>NC_135993.1:13093185-13396519 GCF_053455715.1 Rhinoraja longicauda
ACTTATGGATTTATTTGTCAAAGAGATGGATAAGGCTAAGTCTCAAAGGTTCTTGTCCTAAGACTTAAATAACATCTTCCTCTAGCTTCTGTTCTCTGATCTAGCATGCCCTCTTCAAGCTTGTTTTGTCCATAGTATCCATGTCCTGCTGCATCTACCTTATTTATCTAAGGACCAGCCAATTTCCCTTTCTGGCTCTATGTTATCTGGTAATTATAATGTATCTGTTTCCTGAGATTTTCTTACTCTCTTTCTTCAGCTCTGCTGTTAATTACCTTCTGAGAAAAATCTTTTGGTCATTTTGTCAAATAACCTATAATGACCTATAAATAATGCCTCATGATCAGGCTTCTGAGAATTTTTCTTTTTTCGCCCTTTTGTGACAGCATGCAGTCTTATTTTCCCAGTTATGCCGTACTGTAAAGGTAATGTGTACCATAATAATATTCCAAAACTTCAAACCTTCAAGATTGTTGTTGCTACGCTGGAAATTTTTCCAGACGGTTGGTTATTATTTCTATTAGTACAGAACACACTTTTAATTTGCTATTTTGCATTATACATGGTTGTGTAATAATTGTTCCAGTAAACCACGTGAGTTTAAAGTAAGCTTGGGAAACAGATCCCATTGTGAGTTTCAAGGAAGCCTGAGTGGAACTACAGTGAGGTTTATGGAGTACAAGAATGGGGCCCTTTTGAGGCCTGTTGAGTTCAAGGGGAGTTCAAAAGGGAGTACAGGCAACCACCAGGTGAGCCAATTGCCCAGACACTGGAATATCTGGATGAAAGGATATCGGATTATCTGAGTTTTACGGCATTGTTGTCATTATTTTGGTGGAACTGGTTTTGTGCAGACGCCAGCAAAATTGTGTCAATAGTTGGAAGAAATCAACCAGCAATTAACCTGTAAGTAGTTGATTACTGTGAATAACAGTGGTGAGGATCATTTTGGCTGTTCAGTGTTTGTGGTGCTCACATCTTGCATTGCTTTAAAACAATGTTGTATGCTAATGAATGCCATGATCTGCCCACTCAGCATACGTCCAACTAGGAATACTTCATGGTAATTTCCCCCTAAAGCTGTGCAGAGAACGATAATTGTGGAAGACTAAGGACCCAGAACAATGGATGATATGGATCCAAATTGGATAACTGACATCTTTTCTCTTCAATATGATTAAAATATGAAACCTATTTGTACAGTCAAACAATTCTAAAGGAAGAGGCTTCAGAAACATAGCAGGAAATGCATCCTTCCCATCCAATTGAATATCTGTTGTGAAAATTGTGAAATTAGGAGTCTTTTACAAAATAATATAACTTTTCAGGGCATATTTCAAAAATCTTCTGCATACTGTTATCTCATAAAGTAATTCATCTTCAGCTAAAACTAACTGTTTATTAATAGTGGTGTGTGCATTTTTATTAACAATATCCACTTAATGCAAGATATGTCTGCCAAGATAATAAGAAAATAATATATCAGTGTGAAAAAAATATGCAATTGAATGCAATTGATTGCAAGATTTTAAAAACAATTCTTCACATTGTTAAAACTGGTCATTAGATTATGGATTTATAATTCATGAGTACTTGTGCAAAAAATTGCCAAATAAAGATTTTGCTATGAGTGTGTGTGTGTGTGTAAAACATATTCAAGCCCTATGGAGCTCTTTTAGACCTTTATTCAACTGCTGATATGCTTTGTGCCTGGTTTATCGATAGAAGTCAGGTGAAGAAGAAGAGGAGGAGGAAGAAGCAAAAGAATCAAAACCTGATCCACTTCATCAGTTGATTCTTCACTTTAGTCGTACTGCTTTAACTGAGAAGAGGTATGGATGTATAATTGCATAGTCAAACACTAAAGAAAAATGTGTCAACATTTTGCAGTGAGGGTTGAAAGGGAAGGGTGAATTAATACAGGTCCACCACTAATTTTCCGGCACTCTTAGTTCCTTGCTGGATTATCAGTTTTGCTGGACTAACAGAGGTCACAGTCTCCGAGAGGAGTCAAACTGTACCGGAACGGCCGGCCGAGGCTCCTGGGGGGCTGAGATATGAAAAGATGTAATAATAAAACCGTACTCAGGATTTCAAATCACATTCAATTGACTCCTCCCCACCTGCTGGAAAATAGACACAGGAATCCTATGGCAAATGCAATTTATGTGATGGAATAAAAACAATGCAGTTAACATCATCAATAAATTTGCAGATGACAACATTATTGGTGATATAGTGGATGGTGAAGAAGGATATCTATGTTTACAACATGATCTTGATATGTTAGGAAGATGTGTCAAGACATGGCAAATGGAATTTAAAACAGAGAAGTTTGAGGACTTGCACTTTAGTGTGCCAAACCTGGGCTGAACATGCAGCAAATAGTAGAAACCAGGAGGGTGCTGTAGAATAGAGACCAGGAATAGTGGTGCATGGTTCTCTGAAAGTGGCTTGTCAAGTGGACAGAGAGATGAAGGAGGCATTGGCACACTTGGCTTCATTGAGAAGGGTATTGAGTACAAAAGTTGGGATATCAGGAGATCACACTGGAGTTCTGTGTGCAGTTCTTATTGCCCAACTAGAGGAAGGATGTCATTAAGTTGGAAAAGATGAAGAAGATATTCACCAAATGTTATCTGGATGTGAGCTTAAGTTATAGGGAGAAGTTGGGTAGACTGGGACTTTTGCTATGGTGTAGGAGGTTCAAGGGTAACCTTATTGAAGTGTAGAATATCATGAGGGGCATGGATAAATTGAACTCCAGGTTAGAGTTTTCTAAAATAAGAAGTGAAAAGGAAGAGATTTAAGAAGGAGCTCAAGGGCAATGTTTCCACTCAGAGGGTAATCTATTGGAATGAACTGCCAGAGAAAGCCGTAGAAGCTGATTCTATTCCAACTCTTTAAAGACATTTTATAAAATATATGGATAAAGGTTTTGGGGGAGTATGGGCTAAATATAGGTAAATAGGACTAGCCCAGAATGCTAATGTTGTCAGCATAAGTTCATAAGTCACAGGAGCAGAATTAGGCCATTTGGCCCATCGAGACTACTCCGTCATTTAATCATGACTGATCTATCATTCCCACTACCCCATTCACCTGCCTTCTCCCTATAACCTTTGACACCCTTACTAATCAAGAAGATGGATGGGCAAGTTTGCACAAAGGCCTGTTTCCACGACTCTTATGACCTTCCATCAACAATTATTAGAATCCATCTCATTGCAAACGTTTTGAAAAGAATGTCACCTGTAAACTAGCATGTGAAATACAAATCTAATTGAGGCACGTCATAGAATTGTAAAAACAAATATTCTTTGCAAGTGCTTTATTTTACTTTGTTTATCCATATTGTACCAACAAAAAATCAGCGATTGTGGGAGTGAGGGTGAGGGACACATTTGTAGCTGGTAATTAACTGGGGCTGACACTTGACTGACTGGGATGGAATGGTATCTCTTATGATTGCCTTGACTATTTATGTTCATTTAGGTTTTAGTATACATTAGAAATTTTTTTAATTGTCCTCAGCAAACTGGAAATGGACCTTCTCTACATGTCATATGCTGATATCATGGCAAAGGTAAGTGTAGCCATTCATTCGGATAAATATTTTGAACATTCTCACTACATACAGTCATGTACAATGATCTAAAAGATGAGCATTATTTTTAAAAAACATTGCTTTGTGTCATTACATATTTCTTTACCATATTTAAAAAATCAGAGGTATCTCAATCATGTTTTGCTTTTTGTAGATTGTATTTTATTTTTCTGTTTCACAAAATAACCAGAATATTCCAGTTTATAACCTCTGGTAACCAGTCTGAAATCCCAGATTTCCGATCATGTTCAATAGATACTGATGCAGGACACCTGGCCATCTCAGATTTTGAACGTTACGGTAATTTACAGTTATAGAAGTACCTGTACTTGTACATCAGAGACACATTCAGCCAATATAAAATAAAGTGGCATTAAGATACTGTACAAGCAACACCTGGAAGCAGATGCAGTTATTCTCTTTTCAATTTGATTGTTATTTTATTGATTTCAGAGTATTCAATTCAATGAATATGCTTCATAAATATCTGTAAAGTTGCAACAAAACCAAAGCAGGAGAAGTGTTGAACGTTTGTATATTTTATTATGCAGCTTAAATGCCACTTCTTATTTATGTTAAAGTTACCATTGCTGAAAGGAGCTTATCTGTTACTTTCAGAGTTGTCACATTGAAGAAGGTGCAGAAGAAGAAAATGAAGAAGACGTTGAGCTTAGTTTTGAAGTAAGTCTGCAATGAACCACAAGAATTCCAAACCATGTAAGCTATAGATTTCAGTCAGAAAATTGAATAATTTTCCATATCTTTACACTCACTGAAACTCCTGTATATTAAGCAGCTGCTTCTGCAGGTGCAGTTCCATTATAAGATTATAAGTAAATTAATAGGCTCAACAGGTTCTGCTAATCCCTAAATACATGCTTAGAAATAAATAATTCAATTGAATTAGTCAAATACAAATTGCTTTTTATGCATTCAGGCCAAAGCTATTATTAGTTATACACTATATATGAGGCCAAGAAACTGCAAATCCAGACATACAAATCAGACCTGCATTTTACTGGATTAACCTTCGCTCCTTTTCTGAACAAGTGTATGATATATTTCTGACAACTGAGTAAGTGCATGATATACTTCTGACAACAAAACAAAAAGACACAAAGTGTTGGAATAACTCAGAGGGTCAGACAGCATCTCTGGCGAATAAAGATAGGTTGTGGCGGCCAAGGTTCGGGCCATACAACAGAATAATTAAATTATTTCTTGCAGGATCATAAATGGTCCTTTCTTAACAGGACCATAAATGCAATACACACAGATAATAGGTAGTAATTTTATTTAAAAATCAATAAAATGACAGGTCTAATATTCGTCCAAATAAACACAAAAGTTCTTAGTGCAACCAAAGACAATTCATAGAAGTTCATTGTTAGACACATAGAAACATAGAAAATAGGTGCAGGAGGAGGCCATTCGGCCCTTCGAGCCAGCCATTCATTGTGATCATGGCTGATCGTCCTCAATCAATAACCCGTGCCGGCCTTCTCCACATATCCCTTGATTCCACTAGCCCCTAGAGCTCTATCTAACTCTCTCTTAAATCCATCCAGTGATTTGGCTCCCACTGCCGTCTGTGGCAGAGAATTCCACAAATTCACAACTCTGGGTGAAAAGATTTTTTTCTCACCTCAGTTTTAAATGGCCTCCCCTTTATTCTAAGACTGTGGCCCCTGGTTCTGGACTCCCCCAACATTGGGAACATTTTTCCTGCATCTAGCTTGTCCAGTCCTTTTATAATTTTATATGTGTCTATAAGATCCCCTCTCATCCTTCTAAACTCCAGTGAATACAAGCCTAGTCTTTTCAATCTTTCCTCATACGTCAGTTCCGCCGTTGCTGCAGTTAGTGTTGTGTAATGTTGAAGAATATAATTGTGGTTGTGAAGAAGCTATTCTTGAACCTGTTGGTCATGGCTTTCAGGCTCCTCTACCTCCTGCTGATGGTAGGAGCGAAATTAGAGCATGGCTCGGGGGGTCATTGATGTTGGCTGTCTTTTTGACATGAGTGGGGTCAGTTATGGACTGGGCAGTGTCTACCTGTCTCTGTAATATACCTGCACTATTAGCATTAATGGGCCACAAAATTAGTTGTGAAGTGTGCTGAGGATGTAAGCATGCCATGAGTCTGATAATCTGATAATGGAGGGGAAAGGGGATTTGCTGGCAAATGAGCCAGTATCAGACCTTAATAATAATAGCGAGATCATTGTAGAGACAGGTGGCTGTTGAGGCCCAGTCACTGGGTATTTTTAAAGCAGGTGTTCGGTGGTTCTTGATTAGTAAGGGTGTCAAAAGTTACTGGAAGGCAGTAGAATGGGGTTGAGAGGGATAAACTCGATGGGCCGAATGGCGTAATTCTGCTCCAGTCTTATGGCCTTAACATAGAAACATAGAAAATAGGTGCAGGAGTAGGCCATTCGGCCCTTCGAGCCTGCACCGCCATTCAATATGATCATGGCTGATCATCCAACTCAGTATCCCGTACCTGCCTTCTCTCCATACCCCCTGATCCCTTTAGCCACAAGGGCCACATCTAACTCCCTCTTAAATATAGCCAATGAACTGGCCTCAACTACCTTCTGTGGCAGAGAATTCCACAGATTCACCACTCTCTGTGTGAAAAAAAACTTTCTCATCTCAGTCCTAAAAGACTTCCCGCTTATCGTTAAACTGTGACCCCTTGTTCTGGACTTCCCCAACATCGGGAACAATCTTCCTGCATCTAGCCTGTCCAACCCCTTAAGAATTTTGTAAGTTTCTATAAGAGGTATCATATTTAGAGGTTCTCGTGAGGTGCCCTTCCCCTTGTATTAAGTAGAGAGAGAGTTGGCCTTGCTTTACGATGAATGTATAGAAATTGTGACATTGAATGTGTGAAAGCTGTGGGAAACTGATTGAGAGCTTGAATTAGGGTTAATTTTTATTGAACCTATCTAAAGCGGGTTGCTAGCACGAGGTTCCATAAATTAGAACCAAGTCAGGTTAGATTCCCTTCAATCACGTGCCTGGTCTCTGTGAAGAATCATTTCAGTATGAATGGTCCATGCACAGCAGAGTTTTTTAATCAATATCAGGTTGTTATTACATTTGCAAAGTATTTCTTTAGTGTTATGAGACACCATGAGGTATGAAAGGTACATTATAAACAAAAGTATTTTTCTTTTTTTTTATAGGAAAAGGAGATGGAGAAACAAAGACTACTCTACCAGCAATCCAGATTGCATAGCCGAGGGTCTGCTGAGATGGTTCTACAGATGATTAGTGCATGCAAGGGTAAGAATGTTAGAAAATGTCTACCTTTCAGTTTCACCAATCTAACATACATCACCAGTATTAATAGTAGAAGCCTTATTGTTATTCTTCTGTGCCAGCGTAGCAGTAACAGCTCTTAAAGAATGAAATACATTGTGAGCAATAATTGGAGTTAGATCTTGCTCGTCTGATTCTTATGGTACAGCATGTGTGTCTTGAGGGCCTAAGGGAGGAAATAGTGGATCTCTTCATGTGAAGGTAAATCGTTTTCTCCTTTTGCAGATATTAAGTATAGTTATTATAACTATATTAAGTATAGTTAGTTTCGTTGAATGCACTCGCTGATGGTGCTAACTGTATCAGAGAAGAAATTCTGCAGAAATACCAATGCTTTAATATCTGCTACTGGGGACTTTGAGGCATCATTTTTGATTGCCCTTCTTTGTATAAAGAGGACATCCTTTATGCTTAGGACAAAACTAGACGAAGTGGACCCATTGGGCCCAAACCTCTCCTGCATTGGTGCAGCACCCTTCCCCCCCCCCTCCCACTCTCCACTCCCCCCTCTCTCCCTCCTCCCTCTCTCTCCTCCCTCTCTCTCCCCCACCCTCTCCCCTCTCTTACACTCCCCCCTCCGCCCCCTTCCTCCCCTCCCACTCTCCTCTCCCCTCCACTCCCCCTCTCTCCCCACCCTCTCCCCCTTCCTCCCCCTCCCTCCCCCCCACTTTCCACCCCCCACATTCTCCCGCTCCCCTTCCCCTCCCCCCTTCCCCTTCTCCTCCCCCCCCCCACTCTATCCCCCTCAACCCCCCCCCTTATCCTCCCTCCCTAGGAGATAGATTTTAAACTTTAAAATGTGAATAACTTTTAAAATATAACACTGATTTCAATGAAGCTTCATCCATTAGCACCAAAGGGATGACAGTGAGTACAGTGGGCCTATAATTGTCCCGCTATCGTGTACTTTTTTGGCTGTAGTTCAGGAACAAACAAACGAACAAGAGTTTTAGTATATAGATGTGTAGAAAAGAACTGCAGATGCTGGTTTAAATCGAAGGTAGAAGGTGGACAGTCCGAAGAAGGGTCTCGACCCGAAACGTCACCCATTCCTTCTCTCCAGAGATGCTGCTGAGTTACTTCAGCATTTTGTGCCTACATTCTTTATGCTCATACTTATGCCTGGCATTTGGGATACTCTGCTGCGAGTTCTAGGCTAGTGCATTTTTTAATTAATTAATTTATTTTTTTTGAAAAGCATATGTACAGATATAAAAGACAAATTTGTTACAAAGTTCTTACATAGCTTCAATTTTTTAATTTTTAAAGAGAGAAAATAAAAAATAAAGAAAGAAAAAAAAAACTATAAACTATTGGGAAGAGAGAATAATTTTTTTTTTTTAAAGGTATAACTATAAAAATTAAAGGGGGTAGTGCATTTTAAGTAGTTTATTTTACATTCCATACAAACCTGAAAAATATAACAACAAAACTGCCAGGGGATTTGGAGCTTGCATTTAACTTAGCAAAAGAAAATAAACTAAAATCTGGAACGTGTTAGGTGACATTGCTGTTGCCGATGCACGAACTTTGGTTAAATTACTTGCCACAATTTTCCTTCTGTTCCATTTCACAGGTGAGCCTGGTGCAATGGTTTCCTCAACTCTAAAGCTTGGTATTTCCATTCTGAATGGCGGTAATAATGAAGTCCAACAGGTAGAAAATTATACATTACTATTGCTTCTTTATGCAATCTTTTTATGCTGAATGTCTTATTTATTATTATAAATGTCAAGCATTACTGCAACAGTAATGTGCAGGATATTCAGGATGTATAGTAATTCAGGATAGGCTAGCATGGTGGAAATGACTGGATTGTAATTAGGATCAGGTTAATACTCCATAGAGAAAATATTTCAGGGTTCAAGTTCTATTTTGGCAGCAAGAAAATTCAAATTAAGCTGATCAGGTAAATGAAGTAATTAGGAAATATCTGGATTATCGTAAAACCCCACCTGGTTTACAAATGTACAGAAATCTGCTGAGGCAGGGTGGTAGATGTGATTTACATGGATTTTAATAAAACATAACAAATAGGTGCCTTCGAGCCAGCACCACCATTCAATATTGATCATGGCTGATCATCCAAAAGCAGTACCCCGTTCTTGCTTTTTCCCCATATCCCTTGATTCTGTTAGCCCTAAGAGCTATATCTAACTCTCTCTTGAAAACATCCAGTGAATTAGCCTCCACTGTCTTCTGTGGCAGAGAATTCCACAGATTCACAACTCTCTGGGTGAAAAGGTTTTTCCTCATCACAGTCCTAAATGACCTACCCCTTATTCTTAAACTGTGACCCCTGGTTCTGAACTCCCCCAAAATCGAGAACATTTTTCCTACATCTAGCCTGCCCAATCCCTTAAGAATTGTATATGTTTCTGTAAGATCCCCTCTCATCCTTCTAAATTCCGGTGAATTTAAGCCCAGTCAACCCATTCTTTCATCATATGTCATTCCCGCCATCCCGGGAATTAACCTGATGAATCTACGCTGCACTCCCTCAATAGCAAGAATGTCCTTTCTTAAATTAGGAGACCAAAACTACACACAATACTCCAGGTGTGGTCTCACCAGGGCCCTGTACAACTGCATACTCACTCTGAGTATGGTGGCACGGTGGTGCAGCGGTAGAGTTGCTGCCTTATAGCGAATGCAGCGCCGGAGACTCAGGTTCGATCCTGACTACGGGCGCCATCTGTACGGAGTTTGTACGTTCTCCCCGTGACCTGCGTGGGTTTTCTCCGAGATCTTCGGTTTCCTCCCACACTCCAAAGATGTACAGGTATGTAGGTTAATTGGCTGGGCAAATGTAAAAATAGTCCCTAGGGTGTGTAGGATAGTGTTAATGTGCGGGGATCACTGGGCGGCGCGGACCCGGTGGGCCAAAGGGTCTGTTTCCGCGCTGTATCTCTAAATCTAAAAAATCTAAATTTGAAGAGGCCTGGCAAACCTATTCATTTGAAGAGTTGGTTTTTAATCTCATTCTGGTTAAGCCGTAAATGTTTGTCTTCCATGAGAGAAGGCAAGCTATGGGAAATAATTAAAAATGTAAAGTTGATCATTACAGCAAAATGTGATTGTCTCCCGGTTCTGCCCTTTGTTTAGAAAATGCTAGACTATCTGAAGGAGAAAAGGGAGACTGGTTTCTTTCAAAGTATGCAAGCTCTGATGCAGACCTGCAGGTGAGTGAGTTTGTGGTTCTCTGTACTGCTGCATTTTGAACACAGCGAGTTTTCAATCCGTGTCGACTGAACGAGAAGGTTCTACAGTCTGGCCTATCAATTGATTCCACAGTTATGAGCTTAAATAATTTACTACTTTACCAGTTAGCACTTCTGCTGAAAAGTTCAAATGACAGAATACTGCACTCACAACGTTTAACATCCAGAACTTGAAGATGAGAGAAAACATTTAATGGGAACCTGAGGGGCAACATTTTTCCACAGCAGGTGTTGGGCATATGGAATGAGGTGCCAGAAGAAGTTGTTGAGGCAGGTACAAAGCATTTAAAAATGATTTGGACAGAAGCATAGAAAGGAAAGGCTTAGAGGGATCGTGGCCAAACACAGGCAAATAAGACTAGCATGAGTGGGGCATCTTGGTCAGCATGGATGAGTTGGGCCAAAGGGCTTGTTTCCCTGCTGCATGACTCTATGAAGTATCTGGACAAACACTTGAATCCCCAACCACAACTTGCTGGAATAACTCAGCAGGTCAGACAGCATCTGTGGAGAACATGGATAGGCAACGTTCGAAGAGTCCCAATCTGAAACGTTGTCTATCCATGTTCTCCAGAGATGCTACCTGATGCACTGAGTTATTCCAGCACTTTGTGTCTTATTTGGAAAACCAGCAACTATAGTTCCTTGTGTCTCAATCAATAGTCATTTATTTGTCACATACACATAAATGTGCAGTGAAATGAAAAATTACCCGCAGTTCAACAATAAGACCAATAAGAATAATCAATAAAAATGCAATAACACATATAATCATAAACTAACACCAAACAAAAGAAACATCCATCACAGTGAGTCTCTATTTAAATTTCCAAGATTTAGTAGGCTGGGGATTAAGTGGAAGTAAATGGATGAGTGCTGAGTAAAGAGTTGGAGGCACGTAGGCTGAAATGTTTGTATGGTGCACTTTCCGTTAAATTACTTAAATATAATGCTAAATTATTGATTGGTTTTGGAAAAAGCATGTCAATGTCAGTATGAATTGTCAGATTGATGTTGTACTATGATCCATTACGCACCAATTAATGTTGAACAGTGAATATTTAAGATTAACGGGAATTGACTGCATATATCAGAGTACCCATTTCGACCACAGTCAGTCATGTGAAATTTGTGCTTGTCTGGGCACCTAAACATTTTGGAAACGCTGTTGACATGGAGTTTGCCCCCTGCTGTCCATGTTAGCAGCAGCCCCACACCAGCTGTGCAGCCCGCGCTGGCCATGTTTGACGCAGCCCAACCCCAGCTGTGCAGCCCATGCTGGCCATGCTACACCAGCAGTGCAGCCCACGCTGGCCATGTTTCACGCAGCCCAACCCTAGCTGTGCAGCCCCACACCAGCGGTGCAGCCCGTGCTGGCCATGTTACACCAGCTGTGTAGCCTGTGCTGGCCATGTTTGACGCAGCCCCACACCAGCTGGGCAGCCCCACACCAGCTGTGCAGCCTGTGCTGGCCATGTTTGACGCAGCCCCACACCAGCTGTGCAGCCCGCGCTGGCCATGTTTGACGCAGCCCAACCCCAGCTGTGCAGCCCGTGCTGGCCATGCTACACCAGCAGTGCAGCCCACGCTGGCCATGTTTGACGCAGCCCAAACCCAGCTGTGCAGCCCCACACCAGCTGTGCAGCCCGTGCTGGCCATGTTACACCAGCTGTGCAGCCTGTGCTGGCCATGTTTGACGCAGCCCCACACCAGCTGGGCAGCCCCACACCAGCTGTGCAGCCTGTGCTGGCCATGTTTGACGCAGCCCCACACCAGCTGGGCAGCCTGCGCTGGCCATGTTTGACGCAGCCCAACACCAGCTGGGCAGTCATCACAAAGGATTTCATTTGTGTAAATGACAACAATCCAGAAATCCTTATTGTGTTCACTACAAGTTTTACTAGAAGTTGTGAGATTACTGTCATGACCACTAGCAGTAGGTTTAGCCTTCTCTGTCATTCTATCGAATCTAAACCCTGTGTATATTCACAGCCATCCTGGGAATCAAACTTTCAACCGTTCGATGAGACACAACTCGTAGTGAGTTACGTTCCTGGCTGTGGTCAGTGTCTCAGTGGTCTCTCTGCTGACGCCTAGTGATTAACCAGTTTCCACATCCAGACTACAGTAATTCAGTAGCCTCTTTCCCGAGTGCAGAAACTCCTAGTCTGTTTACCTAAGCTGATGGTAGGCCCTGTCCTACTACCAGTTTTGCTGTGGCTGAGAGATCCCACTATTAAGATAATATCCTGTAGCGACCATAGAGAGTGGTCCTAGTCGTCGAACCCTCAGATTGGCCAGCAAGGTCACGTGTGAGCGCGACTGTAGGGATTGGTCCAGAGAGCGACATCGCTGATTGGACAGCGTTGTCTTGTGCGCTTTTGGCGCCCGAAAAGAGTTAGTTGGGAGACGTCTTCGAAGAGGACAGTTAGTTTTAATGGTTGTCTGTTATCTTGTTAAGAAAACTTTGTAATCGAATATTGCTGTCGCAATAAACTTCTTCAACAAAGAACAAGTTTCCAGACTCGCCATATTGGTGACCCCGACGTGATCTGGGCAATCACCGACCATGAATGAACACGACGCCCCATTGTTGACTGCTGCGCCTGGCACACCGGAGCTAAGCGCGGTCAGCGTTCACCTTCCGTCGTTTTGGACACATCAACCACAATCTTGGTTTGTCCACACCGAAGCCCAGTTTCATTTAAGAAACATCTCGGCAGATGCGACGAAATATTACTACCTCGTCAGCGCTCTATCGCCGGAGACGACCACACGCGTGATGCGGTTAATCGTCATCCCTCCCGCGGAAGACAAGTATGAGGCCATGAAGGCACTGTTACTACGAACCTTCGGGTTCCATAGGCATGACCGAGCTAAAAAACTTCTGTACCTACCGGATCTCGGAGATCGGCTGCCGTCCGTTCTCATGGCTGAGATGCTAATGCTAGCAGGTGAACATACGGATTGCCTCATGTTCGAGCAGGCATTCCGAGAGAAGCTTCCCGAAGATGTCAGACTTATGCTCACGGATTATTCTTTTAAGGACCCCGAGGCATATGCAGAAAAAGCTGATGCGCTCATGGCGTCCAAATCGAAAGGAAGCGGTTCGATCAACAAGGTCTCGACATCAGTGACCACGCCACAGCGACATCAAGATGGCGCCGCGTCTCCCGCCATTTCTCCAAAAGCCCGCCAAAAGGATCCGCACAAGCGCGGCTGGTGCTATTACCATCTACGATGGGGTGGAGAATCCCGCAACTGCCGCTCACCTTGTACTTTCACGGGAAATGCCTCGGCCGATCGTACATAGGGGCAGTTGCGATTGGCCAGAACCGACGCCGCTACGTCCGAGACCGATTCACGGACACAGAATTTTTGGTGGACACGGGAGCCATTGTCAGTATAGTGCCGCCGACCGACCTTGAGACCAGATCGGGTAAGACAGGTCCTACCCTCATTGCGTTTAATGGCAGCCCCATCCGCACGTTTGGTACGCGGAAGATGTCCCTTGTTTTAGGCCTCCGCACGTACGAATGGCCATTCATTATAGCAGACGTCAGCCAAGCGATCCTAGGCGCAGTTTTTCTCTGGGCCTTTTCACTGGTCCCCGATGTCCGCGGTAACGACCTCCGACTCTCCGCCAGCGATGAGCCCGTCGCTCCAACAATCGCCTCCCCGCCCAGCCCTACTGTCCAGGCCGTCGTCGCGGCCCCTGACTCGTATGCTGAGGTCCTGGCGGAGTTTCCAGAGCTGCTCATCCAGCGTTTTGACACCCCTTCGGCCAAGCACGGCGTGGTCCACCACATCCGCACCGAGGGCCCTCCCGTTTTCGCTCGGGCCCGGAGGCTACCGCCCGACAAACTGGTGGTGGCACGGGCGGAATTTAGGAAGATGGAGGAAATGGGCATTGTCCGTCAGTCTGACAGCCCGTGGGCCTCGCCGTTGCATATGGTCTCCAAGGCATCTGGGGGGTGGAGACCATGTGACGATTATCGGCGTCTCAATGCTGTCACCACGGCTGATCGCTACCCGATACCGCACCTGCAGGACTTCTCGTCTGGGCTGGAAGGTGCGGTGGTGTTCTCCAAGATCGACTTGGTACGAGGATACCACCAGATTCCTGTGCGGCCGAAGGACATACCAAAAACTGCCACGATCACTCCATTCGGGTTGTTCGAATGGTTGCGCATGCCTTTCGGTTTAAAGGACGCGGCACAGGCTTTCCAACGACTGATGGACCGTGTGGGTCGGGGTTTACCCTTTGTGTTTATTTATTTAGATGACATCCTGGTCGCCAGCCCCTCAGTGCAGGAACACCAGGTCCACTTGCGGACTGTATTCCAGCGGCTCCAAGACCACGAGCTCATTATCCAACCCTCCAAGTGTCAATTCGGCCTCCCTTCTCTCGATTTTTTAGGGCACAGAATCACCCCTGCCGGCGCCACCCCTTTGCCCGAGAAGGTGGAGGCTATCCGGGCATTTCCCAGGCCCACCACAGTGAAAGGGCTGCAGGAGTTCGTAGGTATGGTTAACTTCTACCATAGGTTCGTCCCGGCAGCTGCGCGGGTCATGCGCCCGCTCTTCCAGTGCCTTGCGGGTAAACCTGTAGAGTTGATATGGTCCCCGGCCGCGGAGTCGGCTTTTGCAGCAGCTAAGGCAGCTTTGGCAGACGCCACCATGTTGGTCCACCCGAGCCCCTCCGCCCCCACGGCCCTGACGGTTGATGCGTCTGACGTGGCGGTGGGTGGGGTTTTGGAGCAGCAGGTCAGTGGCCTTTGGCAGCCCTTGGCGTTTTTCAGCCGGCAACTGAGTTCGGCTGAGCTGAAGTATAGCGCATTTGACCGAGAGCTTCTGGCCCTCTATTTAGCTGTTCGTCATTTCAGGTATTTCCTTGAAGGCCGCCCATTTGTGGCCTTTACGGACCATAAACCATTAACTTTTGCATTTTCCAAATTGTCCGACCCATGGTCGGCCCGCCAGCAGCGGCACCTGACTGCCATCTCCGAATTTACCACCGATGTCCGTCATGTCGCGGGTAAGCTTAATGCCGTTGCTGACGCCCTGTCTCGGCCTGCTTTTTCCCCCATTTCGGCGGTGGACTGCGAGGTGGATCCCCAGGAGCTTGCGGAGGCACAGCTTCTGGCGGATACCGCCTCGGCATACCAGTCCACCACTTCGGGGTTGAAGTTGGCTCAGGTAGCCTGCGGGTCGGAAGGCACAAAAGTCTGGTGTGATGTTTCCCTTCACCGTCCCAGGCCGGTAGTGCCGTCCTCCCTTCAGCGCCGGGTTTTCGATGCCATTCACGGGCTGGCGCACCCGTCCATCCGCTCCACCTCTGCTTTAGTAGCCGCTCGGTTTGTCTGGCATGGCCTGCGTAAACAGGTAGCTGTTTGGGCCCGTTCCTGCGTTCCCTGCCAGACCGCTAAAGTCCAGCGCCATGTCCAGCCCCCCGTACAGGAGTTTGAGGTCCCAGCGGTCCGTTTTTTCCACATTCACGTGGATTTAGTCGGGCCCTTGCCTTCCTCCCGGGGCTACACCCATCTCCTCACGGTGGTGGATCGGTTCACCCGGTGGCCAGAGGCTTTCCCATTGTCCGATACCTCTGCTGCCTCTTGTGCCAGGACTTTGGCCCTCCATTGGGTAGCACGTTTCGGGGTTCCGGCGGTTATTACCACCGACAGGGGGCCGCAGTTCACTTCGTCCCTCTGGGCCACGCTAGCAGAGCTGTACGGTTCCCGGTTACAACACACTACAGCATACCACCCCCAGGCTAATGGGCTTGTGGAGAGGTTCCACCGTCAACTCAAGGCGGCCCTCAGTGCGAGGCTAGAAGGCCCGGACTGGGTAGACCAACTCCCCTGGGTCCTTCTGGGCATCCGGACTGCTCCTAAGCAGGATCTCGGTGCTTCGTCCGCGGAGCTAGTATATGGCTCGCCACTTAGAGTACCCGGGGATTTGCTTCCGGACCCCTTCGGCCAGCTGCCTCCAGTCCCATCAGTCTTAGCATCGCTCCGGGCACGTGTGGGTTCCCTGGCCCCAGTTCCGACTTCACGTCATGGGTGTCCCATGGTACACGAACCGCCTGCCCTGAAGGACTGTGAGTTTGTATTTTTGCGTAAGGATGCCCATCGTGCCCCGTTGCAGAGGGTCTATGAAGGGCCGTTCCGGGTTTTGCGTAAGGGGACGGTCACCTTCACCTTAGACGTGGGCGGCAGGAGTGAGCTCGTCTCGGTGTCCAGGCTTAAACCTGCGCACTTGGATCCGGACCGCCCAGTCCTGGTCGGCCAACCACCTAGGAGAGGCCGGCCTCCGGCAGTTCCGATCAGTCCAGGACCCCCCGCTCCGGCAGTTCCACCAAGTCCGGAATCCCCTGCTCCTGTGGTTCAGGCTGCCCCTCTCCTTACTCGTTCTGGTCGAGAAATCCGGCTCCCTGCTAGGTTCCGTACCTCGGGTTCTGGGGGGGGGTCATGTAGCGACCATAGAGAGTGGTCCTAGTCGTCGAACCCTCAGATTGGCCAGCAAGGTCACGTGTGGGCGCGACCGTAGGGATTGGTCCAGAGAGCGACATCGCTGATTGGACAGCGTTGTCATGTGCGCTTTTGGCGCCCGAAAAGAGTTAGTTGGGAGACGTCTTCGAAGAGGACAGTTAGTTTTAATGGTTGTCTGTTATCTTGTTAAGAAAACTTTGTAATCGAATATTGCTGTCGCAATAAACTTCTTCAACAAAGAACAAGTTTCCAGACTCGCCATAATCCCACTATTACATCCGATCAAAACTACATTTCCCTTTCATTGACCTTTCATTGTTCTGTCTGGGATATATGCCAGTTGTACAGTTGTACTGTACAGTTGTACAGTAGGGAAAAAGGCCCTTCAGCCCAACACCCCCATGCTGATCAAGTTGTCTTCCTGAGCGAGTCCCCATTTGCCTGCAATTGATCCATATCTCTCTAAACCTTTCCTATCCATGTACTTGTCTAAATGACTTTTAAACATTGTAACTATCTGCCTCTGCCACTTCCTATGGCAGCTGTTCCATAAACCCACCTCCCCCTGTGTGAAAAAATAGCCTCTGAGCTGCTTTAAATCTTTTTCCCCTCGCATCTTAATCCTTTGGTCTCTTTTTTTTCACTCTTGTGGCATTTGAAAAAAGATTATTACCATCCACCTTATCTCTACCCTTCATGATTTTAAGATTACTCCTTTGGCTGGGTTACAATGAAATGTGGACATTGGAGGCACATTTTAAGTGATGAAATAAAATGTTATAAACTTCCCAGCACCTGCTTTTAGCAAAACGCTAAGCAGTGTGTAAACAACTCCTTGTCAATCTTTTCAAAACGCCTCTTAGGACAAAGATCAACAGTTTTGTTGAAGCTACCTCTTCCGATAAACAAAGACCCCAGGTGCCAGGACCAACTGACTCCTGTCATGCAGTAAATCTGTTTCCCAGATCTGCATTCAGAGCCTTTAAAAACATTGTTCCTCTCAATTCTGTTATTTCAGCTACTTCCTGCACATGCCATAAACCACAGTGCCAGCACAGCTTTCTTGCCCACTAATGTTGGTGCAGTCACCCCCCTCTCCTGCATCGATTGTTACAAAATGTCAGCTTATCCTAAGAAGGAGCTTTAACTATTTTTACATTCAAGCATTAATTCAGTAATAACTGTCAGTATTTGTAAATATAACATTTTTCCATTCTAATGAAAGTTAATATTTTTCCTTGAACTACTGGGAAGGAGGTCCTAGTGAAAATTTTGCCAAGTGTATTTTCATTAACGTGCAGACATGGTAACATCAAGAGATACAGAAATACTTAAAATCCCCAGTATAAAACTAAAGCTACTGCTGTTCATTTCAGTTTCTGAGGTTTGTTCTTATGCCTGCCTATATGAATTGCTGTTTAAAAAATATTCCGTGTGGATTTGCACTGTATGAAATAGAACTTTTCTCCATCTCAGGAAATAGTAAATGCTTACAGGGAATGAAGTATAGTAAAGCCTTGTTTTTACGGACCCCTTTGTAATGCATTTTGGATGTAGCAGATGGACTTGCCAATGCCACCCCCAGCTTGCACCATCTCCCTGGCCATTTAGAGCTCCAACTTCCAACCCCACCCCTAATTCAAAAGATGCACCAGCAAGCCCTTCTTCACGCACCAGTGAGACGGCGCCGGTGAGACAGCTGTTATTGCCGCTCACATTGTTGCCGCTGGGGACAACGATTTCCGCCCGCCGACAACGACGGAGCCTCCTCCACCTGTCCACTCAGCCTCTTCTTCCCCCCCTTGCTCCCATCCTCCCACCGCTGCCTCCTCCTCCTCCTTCTCCCCCCAAGTCACCGGCATACTCCACCTTGGAAACAGCAGCAAGCTAGAGGGGAGGGAGCACCACGGTGACCCAGCACATCCTATCATTGGCAGAGGCCAGAAGAATCGCTGTCCCCAGGAACTGAAACGTGTGCTGCAACAACAGCTGCGTGAACCGGTGAAGAACGGCTCGCTGGTGCAGACCAGCGGCATCACCACCTAGTTTTACAGTGTGGTGTGAAACTCAGTGAAACTCAGTAACTCAGCAGACTGAATCAGTCTGAAGGGTCCCAACGTCACCGCCAGCATTCTTGTCCAGCAATGTTCTCCAGCAATCCTCTCCAGCAATGCTGCCTGACTCACTGAGTTACTCCCGCACTTTGTGTCTCTTTTGTGTATTAAACATCATCTGCAGTTCTTTGCTTCAACTCTACACCATAATAATACCTTTCTTGGTTATAGCAGATAATCGGCAATAACGAACAGCAAAGATGCTTTATAATGAGGGTTTACTGTACTGAACTGCAGGAAATACGTGAGCATACAGTAGTCTGCTACAACGTGATAGTTGAATTCCTAAGGAACAGCGTTACAGATTATCAAGCTAATTAAAAATTGTAGCAATCGGGAAATGGGGGTTCGGGGCCAGAGGGCTTCAGAATGGCAATAACAATTACAATTTTTCCATTGGATTTTTAAAGATAAAAGTTTTTAGTAGCTCTAAGTTTTTTATTACTCAAATTAAATATACTAAACGCTGCATTTTTTTCTCCAAAAATAAACTTTATTCAGAAAAATATATATATATTAACTTTACCGAAAATGTGCAGGGGACAGGCCACACCAACAGTGCACAGCAGCCCGAGAGCACCTTGCACCTGATGACCACACTTTTCCTGGTTATCCTGGAGCACCATTTCCATAGTCCCAATTTTTGCTTGACCTTGGGTATCTGCTCCAGCCAATTCTTGTTGCAAACCAGAATGCCAATGCCTTCAGGTTATCAGACCTGATGGTGAATGTGACGGTAGATCAGTTGAACCACTTGCTGAGGAGCATGGTCTCACTCCTGATGCCAACTCACATTGGTCGCCAATGCTGATCAATCTGCAGACCGACTGTGGATCCAAACAAAAGACCACAACATTTTCCACGTACAGGGCAGTTTTGGTCTGAAGTGCCCCCACTGCCTGGCAATGTCACCACTCTTATGCTCTCATCCTTCCTGGGGGATTCAGCACACAAGCAAGATGGGAGAATAGACAATCCTGCCAGAATACTAAAGGCTGTGTGTTACAATGTTTAATAGAGTATTGTTGCATAAGTGTCAATAGAAAGGATCATTTCAATTTCAATAGCCAGCAGCGGTGAAAATAGCAGCGGTATTCTTAAGAGACAGTGGTGTCTATGGAAACAGTACTTTTCCTCTGGACTGTTTTTTTTAACCAAGGCACCTTTTTTTCTGCTTGTTAATTTCCAAAACAGGATCAAAATTGTGTTTTAACCAATTCTGCCTGTGTAATGCAAATACAAACTCACATTATATGCAATTAAAGTTATGGAAACACGTGTTATAGAATAACCTTTTCACATTGTAAGTTTCCAAACATTGTAAAACAATAATAAGCAGGCATTGTTGTTGTTGATGTTTGGGGGATAATTACCATGGCCATGGATGGGAGTCTGGGGAGAAGGGTGAAATCCTTTTGTGAGCGGACTATCACATTGTCAGGTCGATAAGTCTGGTATTCACACTGCACTAAATCATTGCAATCAAGAGTTAAGAGTGGAATTTGAAACTGCAACTTATTGACTTAACGATGGGAGTGCCAGAACTGAACGACACAGCTAAGTTTAGAAGATGTTGAGGGGCTATTAGAATGCCTTTTGTAGACTAAGACAGATTTTGATAATTGGCTGTTCCTGCCCATGTTCTGTGTAATTGTGTTGCAAGCAGTTCAGGGCCGTTAACTAGATTGATCTGGAATGTGTGGGTTATTTTAAGAGGAACGGTTGGACAGCCGAGGTTTGTACCCACTGGAATTGAGAGATTGAATCAAGTAAGATCCTGTGGCATCTTGTCAGAATTGTGGAAAAATCTAGAACTAGGCTTCTAAAGATAGGCATGATTTAGTCACATTATTATTACCTGCAGCATTTTTCTCAGGTCAGCTCCTAAAACTTTCAATTATTTTTATGTTAGTTTAAAGATGGAATCAAGACGAAAATGAGTTTTGCACATGAGTTTTGGTTGCAAGACTTTGGTGAGGATTGTGATGAGGCTCCCTACAGAAAACAATTGATAGGTATGCTGCATAAAATGTCTGGCTGGCCTACCACAATGCCTGATAACAAGGAGTTACCCAGCAATAATCTCTGCAAGAAGTGGTAGGCCACTTCATTGACCCACCTCGGACCCAAATACCTTGCAGCATCTGTTGTCTCATGTCTTAATTTTTGTCCAACATAAGAGGCAGGTGCCCAACTGATGCTGATGTGGAGGCTGAGAATTGTCCCTTACTTTGCTGCTGATATCATTGTGGTTTACTTTGTTGAAAGGTTTTTGCAGAGTAACAGTCCAAACAGCACAGCACTGTCTGAAGAAAGGTCTCGACCCGAAATGTCACCCATTCCTTCTCTCCAGAGATGCTGCCTGTCCCGCTGAGTTACTCCAGCATTCTGTGTCTAACTTCGATTTAAACCAGCATCTGCAGTTCCTTCCTACACAGCACTGTTGGTCAAGGGAAAAGAGAGGCTCTGTTTTTAATGTGACAGTATCTCTGATCCTGTAGCTGCCGCTCTGCCTGTACTCTTGCCTTTGATTACAAGTAATTCGGCCTGATTGCTGCTACTGTGCCAAAATGATACATTCCAGATCTGAAACCTTTATTGTCAGATCTGCTCAAAGTCATTCTCCATCCTTTCTGCATTCCCCATCGAATGCCGTGATGCATTCCCCATCGAATGCCATGATGCATTCCCCATCGAATGCCATGAGCATTCCCCATCGAATGCCGTGATGCATTCCCCATCGAATGCCATGAGCATTCCCCATCGAATGCCACGAGCATTCCCCATCAAATGCCACGATGCATTCCCCATCGAATGCCATGAGCATTCCCCATCGAATGCCACGATGCATTCCCCATCGAATGCCATGAGCATTCCCCATCGAATGCCATGAGCATTCCCCATCGAATGCCGTGATGCATTCCCCATCGAATGCCATGAGCTTTGCTGTAGTTACTGCATTTAAGCATCAAGGCACAGATTGCCAAATACATGATAACAGGAGGCTTTAAGGGAAATTAGTTTTGCCAAACTTTATTAATTCAACTTACAATCTATATACTAAAACTCTCGTTAGTTTGTTTGTTTGTTCCTGAACTACAGCCAAAACGATACACGATAGCACAACAATTTTAGGCCCACCTTCCTCACCGTTGTCCCTTTGGTGCTAATAAGTTTTATTAAAGTTATTCACATTTTAAAGTTTAAATCTATCTCCTAGGGAGGGAGGGAGGGAGGGAGGGAGGGGAGGAGGGAGTATAAAGGGAGTTGAGGGGGATGGAGTGGAAGGGGAGAAGAGGAAGTGGGAGAGGAGGAGAGGGTGCTGCACCAATGCAGGAGAGGTTTGGGCCCAACGGGTCCAATTGGTCTAGTACTCACTATTTTAAAAATATTGACTGGACTAAAAAGTTACAAAATAAAAAATATTGTGACATCACCATTGTACCTTTATAATAGAACCACATTCTTTTTATGAGAAAAAAAATCTTCACTTAATAAATCAAAGAGTAACTTCAAATATTAATCTAAGATTATTCTCATAACTATTGTCTCCACTGAAATAAAAGGAAAAATGTAACTGCCACAGTGCAGGAGAATTTCAAAGGCTAAGCTCCAGGTATAATTAAATCTTTTTTTACATTTGAACTATTTCTTAACAGTGTTCTAGATCTCAACGCTTTTGAAAGACAGAATAAGGCTGAAGGCCTGGGAATGGTCACAGAAGAGGGAACCAGTAAGTAGCCATTCATTATGGTGAGTTTTGAAATAAGGAAATTAGAAGCTTGAATCGTTATCAATATGTGAAGAAGTAACTGGGCCTTCTCCTTGATATCCTAAAAATATTGCTGTTCTGGACTATCTGCCGATCTCATCTCAAGACCTAATATCCTAATATTATTTCCAAAGTTTATTTTGTTTACTTCCTTTTCTAACTTTGTAGAAGATCAATGAAGTGTACAACATGTTCTAGTTTATAATTTCTTGCGTTGATTTTTGTTCAGTAATATTTACTGAATGATTGTGATTGGATTTCAGTTTCCTATTTTTAACTCATTTCTCGTCCTTTTTTTCTTTTTCACTTTTCTCTCATCTACAGTCATCAAACGTGAACGTGGTAAATAATTGTTTAGCTTTTATCTTGGGTTTTATTCTTATTTCTGTGCAGGTCAAAACCAACAAAACAGCATCTGATCCCTGTCCCTTTGCTTAATAAATCTACGCAGTTCGGATGCTCTGAGATTTGAAAACCTTTAACCTCAAAGTTGATTTGCTGTTTCTGAATTGGTTATTTAAAAGAACACGTAAGAGGAAATACATTAAACTCAATTTGCCATCTAGTGCTCATGCCACAATTTTCTCCAGACAATCCCTTTATGGTTAGCTGAAAATTGTTTTACTCTGCTCAAAAACACACCTAAAAGTGAAACTCTTAAAATTGCTAATTTAGTTTTCTCCCTGTCAATATGGCACGCTTTCTTCAGCTGAGAGAACAGTTATGTGGACATGTTCTCAGATTTCTTGGGTCTATTGTATAAATAGCAAACAAATTAAGTAGTACATGTTGAGAGCTCATGGTATTTCTTTCCCTGGCATAGTGGATAAATATTTTCCTGGGAAATATTAAATCAAGGAGCTGAGGGACAGTGTAAGACACACACCTCTTAATTTTCAGGGAGGAACACAACTTTCCTCCAGTCACAATATAAAAATGTAAGGAATTCTTTAAACATACGATTCCAAATTGAGGAATATTTTTGGAATCGATAGACTGTGAAGAACTGTGTTGGGAACTCTCTCAATAACCACCCAAATACATTTTCCAATTTGTCAGTGAGGATTATGGAATCGGGCCTTTTGCATATTCTTCAGAACACGCTCTTCTCCAGCTAAAAATCTTTTGGGATTAAAGTCAAGACATAACTAAACAACACAATGTAATCTGAAGCAGAATTTGTGGCATTATTGATGTAAGATTACGTGTATGCTGCTGAGAAGTAATAAGAATTACAAAATTACAACAGCAAAGAATCTTAACATTCTGATTCACAATAGTATTCCATGATTTAGTTTTAGTTTAGTTTAGAGATACAGCATGGAACCAGTCCCTTCGGCCCACGAATTTCCATTCACACTGGTTCTATGTAATTTACTCCTTACGCACTAGGGCGATTTGCACATGTCTTTGGAAACAGGAGCACCTGGAGGAAACCCAAACGGTCACAGGGTTAACATGCAAACACCACTCAGACAGCACCCAAGGTCAAGATCGAACCTGGGTCTATAGCGCTGTGAGACAGCATCTCTACCAGCTGCGTCACTGTGCAGCCATTGGTTTGTGAAATTTTATATCAACTATTTCTAAATGAAAAACCACAGACCTTCTTTCTGGAACACACATTCAAATTTAAAGAAGGAATCTCAATCATGGCATCCCTGAAGAGCAAGGCAGGATTCTGTGGCAGAGAAAAATTACACCATTTAATGTGGAATTCTAAAACTACAATTGTCTAAAAGAAACAAATATGAAAAAATAATTGATTTTGATATTTTCAAATCTCCATTTTATTGTTTTGATCAGATAGTTGCTTTTTTTGGTTAATTAAAATCTGCAATGCATGTTCAATAATACTTTGAAAGAATGTCTGATTTTGCTTGATACATTTTATAATACTGGACATTCTCAAGACCCAGTGCATTTACAGGTGAGGGTTTCTCGTGTGAGTTGAATACTTAACATCCGCAGAATGAATGATGCTTTAAAATTAACGACGTGATCATTTGTGACAAAGCAATGACTTGAAAATGATTTGATGTGCACTAAAAGTACAATAGTTAATTGTGTTTAACCCCCTATTGGTTAATCTATTTTTCAGAAGGCAAACAAAACGGTTCTGGTATGTTGATGAGCATTGCCATTAAAAGGATTGATGCATTGTGTGTTTTTATTATTTAAACTCACTCATCTACTTATGCATTCTTCCTTGGCATCGATACTTTCTCATATAATCACAATTAATACTGTCTGTAATTAATTCATCTCCATTCATTTTGAGTGGCTACTCTGTTTCCTCATTTAATATTGTTGAGAAATATTGGGCTAAATTTTCACTTAAGTCAATTCAGGGCAGGTCAAATAAGTTTTAATTCCAGTAGGTAGTATAAATGTAGAACCTGTGACAATCAGTGCATCTGCATTACTTCCTTGTTACTGTAAAATGAAAGGTACAGTATTTCACACAGTTGACCCTGACATTTTCTTATTTAAAAAACTAAGCAAACCGCAGACTTGACCAAAGTAAAGATATCTTCTAAAAAACTCTTTTATGTTGGAAGAAAGTGAATTTGTATCACATATTCAACATAAAGATGGTCGATAAAGTATTTAGCCAGCAAAGAAAAAATCCCTGTTGTTGTGCTGCTGTGACTGAGTTTCAAATCATGAATAGAAGAATCAAGAAAATTCCATCAGTGCAGGTATCCCTTTTGTGTATTTTTGTCCAGTGGCTGGCAAATATAGAAAATGAATTAGCCCATTCATTACATTTGACAATCCACTTCCTTAAATCCATTTTCAATCAGCATTCTTATTTTGCAGTAAACTACTTGATCATCCATTGCACCAAACAAAGGGATTTTGTGGATGACTTCCATTTGCCAGCAGTTTCCAGCACAGGTTTAGGAATCCTGTGTTGGTAACTGATAGAAGCAAAATGTACACTCAATAGGCTTCCTGAAGTGACAATACAAACAAATCATAATAAATGACATTTTTATACCCCATATTTCTGTATTTGTGAAGTAATTCATCACCTTGAAATGTCTGCTCATTTCTGCTTGCCAATAGGACTCAGTAAAGCTAGAAACAGCACAATGAACCACATTAACCACACCACAGTTTCAGCAGAAGGCAGGAAGGAGAATAGAGTTTCTTACATATAACAAACCAACCTTCAAAAACTGTCGTATTTGACAATCCATGCTTTTTGTTTCTCATTTTGTTGCCTTGTTCCTCACATACCAGCTCCAACACCATGAGATCTATTTGGCACCAGAATGAAGCAGCTAGTCTGACAAAATACACAATGACAAAATGGCCATTTTAATTTTATGTATCTTATAAACATTATCAACATGATTTATCAATGCTGTTTTTTTGTGTTTCGTATTACTACTTGGTGGTTTCATTTTGGCAAAAACAGATATGGTAAAAGGCTGTACCATGATCTATTGTTAACATCTGCCCAAATGAGGGATGGGAATGTTGAATAGATCCTACAAAAAACTCTTCATGCCCATCATCATCTCATATGTTATTTCAATGTCTCTGCATCAGTGATTTAGACATTGAAATCACATGTAACATGATGGAAGGAAAGGTACAGCCGGTGGCATAGGAGAAGGATGGTGACAGATGGCAGTGAAGAAAGAATCCCTCTAGATGTTAGCACCATTTTGAGTACCTGCAGATTCTCTTCACAGATTTCAATGCAGGCAAGGGATGTAATTGTGGAAATGAGAGGCCACTCCTACGCCAGTTGCTTTTGATGTTCAGATACCAGGTTCATGCTATGACATTACTATGTGCCTCTCACTCTATGCTTCAGCTGCAGTCATTTAATTTGAAATAACCTCAGAAAGACTTGTCCATACTGAAATTAAAAGCAACTTTCCAGTAAAAAGATCACAACAGCTGACCAGTTTCTTCTGAGGAATGGTGACTTTAAAGGCATGGAGAATTAATTTGAAAGGAATTCCCTTCCCGAAGCACTAGTTATGATGGTTCAGAGTTGATGAAGAACACCACAATGACATTTTCATAATTACCATCTGAGCATGCCAGCTTTCTCGAGGAATCTGAGAAGTAACCAAGAAGGTAGATAAGGGAGGGGGGTGGGGATAGTAGACATAGTCTACATGAACTTCAGCAAGGCTTTTGATAAGGTTCTGCATGATAGGTTACTCTGGAAGGTTGGATCGTATGGGATCCAGGGAGAGCTGGCTAATTGGAGACATAATTGGCTCTATGATAGGAAGCTGAGGGTGATGCTGGAAGGATATTTTCCGGACTGGAGGCTCATGACAGTCAGTGCTGGACCTATTATTGCTAGTCGTCTAGAAACAAAATGGATGAGTGTGCGCAACGCATGGTTAGTAAGTTTGCGGAGGACACTAAAATGGGTTGAGGAATGGCAAATGGAGTTTAATTCAGCCAAGTGTGATGTGTTGCATTTCAGGAGGTTAGACCAGGGTAGGACCCACAGTGAACGGTGGGCTCTGCAGGAGGTTAGACCAGGGTAGGACCCACAGTGAACGGTGGGCTCTGCAGACTGTTATAGAACTGAGACACCAAGGAATCCTTCTGTTTTGTTTGGGACCCGTGACCAAAATTATATTAGTTTTTAAATAGTTATGGAGAAAGTTAGGAGGTAAAGGCAAGACAAAATTTGATGGCATTCAATAAGAACTTGCAAAAAATTGATTGGGAGAGGTTGTTTGCAAGTAATGGGAAGTCTGGCAAGTGGAGGGCTTTTAAAAGTGAGATGGGGAGAGTTCTGGGCCTGCTCGTTCCTATTAGAGTAAAAGGCGAGTTGGCAGGATTAGGAAACCCTGGTTGACGAGGGATATTAAGGCACACAGGTCTGGAAAAAAAAGGTATATGCCAGTTATAGACAACTGGCCACAGTCATAGACTGGTGGCACAGCGGTAGAGTTGCTGTCTTACGTGCCAGAGACCTGAGTGCAGGTACTTGTCTGCAGGGAGTTTGTACGTTCTTTCTGTGACCTGCGTGGGTTTTCTCCAGGAATCTCCGATTTCCTCCCACTCTATAAACACGTACAAGTTTGTAACCTAATTGGCTTGGCTTGGTATAAATGTGAATTGTTCCGAGTATGTATAGGATAGTGTTAGTGTGTGGGGATCATTGGTTGGCGCGGACTCGGCGGGCCGAAGGGCCTGTTTCCGCGTCGTATCTCTAAATTAAACTAAACTGAGATCAAACAAATCCCTCCTGGAATATAAAGGACATAGGGGTGCACTTTAAAGAGAAATCATGAGGGAAGAAAAAGATATTATGTAGCTTTGGCAGATGAGGTAAAGGAGAATCCTAAGAGATTATGTAATTATATTAAGAGTAAACACGTACCAAGGGTAAGAATAATGCCCCTAAAGGATCAATGAATGAGGTATTAAATTAATATTTTTTGTGGAGAAGGTCTCGGAAGCTCGGTCAGGGAGGAGAATAGTGATCCAGATTACAAAAGATGAGGTGCCGGTATCCCAAATCACATTAACATACATATGTGTATCCTTGGACCTTGCGAGAAGGCAGGGGAGAAATTACTCTGACAGAGATATTTGTATTGTCGTTAGCCATGGGTGAAATACCAGAAATCTGGCTGACGCCATGCTTTTATTTAAGAAAGGCTGCATGGCCAGAGAATAACAGGCCGGTGAGTCTCATATCAGTGCTGAGAAAGTTATTTGAAAGGATACTGAGAGACATGACTTACCGGCATTTGGAAAGGAAGAACATTTGGAATTGTCACTGTCGCTTTTTGCATAGGAAATCATGTCTAAAAATTTAGTTTATTGAAGAAGTGATGGAGCATGGGCAGGGCAGGGCAGGTGACCAAGTTGCTGATATGAACTGGTCCAATTTGAATACATTTGGCCTATATCCTTTCCTATCCATGTTGTCTTTCAATTGTCCCGGTTCTACCACATCCTCTAGTAACTGATTCCATATACCCAAAACCCTCAGAGAAAATGTTGATCCTCTGTTCTCCTTTAAATCTTTCCCCTCTCATCTTAAATTGATGCCTCTAGTGTTAGACTCTATTCCCCTTGAAAAAAGAGTGACCATCCACCTTATCGATACCCATCATGATATTGTACATCTCTGTACGGTCACCCCTCACTCATCCTCCTATCCTCTTGAGCTCGGTGTTATATGGAATTTGCACGTTCTCCATGTGACCGGGTGGGATTCCTCTGGGTGCTCTAGTTTTGGCCCACATTCCAAGGACATGAGGGTTTGTATGTTAATTGACCTTTAAAATTGCCTCTAATGTTTGGAAATGGATGGAGAAAGTGGGAAACAGAATAGAAACATAGAAAATAGGTGCAGGAGGAGGCCATTCAGCCCTTCGAGCCAGCACCGCCATTCAATATGATCATGGCTGATCATCCAAAATCAGTACCCCATTCCTGCTTTTTTCCCCTTATCCCTTGATTCCATTAGCTCTAAGAGCTAAATCTAACTCTCTCTTGAAAACCTCCAGTGAATTGGCCTCCACTGCGTTCTGTGGCAGAGAACTCTACAGATTTACAACTCTCTGGGTGAAAACGTTTTTCCTCATCTCAGTTCTAAATGGCCAGCCCTTTTTCTAAGACTGTGACCCCTGGTTCTGGACTCCCCCAACATCGGGAACATTTTTCCTGCATCTAGCCTGTCCATTCCCTTAAGCATTTTATATGTTTCTATAAGGTCCCCTCTCCTTCTAAATTCCAGTGAATACAAGCTCAGTTGACCCATTCTTTCCCCATATGTCAGTCCCGCCATACCGGGAATTAATCTGGTGAACCTACACTGCACTCCCTCAATAGCAAGAATGTCCTCCCTCAAACTAGGAGACTATAACTACACACAATACTCCAGGTGTGGTCTCACAAGGGCCCTTTACAACTGCTGTAGGACCTCCTTGCTCCTCAACTCAAATGAATGTGAACGAATGGTCAATGTGGACTTAGTGGACCGAAGGGCTTGTTTCCATGCTGAATCTCTAATCTAAACTAAACTAAAAATAATCGGCTGGTAGATTGAGCAATGTATTGGAGATGGTAGTTAATCCTCATAACAATATGGTGGTGCATTTTAGTAGGTCTAGTAAAACTAGGACATGGCATGAATGGTAGAACCCCATGGAGTATTAGAGAACACAGTGACCATTTTTCAGCATAGATGTGTCCAGATCTAGAGGTCAAATGTTTAAGGTGAGTGGCAAAATATTTTAAAATTATCTGAGGAGCAATTTCCTCACCCAGAGGATCGAGCTGGATCGAGCTGCCAGAGGAAGCTGTAGAGACGGACACAATGGCAACATTTAAAATACATTTATAGATAGGTATGTGGATAAAAGGTTTAGAGGGATATGAGCTAAATCCAGGCAAATGGGACTGGCTCGGTTCTAAAACCTGGTCGGCATGGAGGTGTTGGACTGAAAGGCCGACTTACTTGCTGTATGATTATGACTATTGCAAATAGCAATGAATATTGTTCATCATCAATGCACATCTTTTGTCGGACTTTATGATGAAAGGAAGGTGATGGATGAAGCTACTGAAGATAATTGGGCTTTGGACAGTGACACAAGGACCTCTCGCAGCGATGGGGCTAGGCTAGTTGACCTGAGATAATCGCAAAATTGGCATTCTTATATAGTTTGTCTGTTTGTTTCTATGTTAATTGTTTTTGTAAAGCGCTTTGAGCATGTGATAAGGCGCTATATAAAATAAATGGATTATTATTATTATTATTATTCTTTGTGCGAGCATTTTCTCTTTCATGCTCATTTTAATCAAGACTGCTGCCTGATGTTAAGGGAAGTCATTCTCCTCTCACCTCTGGAGTACAGCTCTTTGATGTTTGAACAAAGGCTGTGATGAGGTCTGGAGCTCAACTGGGAATCGATGAGTGGGTCATTGTGCTGACGTGCCACTTGGCAACATTGTCATTGACAGTATCCAGTACTTTACTGATAAGTAAATATTTGGTACAGCCAGATTGGATTCTTCCTTCAATTTATGAACAGACATATTTGGGCAACTTTCCACATTGTTGGATAGATGCCTGTGTTGTTTCTGGTTTGGGTAGAGTGCAGCTAGTTCTGGAGCACAGGTCTTCAGTACTATAGATGGATGTTGTCTGGTCAAACTAAATATAGTAAGAAATTTCCAGGCCCGTGTATGTATACTCTCTCACATTTGAAACTGTTTGGAGGAATTTTAAGCTCTCTTATATTTATTGTCTACTCTATCTTGTATTAATAAACCATTTAGTACTACACTACAGAATTCTGATTGATTATAATAGCCCAGGTCCTATATTTTATAAAGAGTTATTACAAACCCAAGAGGTATAAAGTATCATAGCGTACCAGATTACCTGCTTGCTGAACATGGCCATGGTCATGTTCCCTCAGCCAATAAGAGTGCATTACATACTGGCTTTTTGTAGAGTTGATGCAATTAGCAATCTTGCTCCTGTGAATGCATCTTGATTGTTAAGTGAGCTGCCAGTGTACACAGAAACAACTGTAAAGATGTTTTGTGGTTTGAAGGATGAGAGGGGATCTTATAGAAACATATAAAATTATAAAGGACTGGACAAGCTAGATGCAGGAAAAATGTTCCCAATGTTGGGTGAGTCCAGAACCAGGTGCCGCAGTCTTAGAATAAAGGGGAGGCCATTTAAAACTGAGGTGAGAAAAAACTTTTTCACCCAGAGAGTTATGAATTTGTGGAATTCTCTGCCACAGAGGGCAGTGGAAGCCAAATCACTGGATGGATTTAAGAGAGAGTTAGATAGAGCTCTAGGGGCTAGTCAAATCAAGGGATATGGGGAGAAGGCAGGCACGGGTTATTGTTTGGGAATGATCAGCCATGATCACAATGAATGGCGGTGCTGGCTCGAAGGGCCGAATGGCCTCCTCCTGCACCTATTTTCTATGTTTCATTCATTGGAAAAAGAGTTTGTTGTCATCAGTGTTACTTGAGAAAAATGGACCTCAAAAGAATGTACGAAAGCCAGGAAAGCAACAGATTGTTCTTGAGGTTGTTTGAGTTTAGCAGGAAGAAACCATCTGATAGTTTGTATATGGGCCTGAACTTTCTATTTTCCTATGTGGGTGGGTGGCCTCTTCATTTTCAAGACAGACCTCTATTTGAAGCATTTCTTCCATTATGGATGAGCAATCCATTATTTTTACTTAAAACCAACAAATCTGATGCATTTTGGTATAATTACACCAGAAACTATTTTAGTTCCACTTCAGATGAAAATTTTGCCCAGAATTGGTTTTTCTTTTAACATTTTCTTCTTGAGGTGATTTTTTAAAACATTATCAATGTTACTAATTTACAAAAAACAGTTCAATGAAAGACTGAGAAGAATATCACAATATCCTGTCGTAAGCCATCTTGTCACACAAAGTTGTCAGGGACTAGTAACAAACAAAAGTGCCGGGTCACTACAATTCTTGAATTCCTGATGAGAAGGATAGATTCTAGGATGCTCTTTGGGATGGAGAGGCAGCTGTATAGTTTTCATATTAAAATGCATTGCTGTAGAACTCTGGGCTCTAATTATAAAATAAAGGACAATACACAAGGCTGAAGAAAGAAAGTTGCCAGTGGTACATAAAGCTGATGGAAGTGTAGAGGTAGCATTGAGTGAAGTGCTTAGGAATTTCCAAATATTATGAAAAATTGTTCCCTGAGTTCAGCAGGTGATGAGGTAATTCCATGATTTTCAACAGCAAAAGCAAAACACGAGAGTGACGTTTGTGCACTTTCTAAAGATCTACACTATAAGAATGTATTCATCTCACATATTTCAAGCTTACTCTTTTATATACATATATATATATAATATATATTATATATACATACACACACAAATGGCATACATGCCTTCACACATTTCAGTTCTAGTGTGTTTCTAAACATTTTACTAATTTAGTGGTTGCTGTTGAGGTATGAACATGGTTAACATTTGAACAATTGTGCCAGATAACAAGTGTACATATTTGTGGTTGAGATTTTGACTTAATCCCCCCCCCCCCCCCTCCCAACTTCTTCAGACCCCTCTAAACCTATATCTGTGAACCTTTCCCCGCCATCTGCTTTTGTTGAAAGTAATTAAACTCACCTTACCTGTGTGATCTTAATCTTAATATTAATAGTTGATTTATCAGGACAGTCATGTTTCCAAGGCAAACAGTTTTGGATTATAAAGTAGCATCTGATTGGAAATCAAGGAAATGTGCACTTGCCGGTGGACTTTGCACATGATCAGTTCTACATTTAACTTACTACAAATGGAGCCAACCCGGTCAGTTCAAGTTTTGGTGATTCCAAAACGTTATTACTACATAATTGCAACTGAAACAAAGAAGTCTGACAACACCTATGGTAATTCACGAGAAAAGTAGCTGAGAGGTTAAGAGTAGTGAGGACCTTATAGTGTAAATTGTGTTTATGAACTTAACCAAATAGCATAAATTTCACTTAAACTACTTTTTTTCCCCCTCTTTCCCCCCCCCTCCCCCCTTTTAATGCCACATTCATGATGGTCCTGCATATCCTGCTGCTATTCTAGGCTGAATAATGAGTGTTCAGCCAAGACCAATTGTCACCAAACAACATCATCTCTGTATGCATAATTACAGTGAAGAGCAGCAGCAGGAACCCCAGCAAATGTGTATCCCCCACATCAGTTTCATTTAAGACACTATATCTCCATCTATGCTGAGATCAACTAATCTTGCAGAAATCAGGAATCAAGCAAGTTGCCTGAAAACAAAACCCAGGTAGCACCTGGTCTTTTGGTGCTTTAAAACTTCTTATATCTTCAATTCAATAGCTAGCAAATGCATATGTGCTAGCTTATCACAAGTACACATAGTGTAAGGGTAAACAAAACCCTTGAAGAAAGTGTTAGGTTCTTTCATGCAAATAAAGGCAACTCATTGTCCACGAGTTCCCATTGAAAGACTGGTTTGCCATAGGGCAGCTCGTGGCGTTGATCAGCTGCACCTTGTGGAAAGTCACCCCAGTGCCTCACTTCCCCATTGATTTTACTTCCCCATGCCCCATGCTATGATGCATCCTGATAAAATGCTTTCCAAGGTGTATTTGTAAAGGTTTGTGAGAGTTGTCGGGGACATGCCAAACTTCCTTAGAACACTTAGGAAGTTCGGCATGTCCCCAACAACTCTCGCAACTTCTACAGATGCACCATAGAAAGCATTTTATTGGGATGCATCACAGCATTGTTTGGGAACAGCTCCATCCAAGACCACAAGAAATTGTGGACACAGCCCAGACCATCATGCAAACCACCCTCCCTTCCATTGACTCAATTTTCACTGTACTTCCATCTTCACTCCACGCTGCCTCGGCAAGGCCACCAGCATATTCAAGAATGTGCCTTCACCTTGGGCAATCCCTCTTCTCCCTTTTCCCATCAGGCAAGAGGTACAGAAGTGTGAAAATGTATACCACCAGATTCAGGATCAGTTTATTCCCAGCCGTTATCAGGCAACTGAACCATCCTATCACCAACTAGAGAGCGGTCTACCACATTGGAGACCATTGGACTTTATCTTGCACTAAACGCTATCTCCTTTTTCCTGTATTTATCTACCGTGGATGGCTTGATTGTAATCATGTATCCACTGACTGGATAGCAAGCAACAAAAAGCTTTTCACTGTACCTCGGTATACATGACAATAAACTAAAATAAACCAATTTCCTCACTTCATCCCCGATATCCTTCCTTAACTTGACATCCAATCTTCCCTTTCTTGGATTTCCTCACTCCCACTCCTTTCATTCAAAAGCACAAGCAGCTGCTTGTCTGTCCTTGACTGAATCTCCTTCTGCAGCATTGTTTTTATGTAATTGAATCCATGTTCATTTCCTGGGCTACCTCAGAGTCTACAGTCAAAGTGCAGAGTAAGTATCCTTGTGCCAAAACTTCATTATTACAGAATTTATAGCTGAGGATGATTGTCCATTTTTCACTATGCTAACCCAGTAAGTCACTGTACCAACTTTAAATTAAGGTATGTGCAAGTAGAGTATGATGGGGAGAATTTTCATCACAGTTCCCCCAATCTGTTTAACATTTTTCTAAGTCTTCCACCATTCCTTCTCCAAGTTACTGTGGGTAACCTGAGTAATTCCAGCATCTCCACCTTCTATTTATGTTTATGGATTGAATTGATGTTTTCTCTTTACGTTACTCTGTTTTGCAATTAGCCCCTTTGCAAATCTAACAGTTTGAGAAAATCTCAGTTGAAAGAAATGTACATTTTCCTATGTGGGTCGGAAAGTTTCATTTCAACAGTGTAGTCACCACATACATTTCTGAAGCCATTATGATTCTCTGCACGATTTCATTACTAACAATGGTTTTCTTAAAAGAGATGATAATTCCTTGTACACCATTCCCAAGTGTATGTTCCTGTTGCAGAATAATGACTTTTCTTTCTATGTAGGTGAGAAGGTGATGTCAGACGATGAATTTACTCAAGATCTGTTCAGGTTCCTGCAGTTGCTTTGTGAAGGGCACAATAATGGTATACAATATTTTTGCTTACTCATCATCACATTCTTTCATCATTAAGTTTTAGATGCTGAAATAAGCATTTCTTCCTTGCATCTAAATCAATGATTAAGGTTACATTTTTGAGGACGTTCACTTTCTCTGATTTTAAAACATATTTAGATTGCAAAGAAAAGAGAACAGAACAGGACACCAATAAGCCCTTATGCACACAACGTTTGTGCTAACCACAATACCAATGTAAATTAACACAATCCATATTCCTCCATTCCCAACATGTCTAAATGCCACTAAAATTATCGTGTCTAGTCATAAAATCACACAGCACCACAACAGGTCCTTCCATGCACCATCCATGCTGCCCAAGATGCCCATATAGGGTAGACTTATTTGCTGGTGTTTGATACATGCCCCTCTAAAACTTTCCTACTCACATATCTGTCCAAATGTCTTTTAAATAGTGTTATAGAACCTGCTTCAACCATTTCCTCTGGCAGCTTGTTCCATACACATAGTTCCCTCTGTTTTAAAATGTTGCCCCTCAGCTTCCTATTAAAACTTTCCTCCCTTACCTTAAACCTGAACCTTCTAGTTCTAGTTTCTCAACCATGGGAGAAAAAAGACTGCGTTCTCCTCATGATTCTATATACCTCGCAACCCTCAGTCTCTCCCACTCCATGGAATAAAATCCCAGTCTGCCCAACCTCAGTCCCTTGAATCCTGGCAACATCCGTGAAAATCTTTATTGCACTCTTTACAGCTTAACAGCATATAAAGGGTGAGCAAAACTGAACACAATAGTTCAAGTAGAACCTCACCAATGCCTTGTACAACTCCATCACAATAATCTAACTTTAATATTTAATGCCCCTTATGATGAAGACCTGCACGCCAAAATCCACCTTCACTGCCCACAACTCGGCTACCATAACTGCATTCTATGCTATTGTACTCAGTGGTTTGAATGATGAAACCAAGTATGCCATACGCCTTATTCAGCACCCAGTGTACCTGTATCTGCACTTTCACGTACTATGTACTTTAACCCCTCAGTCTCTCTATTCCACAATTGCCCACTCCAGGGCCCTTATAAAATAATGCTTCTCATTGTTAAAATTCATCTGCCATGTCTTGGCCCACTTTCCAAGTTGATCTAGTTCCAATGGTAATCTTAGAAAACCTTCTTCACTATACATCAAATTTTGGTGTCATCAGCTAATTTACTAACCATGTAAACTTTGCATTGCAGAGGAGATTATGGTATCATGTTTGGCCAAATAATCTGTTCCTGTGTGTTAATTGTTCCATTCCCATCCAAATAATTAATATAGATGACAAAGAACATTGGACCCTGAACTAATCTCTGTAGGTCATAGGCCTCCAATCTGCAAAACAACTCTCACACGCTGACTCCTACCAATAAATTAATTTTATATGCAATTGGCTGATTCACCCATCATACTATGTGACTGAATCTTTCGGATCAGCTTCTCAGAGGATTTCCTTGATTCCAGCCATCTTTACCTGATAAAGGTCTCCTCTATTTTCCTGACCAGATCCTCAATATCTCTCATCAACCAGGGTTCAGTAATCCTGACAGCCTTGCCCTTCACTCTAACTAGAACATGTTGGTCCTGAATTCTCCCCACCTTACTTTTAAAAACCTCCCACTTGCCACTACCTGCAAACAACCTCTCCCAATCAACCTTAGCAAGTTCTCTTAACCTTGTCCCAATTTAGGTCTTTAACATGTGGACTGGTCCTATTCTTTTCCATAACTATTTTAAAACTAATAAAATATGGTCAACGGTGCCAAAATGTTCCCCTACTGACACTTCGGTCACTTGCTCTCATTTTCCAACAGGAAGTCCAGTGTTGCCTCTTCAACGCATTGCTTCAGTAAACTTACCAAGACAATTAACTAATTCCACCTCTTCCAAGCCCTTGGCAATATGGCAGCCCCAGCACAACTGTCCTGCCTGGCCATAAGTATATTTGTTCAACATTTTCTGGGGCTTCTATTTCTTTCCCAACAAAATTTACGGAAGTCTCTGCATGTGCCCTCCCCAACATGTTTATATTTCCCATGTTTCACTGGTCTGCCTGGCTGCTTATCCAAACAAAGAAAGGAATAATATCAGAGCAGGTTCTCAAAATCTGGCACAAAATGAGTCCATGTAAACACTACAATGTTAACCTGCCAAAATCCTAATACCTAATCGTTCCTTCCCACGTCTGTCGCTCTCCCACCTCCTTTACACACTCCTTCAAAATCTACTCGGTTAACCATGGTTTTGATGACTTTCCTCAGCATCTCTTTCTGTGGTATTTTCTGATGACACTCTGTGAAGTTTCTTAGAATATTTAACTACACTAAAGGTACTACATGAATGAAAGTTGCTGGTGTCAAATGCTACAAATACATTTACAATCTGGATGATCAGGCCCATAAATTTGTGAGATAGAAATAAAATTATTCGACAATTTTTTACTTTCTTGAAAGATTGGCAGTCCAGTTTAAACAAAAACTGAATTTTGCAGGACATGCAGAATGTCACTTTTTAAATTATGGGTTGCTTCAAACATGAAGCTTTTTTTAAATTACAGAATTGGACAGAAGGTGAAGAATGTACAAAAAATATACTCAAGTGTAAACTCAAAGAAAAATAAGAAATTTTGCTTTGATGTCTTGATGGAAGTTTGAGTGTTTTAAATTCTGTGACAATACTGAACGGGAGTAGTGATCGTTGCATGGAAAGTGACGTGATAGGGATGTGTTTTTTTTTAAATGAGCATGATTCAATTTAAAGATATGCAATTTCACAAGATATTGGGTAACTTGTTCAGGAGTGATGTATGATTGAAATTATCTACCAGGTAAAGGACTGGAATCATGGGTATTCGCAGAGTTCAAGTGCAGAATGGCAGTTTTCATCCTTGGCATTCTGTGTGCAGTATTTTCTAGGACATTACATGTAACTGGGAATTTGGGAAAACAAAGGCTGATTCGTGTTTCTTGAATTGCAGAAAAACAGCAGTAGGTAGAATTTTTAATTAAATCAAATTGATATGGTTTCTCAATCCTTATCAATAGACATTAGATAATGGGTGCAGGAGAAGGCCATTCGGCCCTTCGAGCCAGCACCACCATTCAATGTGATCATGGCTGATCCTGCCTTCTCCCCATACCCCCTGACTCCGCTATCTTTAAGAGCTCTATCTAGCTCTCTCTTGAAAGCATCCAGAGAATTGGCCTCCGCTGCCTTATCAAAATGTCTTCAGATTTTTGTTTCAAATTGTAGCATCAATACAGGGAATGCAGTTAATTTGTGAAAAACAAATGACAGTAATGACTTGTCTCTGTTTCCAAAACTATCCTTGACGGATCTGTACAAATTTCACCACATCCACCTTATATTATTTCTATTTGCTGTTTCATGTCAAATGTTATTGGTTATAAATTGTGGACAACGTTTAATTATTCTGTAAATGTGGCTTGTCATTCATTGATCAGAAAAGTATATTGCTTTCAATGTGATGAAGTCCAAGGCAAATTCACAGAATTATGACAAACGTTTAGAAGTTAAAAGAAGCTTACAATGTCCAAGAGAATGTTAAACTAAGGTATTAAAAATGTAATTTGCCTTTAGATTTCCAGAATTACCTGAGAACTCAAATAGGGAACACTACAACTATCAACATCATTATTTGCACAGTCGACTACCTGCTGCGCTTACAGGTGCTAACATTTTGAATTTTTGAGCATTTACTGTATATTGGCCTAAAGATTCTAATGGAGAAACTAAGTAACAGTCCATTGAGTTCCATTCTTCTACATGGGATGTGTATTATTTTTGAGCAATGTGTCCCTAAAGCAAAATCTGGAGGAGGATCAGAAATGACATGTGATTGTGATAGTAGATGATCTCAATTTCCCTTATGTTGACGGAACTACCATAGTGCTGAGGGATTTAATGGGACAGAGTTTGTGAGGTATGTCCAGGAAAGTTTTCCCAAGCAATATGTAGATGGCCCTACTAGAGAGACGGTGGCAACATGTAACATCCGATTAGGGAATGACCAACAAAAGGCAAGTCATAGAGCTGGACAGCAAGGAAACAGGCCCTCTGGCATAACTTGTCCATGCAATCAAGTTGGCATTCTGGGATAGTCCCATTTATCCGTATTTGATCCGTATCGCTCTAAATCCTTCCTATCCATAAATTTGTCCAAATGTCTTGAAAGTTGTAATTGAATCCGCTTCTGTGGCTTTGTCTACCAGGTTGTTCCAGGTATGAACTACCCTCTGAGTGGAAAGTTGCCCCTGACGTCCCTCTTAATTTTCTTCTCACTCACCTCAAACCATTGCGCTACAGTTTTAGAATCCTTTACCCTGGGAAAAAGATAATGAGCATTCACTTCATCCATGTCCCTCATGATCCTGTACTCCTCAGCCTCCTATGCTCCAAAGGACAATATCACTTTCGAAAGGACAATAGGACAATATCACCTATCCAGCCTCTCCATATGACTGCCTGATAACATTGTGGTAAATCTCTACTGCCCCGATTCCAACGTAATGACATATGAAGAAGAGTCTCGACCCTAAATGCCACCCATTCCTTCTCTCCTGTCCCGCTGAGTTACTCCAGCATTTTGTGCCTTCCTTCGATTTAAACCAGCATCTGCACTTCTTTCCTACACATAATGACATCCTTCCTTTAGGTGGGCAACCTGAACTGCATACAGTTTCTACAACAACTTGTACAGCTGTACAGTGATATCCCAACTATTGTACTCAGTACCCTACCTTAGGAGGGCATACATGCCAACTGCCATCTTCACCACCCTGTTCACCTGAATCTCCACTTTCAAGAAATCATACCCCTATACTCCTAGATTTCTTCATGCTACAATACTCTCTAGGTCCCTACCATTCGCTGTGCAGGTTGTACCCTGGTTTAACATTCAGTGTGGAATTTGTCAGAGTTAAATTCCATTTGCCATTCCTTGGACCACCTTTCCAACTGATCTAGATCCTGTTGTAAACCTAGATATTCTTCTTCACTGTCCAGTATACCACCAATTATGGTATCATTTGCAAATTTATTAGCATTATTCCCTACGTTGTCATTCAAATTGTTAACAGAAATTTCGAAAAATAATGGAGCCAGCATGACCCCTGCAGTGCACCACTGGTGTCAAATTATAAAAGCGTAGGTCTACAACCAGCCTCAGACTCCCACCTCCAAGCCAATTCTGAATCCAAATAGCTTGCGCACCTTGGATTTCATGTGATCTAACGTTCCAGATGAACTTACCATGTGAAACCATGTTAAAGATCTTGCAAAAGCCCACAGTCAATGTCCACTGCCTTCATGTAATCAAACCTCTTGGTGTCCTCTTCAAAAAACCTTATTGGATTAGTGAGACCAGATGTGATTGTGGTTGAGCACTTTAGAACAGTGACCATAATTCTATTTGTTTTAAAATAGTATGAAAAAATAAAGCACTGGTTGACAACTTGAAACCCAAAATTGGGACAAAGCTAATTTTTATGTCATCAAACAAGAACTTGCAAAGGTTGTTTGCAAGAAGCTTTTGTAGGTAAAGGGACTTATAGCAAGTGGGGGGCATTTGAAAATGAGATCCAGCCTGTTCCTGTTAGAGTGAGTAGCATGACCAGCAGGATTGGGTAACTCTGGGCGATGAGGGATATTGAACCTCTGGTCAGGAAAAAGAAGGGGTGGATGTCAGCAAAAAAAAAACTAGTATTAAATGTATCACATGAGGAACATAAGAGATGTAGGATTACACATAAGAAGGGATGGCAAGGTAAAAAGGCAGCATGAAATAGCTCTGGCAGTTTAGGAGCATAGATCCTTGCCTAGCGATAGGAAGGATGTTATTAAGCTGGAAAGAGTGTAAAGAAGCTTCAAAAGAATGTTCCTGAGACTGAAAGGATTGAGTTGACTAGAAAGACAGAGTACACTGGGGCTTTATTTCCTGGAGTGTAAGGGGCTGAGACGTTATAGAGGTAGATACAATCATGAGTATTGATTAGGTAAGTGGTCACAGTCTTTGTCCCAGGGTAGGGAAGTTTAAAACTAAAAGGTATACCTTTAAAGTAAGAGGGGAATATTAATGTGAGGGGCAAATCTTTCACATAGACTTGTGGTGGATATATAGAACAATCCACCAGAGGAAGTGGTAGAGTTACACACAATTACAATGTATACATGGGTACGTGGGCCAAGGTTTAGGGGAATATGTGCAAAACACAGACAAATGGGACTATCTCAGGTAGATAACTCAATCAACATGGACAAGTTGGGAAAGGGCCCGTTTCAGTGCTGTATAACTGTATGTGTACAAAAAAATGCAAAAATAGAAACTCAAAAGAGAAATTCATAGAATCAGTAGTTGTCATCTAGAAAGAAAAAATACTCCTTCTGTAATGTTTCCTCAGCTTAAGGAAAGTCTGACTCCCATTCATAAAGTCGAGATTATAATTCATGGTTGAAATTCTTATCTGCACCACTAATCCTGTTTTCTCTGTCTGGTTTAGGAATCTATCAGTGATTTCTATTGGTACTACTCTGGTAAAGATGTTGTTGATGAGCAAGGGAAAAGAAACTTCTCCAAGGCTATGGCTGTTGCTAAGCAAGTTTTTAATAGTCTTACTGAATATATTCAGGTAACAAAACATCATCAACCACTTAACTAAAATTTCTGTGTGATTCCCGTTCCAGTGAAATTTCTAGTGAAATTCTTGCCTTCCCATCCTCCCAACTTCTCGTCTCCATAAATTTGAACTTATTTAATCGTCTTTTGTCTGCATACAAACACACATCGTCCCGTTCACTCATTGCTCCTGCTTTGGTGACTAGTTCTGCAGTCATTCAAGTTCAAACTCCGAATTGTATTCCAATCACTTCAAATCCATATTTAACCTAAATTACCTCCACCAGCCCCACAATCCTCTGTTATCAGCTCCTCCCATCATGGTTCATTCATGTTCATTCTTCCTCCACTTGTTTGTCATCTAGGTGGGTAGCTATCTTCCCACATCACCCAACTCTTCCTTCTCTTGACTTTTTTTTCCTTAACGGCAGATTGGGAAGGACTTTGAATATTTTGCCATGTTAAGGGCACAATAAAAATATAATTTGTTTGTGGAATAAAATCTCACATCCCAATTATTCATACCTTTCATTCTTTCACAAATCGTGCTCCACCAGTGGGCCACACTCACTCGTGCATGTTCTACTGAAGAGAGGTGTTTGTCAACATACAGTGCAATCTTTGTATACAAATGACACCATTTATGATCCTTACTGCGGCTGTGCATATTAACCACAGAAAAATCTAAAATTCATTACCAAAAATGCAAATGACCAAAATGAAGATTGAATAATTGTAGGATCCCCAAAATAATCCAGAAGGTTTTGCCCAAATTATTAATAGAAATCTGTTCCAACATTTCAAAAAGGAAAGTCTCCAACGAGAGTAAGTTATGGCAAACACCTCTGTTACGACCTCTTCCCCTCTGGATGGGCAACAATTTTTCATTGTGGCATTTGCACAGCCCAGTGTAGCAGTAGAGGCACAAAGTTGGCATCATCATTGCACACTTCAAATATGCAGAATCAAGCAAGTGAAGGATGAGGTGCAACATAAAGACTCACTCGTCAACCATGATGCTTTGTAGATTCTAAAAGTAACAATAACATATTAGACAAAATAATTTCCAAGTCTGATTTTCTCATTAGTGTATGGGCTGATACTTCCTGTATTAAATCTGGCATGAAACTTGATGCAACATCTACCTGCCTTTATGTTTCTGTGAGTTTTGATATGATCTCTTTAACCAAGTCCAGAGCACTTACCAATGATACAAACACTGGAACTTGAGAGGCACCACTCTTTGTATCCTTCCAGTTTGGAAATTATTTATAATGACATCATGCTGCAGTGTTTCCCTTCATTTTAACAGTGCCTTATTTTGAACAAGCCTTATTATAAAAGTTTCAAAATTAGTAAATAAAATTATCTACGAAAATTTTAATTAAAAAAATATTACTTAAATTCCTCAACTATCTACATTAATTATTCCATTTGTTAATAAAGAAACATTGTCTTATTTAACAATTATTTTAAGCAAGCAATATCTTGCAATTGAATGATAAATTATTAGAATACCTAGGAATACTTAAAACTCCACTGTGTACATGATATTTTATTTAAGTTGCACTGTACCTAATTGTGTTGCAGGGTCCATGTACAGGTAACCAGCAAAGTCTGGCTCACAGCAGATTATGGGATGCAGTTGTTGGGTTTCTCCACATCTTTGCACACATGATGATGAAGCTTGCGCAGGTAAATCCATTCAGTGGCAAATTCGTGGATTCTTCTTGATCTTTCGATCTTATATTACTATGTTTTTTGGGAATATTGTCCACAATAGCATGCACACTGTACAAGAAAATAGAATAACATAGCATATTAATCCTTTCATCTACCAAGCCTCAATACAACTGCAGCCCAGATAGCTGAATTAAGCTTCTCTTCTTCAATGGTACTCTAGGAGCCTGGTTCAAATCAGTTCACTGATTTCCCTGATCTCAGTTAAGGATTCAAGATTACTTAATGCAAGTAATTGGAGTATACTAATTTTTTTTTAATCACCAAGGCATCAAAGTAGAATCATTTTGTCTGAAGGTTATCTTTTGAGCCTTACCAAAAATGTCTTTGTGTTTATTTTCCTCGTTGTTTTCTTAGTCATATATGAAAGAAACCTCTTGGTCAGATCTACAAACTGACCACTGAAGGAGGTGAAAATAACTGATTAAATAATGCAGGAATAAATGAAAAACCACTGAGCAATATTGGGAATTACAACAACAAAAAAGAAAAACAATGCTAAGGACAATGTTCCATTCAGGATGGTGTATTAATAATCTAGTAAAATTGTTTTTGCATTATTGCTGGATTATTTCTGCAGCATTAGAAGATTTTAGAGCTTTAATGCCTGAAATATAAACTTGAAAGACTAGAAGAGAAGAGATTTTCGGGAGACCTGGAAAAACAACACATACATTACAATCATATATTTCCATATCTTTGAAACATTCAATCGCAAAGATTTTAATATTTTATCAAATATTTCAGAGAAAGATGGCTGCATAGAATCTTTAAAATATAAATGTTTGTGTCTCACTGACATCTGTGCTGTGCAAGGCTTTAATTATGTAACTTTGGAGAGAAAGACATGTCTTATGAAGCTATGTGAGATACAGTACATATTATGAAGAATGTTTTGGGATATGGTAAACCATCAATCTTACCTGAGATACTAATGACGAAATAGTTATGTGCCGGAAATAATCCATATCAACAATTTATAACGATTCTACTGGTAATTTGTAGGATTTATATCGGTAGAAATAATTGTGTTTGAGGGAAAGTTTGTGTGCTTTAAGTAGAAAATGCAAGGAAGATGAATGAATTTAATGTATTTCACACCAGTGTCTAAATATCATTTTTATTCTGATGAACAACAGATGCCTGATAATGGAGGATCCAGAAATAGCGTAAGAATTTTGTGTACTGCAGCTGCCATCTCATGCAAACTGTTTGAGTCATTTTAATTTTCATTTGGGCATAAACCTCTAGTTTCCTATAATTACTTGTTTCAGTGGTACATCAGGCATAACTGTTGCTTTTTACCAATGTGCTCTAGTTGTTGTTGAATTTAAGCAGTTTATCTAAAGTGGATTCAAGTATCTTCAATTTTTATTCAAGCATTTGGGATGGAAGGTCCACATCTTAAGCATCGATTTCATGATCTGTCACTTTTCTCTTGGCAGTGTACATAAGAATGGTTTCTAACCTGAATGCACAACGGGTCTGGTTTTCCTTGATAGATTCCTCTGAGATTTCACTGAGAAGCTGCCCCGTACTTCTTGTGTTTGGTAAACTGAAAGTAGTGGATAATGACTGAAGGCACTGTTTGCTGCCAGTCCAAGACAAGAGTGCATATAAGCAAATTTATAATTTTAGCTCACTAAACTGGCAGCTGCAAATTAACAGGCTTAATATATTGCCAAATGTATTTAGAGCAGATTAGCTTGTTAATGGCTGAGAAAAAAATAATTTAAAAATTAGTTCAAATATCTTTATATTTTTACATACATGCAATATTTATATTTACATATAAAGTTCCGTGTACTTTTACGTTGATTTTAAGATTTAATTTGAAATTCAAAATTGCTTTGGGAGATTGGCTTAAATAAAAAATGAAACTGATGCAAAGAGAATGTGCTTTCTGCTCTTGAACCTTTCATTCATCTAATTTGTGGGAATGAAATGTTAATGTTTACCAAGCCATCCACATTGTGCCTAATTTTGCTCACCATCCATTGCTATATGTTTTCTTTATACCTTATGTCAGGACTGCAAAACATTTTGGCCCACCAGTATTGTTGATATTCTGCAATGGCTGTCTTACAGGGGGAAACGTTTATAATATTGAGATAATTGCAGTGTGTCACTTGTGAGCAAGAATAAATATCAGGCAACCTTGGAACTAAAACTTGCAACAGTCTTGTTATGCTGACACGCTGATGTGTTAACAGTACAGTTGCATTGTTATCTGAAAAAGGAATGTTTGTTCATTTGTTAATGTTTTCAGTTGGTCATTGTATAACTTTGCTTCTGTAAAATCCATTGTTAATATTTACATCAAGCTCTAGTGTATCTGCACATTTTGGAACAAGAACGTAATGTTAGCTTTCATGGCATATTGACAGAATATTAGATATTTTACCCTGTGGTCATTTAGTTTAAAACTTTTCCTCGATTCTGGGGTTTTTTCAGGTCCTCTTACAATTAAATAGGATTAAGTCCCAACAGTATTCAGGGTTTATGTTATAATTTAATAACATCTGTAAGCATACTGTCACTGTTCGGTGCTTGCTCATCTCAAAAATGTATTTAACTCAGATAACTTTAGAATTAACATACCATCTGGGATTTATACTTCTCATCAGATCTTTACAAAAATAGATTAATACCAGGTAGCACAATACCAGGTAACAAGTAAATGTTATGTGAAACCCGATCACTAAATTTAACTGACTCTTTTGTGCATGATTCACACACCTCCCCAAATATGATCATCTCTCCATGCGACAAGCATACATGTGGAATCTTCAGAACATGTGCAGTGTGGGCAAATACTGTACAATGTATGTTTTGGCTTCAGTTAAGAAAATTCCATACTTTTATTTCATTATTCTTTGCAGCATAGAAAGAGGCCATTTCGCCTATTGAGACCCTGCTAGCATATAATCCCATTATCCCACTATTTTTTCTTGTGATCTACGCTCCTACATGCCCATCAATTCTACCAACCATCTACATTAGGGACAATTTACAGTGACCAGTTTGTGCACCTTGCCGCAAATGTCTGAGATGTGGGAGGAAACTGATGCGATGCTTGGCTTTTTTAGTTACCAGGTCACGATACTGTATGTCATGTTGCCTCCTGTGCTGCGAAGTTCTATGATAAATTAAATTAGATATTTTTTAATGGATACCAATTCCTTTTGAAATAAAATCATTAATAGTAGTCTGTCCATGTAGCTCGGCCACTGCTCTTTATTGTTTAATTGAGCAGTCAACTGGATATATCAACATGATGGTTATAAATTTAGTTATCTAACTGTACAGAATGTATAAACTGGAACATATTGGATTGAGGATGCACTTTTTTATCATATTCAAATTTAATGAATATAGTAATGTTTTTAAGTCGTATAATTATCTCCAGAAAGGGAAAAGTAAGGTGTAGTTCCATAATGAGTTCTAATTTCCGAGCCCACATTGAACCTGGATGCGCACTGTGTGTAATTGCAGGGGCTGTTGCATCGTCATAAATCTGGAACAGCAGGGCTTCCCTTGATTCTTTTACTTAGGACTGTAGGCTCTTGCTCAGGTGTGAAGGCTACTGTAAGGGGTTGAAATCATGTCAACCATTAGACACAAAAAACAGGAAGGGAGGAGTGTTGGGAGTCATCGCAGGCCATTTGGTCCACTGCTGACCATTGGACACCCATCAAAATTAATCCCACAGACACAAAGAACTGCAGATACTGAAATTTTGAGTAGAAATATTAACCCCCATCTTCCAGCACTTGGCCCGTGGCGATCTTTTCCTTGACGGTTTAAATGCTTGTTTAAACACTTCTTAAATGCTGTCAACCACTTTGCTTCCACCACTCTGTCAAGCAGTGCATTTCAGGTTCTCTCCATTCTCTGGGTGAAAAAAGGCCTCCTCAGAACTCCTCTAAATCTCTTTTCCCTTACCCTAATCCCATCCTCTATTTTTAATTCACTTCTGATATGGGGAGTTTCCTACAAACTACTGTTCCCATCATAATTTTAAATCATGTCCCATTTTACCTCCTCCAATTGTGTGGAGGGAAGTGAGGTTGAGTGGAACCATGACCTCTGTGGCAGAGTAGGTGGTGATCGGCCATCTGACAGTGCTTGGGTGAGAGCACACGATAACATAATGGGGAGGTTTCTTTACTGATGGCTCATTAAGTGAGGAGGACACTCTCCTGACTCTCTGCCCAATGTTAATATTATAAGGCATTTCTTGCATGCACTTTGAACAGCTACATATCCTGATATCGAGAGAACTTTGTCATTCAGTTCAATATAAACTGACCATGAAGTTAGAAACCATTGCCTCATTACATTTCAATGACCATTTAAGTTTTTCATCATGTACTGTCAAAGTAGTTTACAAGTCCCCTCAAAACCTATGTATGCTCTGCCTTATCAATACAATGTTGGAGTTAACATTTGAAAGTCAGTTTTACATATAAAAAGTGAATGCCAACTAATTTTACAATGAATGCGATAAGGAAAGGGAATTATACATATATTAGGTTTGATGTCATTTTAATATGCAATATTTATTGTTTATTGCCATGCAAAAAGGAACATTTTTGGATTAAAGCTCGGCATGAGGTAAGTTTTGCTTTATTGCTGCTTTTTGCATCAGGCTGTCCAGGATACTGCTACAAATGATGACCATTTTATTTTAATCTGCTTGAGAGGCATATTAAGTTGAATAAAGTCAAAGTAGTTTAAAAGTCCCCTCAAAACCTATGTATGCTCTGCCTTTTCAATACAATGTTGGAGTTAACATTTGAAAGTCAGTTTTACATATAAAAAGTGAATGCCAACTAACGATTCATTATGTTACAGCACATGGTGCTGGAGAAAGTATGTGAGTGGTATTTCACATAAAGATGTACAGCACAGAAATGAGACCTTCAACTCACCATGTCCATACTGACCTGAATCAAATATGCCTGCATGAGGATCATATCCTTTTTGCCTTGCCTGTTTAAATGCCTATCTAAATGGCTTGTGAACAAAGTAATTCTATTCTAATTCCACCACTTCCACATGTACCAGACATAACCACTCTTCATATAAAATTTGTATCCCTCAGATCCGCTTTAAAACTCCCTCCTCTCACGTTGAGGGTGGCATGGTGGTGCAGTGGTAGAGTTGCTGCCTTACAGCGCTTACAGTGCCAGAGACCCAGTTTCGATCCTGACAACGGGTGCTGTCTGTACGGAGTTTGTATGTTCTCCCTGTGACCGCATGGGTTTTCTCCGAGATCTTTGTTTTCCTCCCACACTCCAAAGATGTAGGTTAATTGACTTGGTATAAATGTAAATTGTCCCTCGTGTGTGTAGGGTAATGTTAATGTGCGGGGATCGCTGGTCGGTGCGGACTCGGTGGGCCAAAGGGCTATTTATGTGCTGTATCTCTACACTAAACTAAACTTAGAATCTTCTTATTGACAGTTCTACCATGGGAAAACGAATATGAGTATCTACCCTATCTGTGCCCCTCATAATCTGATACAAATCTTTCAGGTCACATTTCAGCCCCCTTCACACCCTGGAAAACAAGCCCAGCCTATCCAATCTTTCAATCATATCATATCATATATATACAGCCGGAAACAGGCCATGTAACTAAAATCCTCCAGTCTTAACAATTAAATTATTTTTATTCCTAATGTATTCAAGAGAGAGTGGCAGTCACTAACAAAACCACTATCCCTGGAGTTATGTCTTTATCAGTCAAACAAGGACAAGACCATGGTTCCACACAACCTGGTCGTGTAATGTGCCTAACTCTGGTACAAACAGTAAAGAAATGCCGTACACTTTTCTTCAACTACAGTCTATTTTTGCATTGCTACAGTGAGCTGTGAAAATCTTAATAGTTCTGTACACTTTTACTGGAAAGATTTGGGGAAGTTGATGCAAACGTTTGTGTTAAGTTCATGAAGAGATTGGTGTTTGGGAATGAACTGTGGTATAAATATTGATCAGGGGCAATTTTCACTGCACTTAATAATAAGATGTGGAATGAAGTGTTTCCTTCTGCAAAGGAGAACGGAGCAGGAGACTGTGGCTAAGAGGCAAGACTTAAGCTCCATTCTTGACTCGGGCACTATTTAAGGCAATCGTGTTGGTGAAAAGTGTTGTATCCTTGTGGCTATGTTTCACTAATCAACTTATCTTGGACTTGCATTGCCTTTATAGATCTGACCACTGGTCAGAGAGAAATTTACAGACATAACTTATGTATGATGATGCTACCTGGTGCTTAGCAATGGGCTCCAGTCACCAAAACAGACCAGTCAAACTGACCACAAGCAATTCATTACAGATCCAGGTTGTAGAATTGTCTGAAGAAGGGTCTCGACCCTAAACATCACATATTCCTTCTCTCCAGAGATGCTGCCTGTCCCGCTGAGTTACTCCAGCATGCTGTGTCTATCTTAGATTTTAACCCACATCTGCAGTTCTTTCCCATACATAGGTTGTAGGATTTTTGCTTTTTCTTCATTGTATGAGAGCATGAGGAAATATGAGGACTGACCAGGAGAGGTGAGGTATAAAATTCACAAGGCTGTGAGTGCAACTGGATCAATGTTTCACATTTTTGTGTTTGGAAATTGAGACGGAAGCCAGGCATTGGGGAATGAGCTACAACCATCAGTCTGAGCACAGGTTGTGAAGGGGGGTGAAGCATTTGTCCCTTGGTTTGAAAGGAAAGGATTTTTGCAGATAATACCATGGTGGGAGTTTGGATGAAAGGACGGTAATGGCTGGACTCTTTAGATTGGAGGATTGCAACAACTACATCAGTGCCTTGGGTTGGGGATGTGGGCTGAGATTTATCAAAGCCAATGCCTTGGATCTTAGTTTGGCAGGGGAGGGAAAAACAATCAAAGTAGGACAGTAAAGGGGAAGGCGCCATGATTGCACCTGATGCCTTGGGTAGTGCAGATGTATGGAGGAACAATGATAGGAGCCACTGCCTTAAGTGGAGTGACAATTGAAGCTTGACAAATGGAACCTGTGCTGGACTGTGGATGGAAGGGTGATTGGTCTGCAGTCTAGCGTTGTGAGTGTGTATTGAGGGCAAGAGTGGAGAGGAATGCACATATAAAGTGATCCTGGTGGGTCTGCTTGGGTGTGGGTGGAGAGGAGTAAACATTGGTGTTGTGATCAGATTTGAGGTTGAATGGACATTTCCATTGCTCTAGTCAGATGTTTGGAGATAAGGGAGGGGCTGCTGGAATGAACAGGATCCATATTAGATGTGGGATGTATCACATATCAGAGCGAGGGTAAATAACTCATGGGGTTGTGGATAGGGCAGAGATTCAGGGGCAGCAATGACAAAAGTCATATTTGGTCTGGTAGTCAGAGCCTCCAATAGGACCCAGGCGACTGCAAGGTCCGGAGAATCAAGAGGGAAGGGGTGTTGCGGTTCCATGAAAGGGTGGGGTTGGGGCTGGGATGGGTAACAGGGTAACTGGGATGGGAAGCTGATAGTTCCGAAGGTCGATAGGTCACCTGGACCAGGTGGACTGCACCCCAGGGTTATGAAAGAGGTGGCTTCAGAGATTCTGGAGGCATTAACAGTGATCTTTAAAGAATCACTAGAGTCAAGAGTGGTGCCAGACGATTGGAAAATTGTAAATATTACGACAAAAAGGGAGCAAAGCAAAAGAGTGGAAACTATAGGCCAGTTAGCCTGACTTCAGTGGTCGGTAAGATTTTAGTCCATTATAATGGATAAGGTTTCAGAGTACTTAGAAGCTCATGATAAAATAGGCCTCGTCAGCTTGGTTTTGTGAAAGGGAGATATTGTCTGATAAAACTGTTGGAAATCTTTGAGGAAGTAAATAGCAGGATAGACAGTCAGTGGATATTGTTTTCATAAGGCCTTTGATAAGGTGCCGCGTGTGAGGCTGCTAAAGAAGATGAGAGCCCATGGTATTAGGGGGAAGATACTGGCTTGGATAGCAGGTTGGCTGGGTGGTAGAAGGCAAAGAGTGGCAATAACGGGGGCTTTTTCTGGTTGGCTGCCAGTGACTAGCGGAGTTCTGTAAGGGGTCTGTGCAGGGGCCGCTACTCTTCACGTTGTATGTCAATGATTTGGATGAGGGAATTGAAGGCTTTGTGGTCAAATTTTCAGATGATTTTCTAAATGGGGAGAGAATCCAGAAATCGGAGGTGCAAAGGGACTTGGGAGTGCTGGTGCCGGATTCCCAAAATGTTAATTTGCAAGTTGGAGCGGTAGTAAGGAAAGCAAATCTAATGCTAGCATTTATTTTGAGAGGACTAGAATACAAAAACAGAGATGTAATGCTAAGGCTTTATAAGACACTGGTCAGACCGCATTTGGAGTATTGTGGACAGTTTTGGGCCCCATATCTGAGGGGGGGGGGGGGGTGGCGTTGGAGAGGGTCCAGAGGAGGTTTACGAGAATGATCCCAGGAATGATTGGGTTACCCAATGATGAGGTTTGATGGCACTGGGCCTGTACTCGCTGGAGTTGTGATGGATGAGGGGGGGACCACAACTTACCGAATAGTGAAAGGCCTGCATAGAGTGGATGTGGAGAGGATGTTTCCACTACTGGGAGAGTCTTGGACCGGAGCCATAGCCTCAGAATAAAAGGACGTGCCTTTAGAAAGGAGATGAGGAGGAATTTCTATAGCCAGAGGGTGGTAAATCTGTGGAATTCATTGCCACAGAAGACTGTAGAGGCCAAGTCAATGGATATTTTTAAGGTAGAGATTGATTGATTCTTGACTAGTACAGGTGTCATGGGCTTATGGGGAGAAGGCAGGAGAATGGGGTTGAGAGGGAAAGATAGATCAACCATTATTGAATGGAAGAGTAGACTTGATGGGCCGAATGACCGAATTCTGCCCATATAATTTATGAATTTATGCCCTGTGACATTCTGGAATAGGGTGGTAGTTTGGAGTTGTTTGAAAGATTTTCAATAAATGTGCAGCCTTTTTAGTTAACCAGAAAGATATATTCTGGATTTCCTGCAGCGTTTTCATTTTCATAGACTATGGAAGCCTGCACATCTATAGTTTTCCTGGTGCATGGTCGGAAGCATGGCCACCATGTCTGCCTCTTTATTTGTGCGCTTCTGGAGGCTACGCCCTGGCAACAGTCTCTGACAATTATCCTATTGTGGGATCAAAACCTTTTCCATTTCTCTCCGTCAATTTTCCAAAATCATTTTCCCCTTTTGGTGTTAAATGAAGCATGTGATTTTTGCTTCAGTTGGCTCATAGAAAGTTTCCATTTTACTGATAGCCCTATCAAGTGATTGCAAAGAAATGTAAGTAAGTTTCTACTCATGTAAGCAAGTTCCTTGACTCAGTAACATCAAACTCCTTTAGTCGTCACCAGTGCCTTATCCTTGGTTAGTGTGAGCTATTTGCTTAACTCTTTAGTGCCCTCATCTTTACTACGACCACATCTTTAGTGCCCTCAATGGTCATGCCTCTGGCTTGCACTACTTGAATGAGGCAAGATGGCAGTTGAACTAGCAGCATCAAATTCTAATATTTGCGATATCATCTTTTGTTGATATTCCATTGTCTACGTTACTGTTTACAATAGCACAAATCTGATTTGCTATTTGATTATGATTAATATCATTATGTTCAATGTTGTCTAATTATCATTGGTCACGAAGTACCTTCCCTGACAAGCTCGTGCCTCTGCACCTCTTTGGCCTTCCAATTTATGAATGCTAGGAGCTACAATTCTCTGTTGCCGAATTTCTCTCGTAGACCATTGCTCATTGGAGTTTCATAAATTCTGCAACGGTAAAAACAGTATCAATCTTTCTGAAGAGAGATTTCAAAGAGGAAGGCTAGTCCACTGGATCTTCCTCAAACTTTTGGAGTTAAATATGCATATGACAAAATTGAGTACTTTTGCATTGTGCATCTAAGTAATTGTAATTGCAGTTTTAAATATCTTCTTTTCATAGTTTGCTCTGATATTTTAATAATGTGTCAGTTCATTCTCTTTCATTTACTTTCATTAAAGAAATTCTTTGGATCAAAACTAATCATTTATTTTACCGCTCAGATGGGTATGTTTAATATTTGCTGAGTACTCGATTAGACAGATAAGGTCATAGAAACCCATCTTTTGTTGTATCTCATGTCTCAAAGATAAATGCCAATTTTGGCGGAAGAATTTAATCATTTGTACACTTCCATTTCATCCGTCAGACACTTCTATCTTATGAACAACTATGTCAGCTAATTGTATGGTTGTTCAAGTGCAATTACCTATTCCTTCATGTTGCAAAAATCTGATGCACCTCTTCAGTTAACTAACCTTGATCACTCTCTTGGCACTCTTAGGCAAGAATTGCTTTCAGGATTCCCTTTGATTCTGCTTTCATTCTAGTTTTGTGGTGTTCTGAGAAATGTTGAATCTGTGGTCTCCAGTACAGATGGAGCTGGCTGTGCCTGACAAGGCAGATGGGATCCTAGTTAGTGAGGTGGTGCACTATTACTGCTGTTTTGACGGGCTTCAAGTTTGTCATCCTTCACTTTGAACAATGTGTGCCAGAGATTCTCATAAATCAGTGAGAATCTTGTATTTTTCAGGAAGGTCTTTAACATCCTTAGAGGGTGGTGGTGAAAGAGTGACAGTCTGTGACCTGTGCTAAGATTTCTATTGTTCATTGATATACATGAACAACTTAGAAATAAATGTAGATGGGTTAGTTAGTAAGTTTGCCGACGACGGCAAAATTGGTGATAGTGAGGAAGGCTCTCAAAGGTTAGAGCAGGATTTAGATCAGTTGCAGATAAGGCCCGGGAAATAGCAGATATAACTTAATCCGAGCATTTGTGAGGGGCTGCTCTTGGGAAGATTGTGTGTAAAGGGAATGTATACAGGTAACGGCAAGACCCTTAACAGCATTGATGTACAGAGGGATCTTGGGGTCCAAGTCCATAGGTCTCTGAAATTGCCAACACAAGTAGAGAAAGAGTGGTAGGTAAGGTCTGTGGTATGCATGTTTTTATCAGTTGGGCCATTGAGTATATTGCAGCTTTATAGAATGTTGGGCAGGCAATAATTGAAGTATTGTGCGCAGTTTTGGTTACCCCACTGCAGGGAGGATGTGGAGGCTTTGCAGAAGGTGCAGAAGAGCTTCACCAGAATGCTGCCTGGATTAGAGGGTAATAATAGACAATAGACAATAGGTGCAGGAATAGGCCATTCAGCCCTTTGAGCCATTCACTGTGATCATGGCTGATCATCCACAATCAGTACCCCGTTCCTGCCTTCTCCCCATATCCTTTGACTCTGCTACTTCTAAGCACTCCATCTAATTCCCTCTTGAAAGCATCCAGAGAATTGGCATGTTTCCTGCCTCTTGTGTGTCCAATCCCTTAATAATCTTATATGTTTCAATAAGATCCTCTCTCATCCTTCTAAATTCCAGTGTATACAAGCCCAGTCGCTCCATTCTTTCAACATACGACAGTCCCGCCATCCCGGGAATTAACTTTGCGAACCTACGCTGCACTTCCTCAACAGCAAGAATGTCCTTCCTCAAATTTGGAGACCAAAACTGCACACAATACTCCAGGTGTGGTCTCACTAGGGTAGTGTACAACTGCAGAAGGACCTCTTTGCTCCTATACTCAACTCCGCTTGTTATGAAGACCAACATTCCATTATCTATTTTCACTGCCTGCTGCACCTGCATGCTTACTTTCAGTGACTAATGCACTAGGACACCCAGATCTCGTTGTACTTCCCCTTTTCCTAACTTGACACCATTCAGATAATAATCTGACTTCCTGTTCTTGCTACCTCACAGGGGCAGTCCACAAACTTGGACTAGGAGACCTGATGATACAAGTACTTAAAATAACAAGAGGTATAGATAGGGTTGACAGTCAGAAAGCTTTTCCCAGGGTGGAAATGTCAAAGAGTAGAGGGCATATCTTTAAGGTTACAGGAGGAATGTTTAAAGGAGATGTGTGGGGCAGGTGTTTTACACAGAATTGAGAGAGTATGAAATGCACTGCCAGGTATGGTGACGTTGAAGAGGCTTTGGAGAGGCACATGGATATGGAGGGGTATGGGTCATGTACAGGCAGAGGGGATTCATTTGGCATCATGTTTAGTACAGACATTATGGGCCGAAGGGGCAGTTCCTGTTCTATACTGTTCTATGTTTTATCCTTGGACCTTTTCCTATGTCCACCTGGTAGTTTCTTCCAATGTTAGATATCGGAATAGGGTGGCTGTTTTAAGAATGCAAAATAGATTCTGGGGAATGCAAATAGTGTGACCTACCCAACGGAGCCAAATGAAAGCTTCAGTGGTGCAGACGTAGGGTTGGGAGAGGACCCTGATGTTGCTTCATTTATCTTTCCAGTGGATTTGGAGGATTTTGCAGTGAGCATATCCCTCCAGTACCTTTATTATTGAAATGTTTTGTTGGATTCCAGTCCAATTTTAGACTCATAATAATTTTTTGTTATAAAATCATAATGCATGGAAATAGACCCTTCAGCGGAACTTGTCCATGCTGTCTAAGATGCCCCATCTAAGCTCAAGGTCAAAGTCAAGGGCGGTTTATTGTCACATATACCAATTAAGGTACACTGATATGCGTATTACCATACAGCCATCCTAAAAAAAGCAACAAGACACACAACTACATAAATGGGGGCGTGGCTGCGCCTTGCGGCTGGGGCTCACCTGCAGTCTCTCTGTCTTTTTTCTGTCTTTGTCTATTGTTACCGTTTAAATGTATGTATTGACCTATTTTTAACTGTGTATATGTGGGGGGTGGGGGAAACCTTTTTTCTAAATCTCCTCCTCAACGAAGATGCGACCTTTTTCCATGTCGCATCTCCGTTCGCGCTACGGCCTAACACCGTGGAGTTGGCGGCCTCCAGCTGAGAGCGACCTTGAAGGCTCCGGTCGCAGGGCCTGGACTCACCATCTTACCTGGACTTACCGCAGGCTCTGTGGACCGCAACTTCGGGAGCTCGCAGGTCCCTGGCAGGCGACCGGCTTTCGGGAGCTCCAGCCGTAGCAGCTTCGACTGCCCCGAATCGCGAGGCTCGATCGCCTTCATCGCCCTGCGTGGCTCGGCCGCGGCACTTTCCATCGCCCGGTGGGGGCTTAGGACCTTCATCGGCCTGCTCGGCTCGGCTCGACCCTGGGACCTTCCATCGCCCGGCGGGGGTTTCAAAAGTCAGGAGCCTCGATCGCCTCGAGGCAGCAGTTTGACTGCCTGACCGCGGGAAAAGAATGAGGAGGAGATAAGACTTTTCTTTGCCTTCCATCACAGTGAGGGTGTGCCTGGAGCAATCACTGTGATGGTTGTCTGTGTTCAACTGTAATTGTGTGTCTTGTGTTCTTTATTGTTTACTGTCAACCATTTACTGTTTATTGTCAACCATTTACGCCGGACCCTGATGTGAGAGGACGCTGGCGCTGTTTGTTCGCCGCTTCTCCGTCTGGATAAACCTTTTGTTTATTTATTTTTATGTTTTATTTACTCTGTAAAGCGTCTTTGAGTTTCCAGAAAAGCGCTATATAAATTAAATGTATTATTATTATTAAATGTTAACATAAACATCCACCACAGCAGATTCCCCACGTTCCTCACTGTGATGGAAGGCAATAAGGTCCAATCTCCTTCCTCTTTATTCTCCCACGGTCGGGGCAGTCGAACCTTCCGCATTCGGGGCGATCGAAACTCCCGCATTGGGGCGGTTGAAAATCCTGCGGCTTCGAGTCCCCAATGTCATTCTATAACCAGAGACCGCGGGCTCCGCGATGTTAAAGTCTCACAGGCTCCCACGGTTGCAGCCCCAAAGACAAAACCCCCCAATAGGGATCGCGAGCTCCGTGATGGTAAGGCACGCAAGTTCCCACACTGGAGCTCCCGATCAATCTCCAGCAAAGGCCGCCGATTCCATGATGTTAGGCAGCAGTGCGGTCATTTACAATAGACAATAGCTGCAGGAGTAGGCCGTTCGGCCCTTCGAGCCAGCACCACCATTCAATGTGATCATGGCTGATCATCCCCGTTCCTGCCTTCTCCCCATACCCCCTGACTCCGCTATCCTTAAGAGCTCTATCTAACTCTCTCTTGAAAGCATCCAGAAATTTGGCCTCCATTGCCTTCTGAGGCAGAGAATTCAACAGATTTACAACTAGCTTACCCATAATCTAGTCCCATTTACCCACATTTGGCCCATAACCCTCTGAACCTTTCCTATCCTCACCGAACTAATTTCCACCTATCTTGACTCCATCCTATCCCCCCTGGTCAAATCCCTCCCCACCTATGTCCAAGCCACCTCAAATGCTCTCCGTCTCCTCGATAACTTCCGGTTTCCAGGCGCCCACCCCCTCATCTTTACCATGGATGTCCAGTCACTCTACACCTCCATCCCCCCCCACAAGGATGGTCTTGAAGCCCTCCATTTCTTCCTCGACCGTAGAACCAGCCAATCCCCATCTACTAACACTCTCCTCCGCCTAGCAGAGCTGGTTCTTACTCTTAACAACTTCTCCTTTGACTCCTCCCACTTCCTCCAAACCCGAGGCGTAGCTATGGGCACTCGCATCGGCCCTAGCTATGCCTACCTCTTTGTCGGGAACATTGAAGAATCCCTGTTCCAGACGTACACTGGCCCCAACCCCGAACTCTACCTCCGCTACATTGACGACTGCATTGGTGCTACCTCTTGTACCCATGCAGAACTCACTGACTTCATACATTTCACCACTAATTTCCATCCTGCTCTTAAATATATTTGGACCATCTCCGACATCTCCCACCATTTCTGGATCTCACCATCTCCATCACAGGAGACAGACTAGTGAGTGACACCTACTACAAACCCACTGACTCCCACAGCTATCTGGGCTACACTTCTTCCCACCCTGTGTCCTGCAAAAAGTCTATCCCCTAATCCCAATTCCTCCGTCTACGCCGCATCTGCGCCCAGGATGAGGTCAAGTCAAGTCAAGTCAAGTCAATTTTATTTGTATAGCACATTTAAAAACAACCCACGTTGACCAAAGTGCTGCACATCTGATTAGGAAAAAAAAAAGAAACAACATACAGTGTTTCACACTAGGGCGTCAGAGATGTCCTCGTTCTTCAGGAAACAGGGGTTCCCCTCTTCCATTATAGAGTGGGCTCCAGTAGGGCCTCCTCTATATCCCACAGCTCTGCTCTTCCTCCCCTCCCCCCATTCATAACAAGGACAGAGTCCCCCTTGTCCTCACCTTCCACCCCATCAGCCAGCGTATCCAACAAATTATCCTCCAACATTTCCGTCACCTCCAACGGGATCCCACTACTGGCCACATATTCCCATCTCCTCCCCTTTCTGCGTTCCGCAGAGACCATTCCCTCCGTAATTCCCTGGTCCATTCGTCCCTTCCTACCCAAACCACCCCCTCCCCAAGCACTTTCCCCTGCAACCGTAGGAGTTGCAACACCTGTCCCTTTACCTCCCCGCTCAACTGCATCCAAGGACCCAAACAGTCTTTCCAGGTGAGACAGAGGTTCACCTGCACCTCCTCCAACCTCATCTATTGTGTCCGCTGTTCCAGATGTCAACTTCTCTACATCGATGAGACCAAATGCAGGCTCGGCGATCGTTTCGCTCAACACCTTCGCTCAGTCCGCCTTAATCAACCTGATCTCCCGGTGGCTGAGCACTTCAACTCCCCCTACCACTCCCAGTCTGACCTTTCTGTCATGGGCCTCCTCCAGTGTCATAGTGAGGCCCACCGGTAATTGAAGGAACAGCACCTCATATTTCGCCTGGGCAGCTTACAGCCCAGCGGTATGAACATTGACATCTCTAACTTTAGATAGTTCCTCTGTCCCTCTCTTCCCCTCCCCTTCCCAGTTCTTCCTCTATCTTCCTGTCTCCACCTATATCCTTTCTTTGTCCCGCCCCCCCCCCCCCCCTGACATCAGTCTGAAGAAGGGTCTCGACCCGAAACGTCACCCATTCCTTCTCTCCTAGATGCTGCCTGACCTGCTGAGTTACTCCATCATTTTGTGATACCTTCGATTTGTACCAGCATGTTGAGTTATTTTCCTACACTATCCTCACCACATCTTTATTCCTCTGATTTTCCACAGTGCATGGAATAAAATTGTGTGTAAAAAGTTAACTTTTACTTAATACGATCTCTGTTCTTTAGGGGGACGTTAACCCATATTGTTTCCCAAAATATATTTATGTTGAGGTGTCACTGGATTTCTTTTTTTAAAAAAGGCAGATCATCCAGGGTCTGAAATGTTGCTTGGATGTCATTAGTGGTTTTTATGTGCCTTTTTATTATTGTGGCCTTTTTGTCTGGTGAACAAAATTATCCACTACCTCCAATTAGTTTAGCAGGTGTACAACACAGGTAAATTATGATAAACAATGTTTGTCATCACGATCCGATTTCATAGTGCAAAACATAACTCAATAACGCTTTCTCTCCCTCATTCAGATGAATATTCTTACTGTGTAACTGTATGGTAATATGCCAGCATTGAAGTTGTTTCTTAACAGTTTTACATTTATTAACAGGATTCGAGCCAGATTGAATTGTTGAAGGAGCTCTTGGACTTGCAGAAAGACATGGTGGTAATGCTACTTTCATTACTGGAAGGTAAATACTGCAATATATTCTTTGTGTTGAGATGGGGAAAGGATGCTCATTCTAAAAAACAACTATAAAACAAGCTAAAGTCCATTTAGTCTGACAAGTTCTTGCTTGTACTAGTTATCGTAAATATCACCACATCACCAGAGTTTATATATGGCAGAACTAATTGTGCCACCACTGACTGCCAGGACTGAAAAGATATATCTAAAATTATTCTTATTATATGTGAATATGGAATCATTTAGGTATTCATTCACGTTGATGCCTCAATTATTGTCACAGAGTCATGCAGCACGGAAATGTTGGTCTAACTCATCCATACGAGCCAAGATGCCCCATCACTTATGGTCCATAGCTCTCTAAACTTTTCCTATCCACGTACCTGTCCAAATGTCTTTTAGTTATTGTTGTACTTCACTCCTCCCTCTGGCAACTCATCCCATAAACCCACCAACCTCTGTGTAAAAATGTTGCCCCTCCTTTTCCAATTAATTCTTCCCCCTCTCACCTTATACCTGTGCTTTCTAGTTCTTCCATCCCTTGCCATAGGAACAAAATGCTGTGCATTTGTCCTATCTATTCCCCTCATGATTTTATACACCTCTACAAAAGCACCCCTCAACCTCATGTGATCCAAGGAAACATCGTAGCTTCCAACCACTCCCTATAGCTCTGACCTTCGAGTCCTGTCAACAACCTCGGAAATCTTTTCTGCACCCATTCCTACAGCAAGTGACCAAAACTGAGCGCAACATTCCAAGTGCGGCTTCAACTACGTCTTGTACAACATAATGTGTCAAATTCTATACTCAGTTTCAGACTGATGATGGCCAATGTGCCAAAAGTTGTCTTCACCGCTTTATCTTGCTGCGTTGACATTTTCGGGAAACTATGTAGTTGTACTTACATCAGGGAACTATGTAGATGTACTCCTAGATCACTCTGCTCTACAACATTCCCCAGGATCCTGCTGTTCACTGTGAAGTGGCTCAATGTGCTAGAATGCAACACTTAACACTTACCTGAATTAAACTCCATTAGCCATTCCTCAGCACACTTGCCAGCTAATCAAGATCCTGCTGTAATTCTTAATAACCTTTTCACTATCTCTGATACCATCTGTTTTGGTGTCATCGGCAAACTTATTCATCTGCCTTGTACATTCTCATCCAAAGTGTCAATAAAGATGGCAAATAGCAATGGCCGATCCCGGTGGCATATCACTATTCACAGGCCAAAAACAACATTTCACCCCCACCCTCTGTTTCCTATCATGAAGCCAATTCTGTATTGAGTTAGCTACATTTATGTCCAGTCCAGGTAACATCTTATTAAATCTTCTTTGCTCCCTTTCCAATTTACTGGCATCCTTCCTGCAGCAGGATGACCTGGAGTAGGCAGTACTCTAAATATTGCCTGACCAACGTCTTCCACAACTGTAACCTGACATCCCAACTCCTGTATTCAATGCGCTGACAAAGACATGCATGCCAAAAGCCTTCTTCACCACCCTGTCTCCCTGTGTGGCCACTATCATGACACTATGTACCTGGATTGTTGGCACTATCACCCTGTAAACTGGTTCCGATCAGTTTTATGGAGTCAATTACGTTCATCATGAGAAAAAGGTTGTTTTCAGACAAAGAGTGGCACCTTTATGGAATAAACTGCCAGGGGAAGTGGCGGAGGCAGGTACAATAAGACATTTGAAAGATGCTTGGACAGATATATGGATAGTAATGGTTTGGAGGGATATGGGCTAGGTGCAGGCAGGCACCTAGAAGGTCTAAGAAGGTCAGGCAATTTGGTCGGCATGAATGAGTTTGGGCAAAAGGCATGTTTCTGTGCTATATAGCCCTAAAAGGCTGTCAATTCTATCATTCAGCACAATGTGTCAATATTATGAAGGAGGAACTGTTGGCAGTCTTGAGACAAATAAAAATAGATAAATGCCCAGGGCCTGTAAGTGTATTCTAGGACATTGTGGGCAGTAAAGCAAGAAATTGCTGGGACACTGGTAGAGACTTTTGCATTTTCCTTAGCCTACTGGAAGACTGGAGGGTGGCTAACGATGTGCCTTTATTGAAGAATGGCTACAAGGACAAACTAGGAAGCTACAGGCCAGTGAGACTATTGTTGGGAAAGTTAATGGATGGAATTCTCAAAGCCAGTATTTGTATGCATTCGGAGAGGCAAGAACTGAATGGGTATAGTTCTCGTGTCTTTTGGGTGGGAAATTATGTCAAACTAATTTTATCGGGCTTTTTGAAGAGGTGATAAAGAGGATTGACGAAGACATCGAACGTGTAGATGTTGTCTACATCGGCACCGAGAGAAATTCTGTTTCAAATCCCCACAATTAGAATTTGGATGTCACAGTGGTGTAGCGGTAATCACAGAGTTGTAATTCTGTAAATTGTGAAAGGCTGAGGTCCCAGCACTGATTTCCGCGGTGCACCACTCATTACGTCTTTCTACAAAACAACCAGTTTACGCCTATTCGCCATTTTCTGTTCACCAGCCAATCTTCCACCTGTACCATGAGATTGTATTTTCACAATAACGTTTGAGGTGGCACCTTATCAAATGCCTTCTGAAAATTTATGCAGGGTATATTCATCGATTCTCCAACACACATTACTTCAAACAGGTCCAATAAATTAGCCAAACATAATTTACTTTCCCAAAACCACTTTGCCTTTGCCTGATCATTTTGAACTTATTTTAGTTGTCACTTTCTTGCCTTCTGTAATTCCCAGTGAAATATGTTAAACTCATCAGTGGTTTCCTGCTTTCCATCTTATTTGCTGAACAAAATAATTAAATTTGTTATTTTCCTTGAATCTACAGAAATATGGAAAATTAAAACGAGAACTCCAGCCATTTTATTGTAGTTAAGAGCCTGCCACGAAGCCTCACTTGTCAACTCCAGTAATTTGCCTGGAACCATTTCCCCAATGATTGGAATTTTCTTAAGTTCTTCCCATCCAATTCCCTGTTTAAAGTTATTAAATTAAATGTTACTTTATCCTCCATTATGCAGTGTTTTCCATTATGAACTCCCTTGGCACATATCTATAGGACCAAATCTCACTTTGGTCATTCCTTTTCATTTTTTAAATGTACAGCAAAGTTCACCATTTCTGTTTACGTTTCACGCAAGCTTTATGATACCCTTTATGATATACCAAGAAACTTTCCCAAAACATTTAATGAACTTGTCATCTTAAGTTTTTGTCTATTATTTTAATATCCTCTTCCTGATAAGTTCCAGTTATTTCCTCCTGACATATCATTGGGAGCCTGCGCACCCCACCATCCTATGACATCTTGTCTTCATCATTTCTTATCTCCACCCAAACCACGTTGCGAATGGTAGCTTCCTGAACTCAGACCATCATTGCCTAAGACTATCACAAATTAGCAGAACCACTCCTGACGATCCAAAACTGCTGCCTTGCAGCTCAAACATATCTGGGTTTATCTGAACCTATGTGAAGTTCGCTCATTTTCGCTATGCCCACTTGATTTTCTCACGTGCTCTGCTTTCCAGTTACATTCCAAAGACAATGTGGGCTGGTAGGTTAAATTAGCCATTGAGAATATGATTAGTAGAATCTGAGTGGAATTGATGGGATTGTGGAGAGAATAGGTTGCAGGAAATATAAATAGTGGGGAAAGTGATTGCACTGTGAGCGATGTATTCAGTGCGCTGAAATGGCCGCATTCCTATGTCGTAAGGAAATAAGGCGATCCACATTTTCCCAGCTTCTTGTCCTTCCTAGTTCTTAATGAATATGAATAGTATTACCATGAGGGTTGAATGATAGATATAAACTATGACTTTTGATAGGTTTATATTGAATGTGATTATGTGAACTGCCACTAGAATAGGTGATGACAATGATATCTTTCTTTGTTTGTTATTTTCAGGAAATGTTGTGAATGGAACGATTGCGAAGCAAATGGTGGATATGTTGGTTGAGTCATCAAGCAATGTTGAAATGATCCTAAAGTTCTTTGATATGTTCTTGAAACTAAAGGACATTGTGGCTTCTGATGCATTTAAAGATTATGTAACTGATCCCAGAGGACTTATCTCGAAGAAGGATTTTCAGAAAGCAATGGACAGTCAGAAGCAATACACATCTTCGGAGATCCAGTTCCTACTTTCATGCTCAGAAGCGGATGAGAATGAAATGATAAACTATGAGGAATTTGCTAACCGGTTCCAGGAGCCAGCCAAAGACATAGGTTTTAACATAGCTGTGCTACTCACTAATCTGTCTGAACATGTCCCTCATGATACAAGACTTAAAAACTTCTTGGCATTAGCAGAAAGCATTCTCAGTTATTTTCAGCCTTTCCTGGGACGCATTGAGATCATGGGTGCCAGTAAGAGGATAGAGCGCATTTACTTTGAGATTAGTGAGGCCAATAAAACACAGTGGGAGATGCCTCAGGTGAAAGAGTCGAAGCGCCAGTTTATCTTTGATGTGGTGAATGAGGGTGGGGAATCTGAGAAGATGGAACTTTTTGTCAACTTCTGTGAAGACACCATTTTTGAGATGCAAATCGCTTCACAGATCTCTGAAGCAGATGAGGGAGAAAAGTCAGAAGAAGATGACGAGGAAGAAGAAAATGCTGAAGGAGCAGAGGCTGAGAAAATATCTTCTCCAGCTGAAGCACCATCCGCTTTTTCGGGATTCCTTAGTTCCATTGTCGACTTTTTTAAAATATTCACATTAAAGAATGTTAGGAAAAAGTATAGGAAACTAAAGAAGATGACAATTAAAGAGATTGTGATGTCTCTGGTGTCCTTCTTTTGGACTTTGTTTATAGGCATTTTGCAGTTTATCTATAGTATCTGTAGTGGTTTCTTCATGATAGTATGGAATACCTTATTTGGGGGTGGCTTAGTTGAAGGGGCTAAACATTTGACTGTCACAGAACTCCTGGCTAGTATGCCTGATCCTACTCAAGATGAGGTTCATGCTGATCTTCCTGACATTAGCAAGACAGAGGTTGAAGACACTGCAATCCAGTCTGAGTTTGAAGATCAAGCAAAAGAAGAAGAATCAACCGAGAAGACTGATGTAAAGAGAGAAAGTGGCCAGTTAAGGATGGGTTCACCTGAATCCAACCTAGGACTTGGTGACATTGTGGAATCTGCGCAGGTTGAGCCTCCAACACCAGAGGGAACACCACCTAGTTTCAGAAAGGTGAGGGTAAGTACCTTGCTCTATTAGCCATATAACCATATAACAATTACAGCACGGAAACAGGCCCGTTCGGCCCTACCAGTCCACGCCGACCACTTTCTCTGACCTTGTCTCATCTACCGGCTCTCAGACCATAACCCTCCAATCTCCTCCCATCCATATACCTATCCAATTTACTCTTAAATAATAAAATCGAGCCTGCCTCCACCACTTCCACCGGAAGCTCATTCCACACAGCCACCACCCTCTGAGTAAAGAAGTTACCCCTCATGTTACCCCTAAACTTTTGTCCCTTAATTCTGAAGTTATGTCCCCTTGTTGGAATCTTCCCCACTCTCAAAGGGAAAAGCCTACCCACGTCAACTCTGTCCGTCCCTCTTAAAATTTTAAAAACCTCTATCAAGTCCCCCCTCAACCTTCTACGCTCCAAAGAATAAAGACCCAACCTGTTCAACCTCTCTCAGTAGCTTAAGTGCTGAAACCCAGGCAACATTCTAGTAAATCTCCTCTGTACCCTCTCCATTTTGTCGACATCCTTCCTATAATTTGGCGACCAGAACTGCACACCATACTCCAGATTCGGCCTCACCAATGCCCTGTACAATTTTAACATTACATCCCAACTTCTATATTCGATGCTCTGATTTATAAAGGCAAGCATACCAAACGCCTTCTTCACCACCCTATCCACATGAGATTCCACCTTCAGGGAACAATGCACAGTTATTCCCAGATCCCTCTGTTCCACTGCATTCCTCAATTCCCTACCATTTACCCTGTACGTCCTATTTTGATTTGTCCTACCAAAATGCAGCACCTCACACTTATCAGCATTAAACTCCATCTGCCATCTTTCAGCCCACCCTTCCAAAAGGCCCAAGTCTCTCTGTAGACTTTGAAAATCTACTTCATTATTAACTACACCACCTACCTTAGTATCATCTGCATACTTACTAATCCAATTTGCCACACCATCATCCAGATCATTAATGTAAATGACAAACAACAGTGGACCCAACACAGATCCTTGGGGTACTCCACTAGACACTGGCCTCCAACCTGACATACAATTGTCAACCATTACCCTCTGGTATCTCCCATTCAGCCATTGTTGAATCCATCTTGCAACCTCACTATTAATACCCAACGATTTAACCTTCTTAATCAACCTTCCATGTGGAACCTTGTCAAATGCCTTACTAAAGTCCATATAGACAACATCCACAGCCTTGCCCTTATCAATTTCCCTGGTAACCTCTTCAAAAAGATTAGTCAAACATGACCTTCCAGGCACAAATCCATGTTGATTGTTTCTAATCAGGCCTTGTTTATCCATGTGATTATATATATTGTTCCTAAGTATCTTTTCCATTAATTTTCCCACCACAGACGTCAAACTAACAGGTCTATAATTGCTAGGTTTACTTTTAGAACCTTTTTTAAACAAAGGCACAACATGCGCAATGCGCCAATCTTCCGGCACCATCCCCGTTTCTAATGACGTTTGAAATATTTCCGTCATAGCCCCTGCTATTTCTGCACTAACTTCCCTCAATGTCCTAGGGAATATCCTATCAGGACCTGGAAACTTATCCACTTTTATATTTTTCGAAAGTGTCCGTACCTCCTCTTCTTTGATCCTCATAATTTCCATCAGTACTCTACTTGTTTCGCTTACCTCACATATTTCAATATCCTTCTCCTCGGTGAATACCGAAGAAAAGAAATTGTTTAATATCTCCCCCATTTCTTCCGGCTCAGCACATAGCTGTCCACTCTGACTCTCTAATGGACCAATTTTATCCCTCGCTATCCTTTTACTATTGACATATCTGTAGAACCCCTTGGGGTTTACTTTTACTTTACTTGCCAAAGCAACCTCATATCATTTTTTCGCTTTTCTAATTTCCTTCTTAAGATTCCTTTTACATTCTTTATATTCCTCAAGAACCTCATTTACTCCCTGCCGCTTATATTTATTGTATATCTCCCTCTTTTTCCGAACCGTGTCCAATTTCCCTGGAAAACCACGGCTCTTTCAAATTATTATTCTTTCCTTTCCACCGAACAGGGACATAAAGACTCTGTACTCTCAAAATTTCACCTTTAAATATCCTCCATTTCTCTATTATATCCTTTTCATAAAACAAAATGTCCCATTTCACTCCTTTTAAATCCTTTCTCATCTCCTCAAAATTAGCCTTTCTCCAATCCAAAATCTCAACCCTTGGTCCAGATTTGACCTTCTCCATAATTATATTGAAACTAATGGCATTGTGATCACTAGACCCAAAGTGCTCCTCAACACATACCTCCGTCACCTGACCCGTCTCATTTCCTAACAGGAGGTCCAACACTGCCCCTTCTCTGGTAGGTACCTCTACGTATTGCTGCAAAAAACTATCCTGCACACATTTTACAAACTCTAAACCATCCAGCCCTTTAACAGAATGTGATTCCCAGTCTATGTACGGAAAATTGAAACCACCCACAATCACTACTCTGTGCTTACTACTAATATCTGCTATCTCCTTACATATTTGCTCTTCCAATTCTCGTTCCCTATTTGGCGGTCTATAATACACCCCTATAAGTGTTGCTAAGCTTTTCTCATTTCTGAGTTCCACCCAAACAGCCTCCCTAATCGAGCCTTCTAGTTTGTCCTGCCAAAGCACTGCTGTGATATCCTCCCTGACAAGCAATGCAACACCCCCACCTCTTGCCCCTCCGATTCTATCACATCTGAAACAATGAAATCCTGGAATATTTAATTGCCAATCGCAACCCTCCTGCAACCATGTTTCACTGATCGCCACAACATCATACTTCCAGATGTCAATCCAGGCTCTAAGCTCATCCACCTTTCTTACAATGCTTCTAGCATTAAAATATACACATTTAAGGGACCCATCATTTCTGAGTGTTTCCCTTTTATACCTCCTGCCTCACACACTGCCTATTAGCTATCTGTGTTTGAGTCCCTCCCTCCAGATAAAAACTATCAAAATCCAATCTCAGATTTAGTTTCAATATGAGGATATCAGATTATCACCGTTAGCAATGATGTATCTTTTATTCTTGATTAATAGTTCAGCGTATTGTTCAGTAAACAAAAATCACCTCATCCTGAAAATGAATATATAAGTAATAAAAGACACAAAGTGCTGGAGTAGCTTGCAGATCAGATAACATCACTGGAAAACATTTATAAGTGACGTTTTGGGTCAGGACCCTTCCTGTCTGAAGAAGTGTCCTGACCCGAAACGTCACCTATCCGTTCTCTAGAGATGTTGCCTGACCTGCTGAGTTACTCCAGCATTTTTTTTTGTAAATCAGCATCTGCAGTTCCTTGGTTGTACATATAAATAATAAGATTGCACATTTTTCTTTCTCAACTTCTTCACAGACTGAGCAAAGGGAAATTTAAATGTCAGAAATTACTTTTCAAAATCATCCCACTGCTCAAGCTGTATTAGTGAGACTCAACATTATCTTGGCATTACTGTTAGTAGGCTAACTCCCGTTGATAAGATAATATTCAAACCATTGCTTTTACCTGGACCTAGTAGTAAGGTCATTGAAAAATATTATTTTCCTCAGTTTTCATTCATAGCTGTTATAAAATAACACTTTTACCTTCAACAGCAACAAATTGAATTTCCACTGGATATCAAGTCTGAAGTGCAACTCAAGACTGAAGCAGAAAAAGCAGAGTAAGTCTTTTTATCTTTTAATACATTCCTCAGAATGCAGCAGATAAGTAAAATCTCTCATTTAAAAAAAATATTGTCCTGTTGTTCACTATTTATCAATGCTCAAATGGTATTTCACTCAGTTAGTGCCTTTCAGGTGTAAAACCATATTGAGCACTTTACTATACAGGAACTTGGCAGCCGTCAACTTCGCTGTTCATGAGTTCATTGTACCATCAACACAGCCGAGCGTTTGGTTGTTGGGCAATACTCATTGGGCAATCGTAGCATGGAGGGGTTGTACTCTGCTCTGAAGGTTCATGTTCCGTTGAGTTGCATGCTGTGGCAGTAAATGTCAGTGGTTAAAAACATCTGCTATTTTTTCCTGCCGCATCCTGCAATTGTCATCCTAATCATAGTTTGACACCTTAAGTGTTACAACATTGAATGATATTGCTGATTCTCCATTCTATAGCATCGAGAATGGTGAGAAGGCGGAGATGGATATGAAAGAAAAAGAGGGAGTAGAACTCCCGGTAGAACAGGAAGAAAAGCTAGGAGAAAAAGAAGAGCCAGAAGAAAAAGCAGAAAAGGAAGAGAAAGGAGAAGCGGAAGAGAAAGGAACGCCAGAAGAAAAAGAAAAGGCAGATGGAGAAACGACAAAAGAAAAAGAAGAATATGTTACACTAGCAAAAAAGGCAAGAAAAAAAGCAAAGATGGAGAGGAAAAAGGTGGAACCAGAAGCAGTGATGGAGTTCTGGAACGAGTTTGAAAATTATAAGACAAAGCTCTTGGTAAGTATAAAGAGCACTGGCCAGTCCGAGCACTGACAAGTGAAAAAGAAATGGAGGTATTGTTTTTAGTCAAGGACCCTTCATCAGACTTTCACAGGGGAAATAAAATGGCCTTTGGTTATTCTAATTGATTATAATTAGATATAAGTGACGAATGTAGATGTTAGACACAGTTACAAATTTAACTGTGTAGCATGAAATAAATAATATTTCTTTGCATCTTTTAACTAGAATTATCTGTCAAGAAACTTCTATAATCTCCGCTTCCTGGCTCTATTTGTGGCATTTGCAATCAACTTTATCCTCCTCTTCTATAAGGTAAGTTGAGCATCAGAAGGATGAAATCACATGTGAAACTGTGTCAGTTTGGCAAATCACCAAGAATTCTCCCAATTTCACGGATATTATCAAATATTAGAGTAAAACATTTGCAACCTCAGTGTCTCAGTTAAAAAACAGATTTATTTTTAAGGTTGCAGATAACACTTGTAACCAGATATTTATAGCCCAATCCTAATTGCTCCAGAGAACGCAGTGGTGAACTCCCTTCTTGAACTGCTGCCGTCCTTCTGCCGAAGGTGTTCTCCCACTGCTATTGGGTAGGGAGTTCCAGGATTAAATCCATCCTTCATATCACATGTTCTCTCCTTTACAACAATACGCCTCTATCCCTACCTCAACACAAAGGCTTCTGTCAAATTTTGGTCAATAATGTTCCTATGAAGTGGCTTGGGATCTTAAACTACATTATGTGTTGCTGAAGTACAAAACCCTGAACAGTCCTTAAGGCTACTGCAAAAAAAAGTGTTATCCACTTGGAAATAGGCATAACCCTGAATGGAATGATATTCCATGTAATTTTTTTGGTCTCTTAGGATAGGAAAATCTGATATATTAGTGGGATATTTGTTTATATGGGCAAACTTCTGTCTTTTAATCTCCCCCAATGACATGAACATTCATAATGTCCAAAACGTATTCTTGTGTGGTTCCTAACCTCACTGGCAATAGTTCTCACTCACAAAAAATAAATCCAAGATGGCGCCTCCCTGTGCGGCAGCCATTGCAGCAGCTCCTGCTCACTGGTGAGCGTTTTTCTCTTTCTCAGTAGTTAAGTTATTTCTATCACTATTCTTGTGGATTAGTTTTGTGTATTAGTTTTGTGTAACTTTAGCGCGGTATGGAGACTAAAGCCGCCGTTTTTGCACTATTTTGTTCACCTACCGTGTCCGGGGATCCCGCGCATAGCCAGGGCCCTATTGTTCACACGAGTGAGCAGCTGTTAGCGCTCCTTAACCCAGCGCCTCAGGAGAGACCCGACGTGCCCCTTGAGCTGAGGAGGAGACGAGGGTGCCATGCTGGAATCCAGCGTCCAGTCGGGAGGAGACGCTGCAGACCAGTGCTCCCGTCCATCGTTATGGGAAATGTAAGATCTCTCCCCAACAAGATGGACGAGTTGGCGGCGTTGACCCGGGACAGAGGGAGTATCGGGAGTGCAGCATCGTGCTGCTTACAGAGACCTGGCTGAACATGGTTGACCCGGGACAGGGAGTATCGGGAGTGCAGCATCGTGCTGCTTACAGAGACCTGGCTGAACATGGTTGACCCGGGACAGAGGGAGTATCGGGAGTGCAGCATCGTGCTGCTTACAGAGACCTGGCTGAACATGGTTGACCCGGGACAGAGGGAGTATCGGCAGTGCAGCATCGTGCTGCTTACAGAGACCTGGCTGAACATGGTTGACCTGGGACAGAGGGAGTATCGGGAGTGCAGCATCGTGCTGCTTACAGGGACCTGGCTGAACATGGTTGACCCGGGACAGAGGGAGTATCGGGAGTGCAGCATAGTGCTGCTTACAGAGACCTGGCTGAACACGTTAACTCCGGACACGAACGCCTCACTGGACGGTTTTCACCTGAGGCGGGCGGACAGAACAGTGGAGAGTGGTAAGAGGAAAGGGGGAGGGCTGACTGTGTTTGTAAATGATAGATGTTAAAGAGCAGCTCTGCTGCAGGGACATCGAGCTGTTAGCTGTTAGCATGAGGCCTTACTATCTACCGAGGGAATTCTCACATGTTGTTGTGATAGCAACATATATTCCCCCCCTCTGCTAATGGCGACACGGCCTGTGATGTCCTGCACTGAGCTGTGAGCAGGTTGCAAACACAGCACCCACACGCCCTCTTTCTAATCTCCGGGGACTTCAACCAGGCACCCCCATCATCCACACTACCCACGTTCACCCAGCACATCACCTGCCGCACCAGAGACAACAAAATACTGGACTTATTCTATGCCAACACCAAGGAGGCATATAACAGCACCCCTCCCCCCCCGGGGAGATCTGACCACAACATGATCCATCTCCAGCCTGTGTACAAACCTCTCATGCACAGGCAACCAGCGGTGACCCGCACAGTTAGAGGATAGTCCAAGGAGATGGAGGAGGCTCTGAGAGACTGTTTCGAAACAACTGTGTGGGAGGAACTCTGTGATCCCCATGAGGAGGACATTGCCGGTCTCACCCAGTGCATCACGGACTATATTAACCTCTGTGTGGAGAACACTGGACCCACCAGGACTGTACGGTGTTTCTCCAACAACAAACCCTGGGTCAACCCTGACATAAAGGATCTCCTTAAGGAGAAAAAGAGGGCCTTTAAGTCGGGAAATAAGGAGGAGCTGAAGGCTGTTCAAAAGGAGCTGAGGAGGAAGATCAGAGAGGGGAAGAACAGCTACAGGAAGAAGATTGAAGACCAGCTGCAGAGGAACAACATCAGTGGAGCCTGGAGAGGCCTCAAAACCATCTCTGGGGCAAGGAACCGGACTCCCGGGCCGTGGGGGACCAGAAGTGGGTGAACGATCTGAACCTTTTCTTCAACTGGTTCGATCAGTCACCTACCCCTCCCCCGGTCCAGTCACCCCTGCTGCAGCCCCCCTTGTCTGCACGTCCAGTACAATGCCCCACCTCCCCTCCCACAGCACTTGGGTCACAGTCACCACCCTCTGCTTCTCCTGCCCCAACCCCACCTCCTCCCCCCCACGCCACCCCCCCCCCCACGCCATCCCCCCCCCCCCCCTCCTCCTCTCACACCCGTGAGTACCCAGCCCCTGTGCTCCAATCTGTCTCTCTCTACAGACCAGGTGAGGAATGAGCTCAGGAAGATCAATGCGAGGAAGGCGACTGGTCCGGACGGCATCAGCTCGAGGCTCCTCAAGTCCTGTGCAGACCAGCTGTGCGGGATAGTGGAGCACGTCTTCAATCTGAGCCTGAAACTGGGGAGAGTTCCACAGCTGTGGAAAACATCCTGCGTGGTACCGGTACCAAAGACGGCGCACCCGAAGGAACTCAACAGCTACAGGCCGGTGGCACTGACATCACACCTGATGGAGACACTGGAGTGTCTGGTCCTCGCCCATCTCCGCCCCCTGGTGAGACCATCAATGGATCCGCTGCAGTTCGCCTACCAGACACGCATCGGGGTGGAGGACACCATCATCTACCTACGGCACAGAGCTCTCTCACACCTGGAGAAGCCGGATTGCACTGTGAGAATCATGTTCTTTGACTTCTCCAGTGCATTCAACACCATCCAGCTGGGGCAAGCTGGAGCGCACAGGAGTGGATCACCACCTCACATCCTGGATTCTGGACTACCTCACCACTGTTATTCAAAGCCTTGCACTCATGCTATATTTCTTTCTGAACTCTGTCACCCACTGTGATCTCGAGCACGGAAGCTCACATTTACCCTGAATGCTTTACCCATGGATGTTCAAGTCAAGGTCACTCTCCACTTCCTAGCTTTGGGTTCATTTCTGGCTCCTCCTGCCACACCTCAACATTTTCTGTTCACTGCTGGATTAGAGCTGTCACCCAAGCTCCCTATTGAAGAAGCAGATACTAGCAGGGCTGACAGAGCTTTGCCATTGTTTTAGGGATAGCATCCTCACTGGAGGATGGGCGGGGTGGAGTTGAACTTGTGGGGGCGAAGGTTGGCACACGATAGGTGGATCCAGGTGAAGAGGGGTACATTGGTGGATGGGGGTCAGCTGGGAAAAAGTGGGGTGGAGATAACAACAGAGGCTGTGACATGATTGGTGGAGGTCACCAGGGACTGAATGATGGAATCTGAAGGGAGGTGGCGTGTGGGACCAAATAAAGGAGGTGGGTGGGCAGATGGGATGAATAGGTGGAGGGCATCCACTGGGATCAGTGCATGGCTCACAGTAGGATGTGGTGGGTGGGAAGGAAGCTGGGCGAGACAGGGCGCGTTGGAATGAAGGATGTGAGTGGGAGGGTCTGTGTGGATTGAGGGACCAAGGCAAAGCAGGTTTATCTGAAACGAGAGTATTCAGGTTCATGCCTTTGTGTTGTAGACCACCCAGGCCGAATATGAGGTGCTGTTCAGCTTCACCCTGGCAATGGAAGAGGCCAAGGAAGGACGTACAGTTGGTATGGGAATGGGGAGGGGAATTGAAATGCTAGAAACTGGGAGCTCCAGGTGGCCATGGTAGACAGCGCAGTTACTCTAGCCATATAATTCCTCTTGGGGTACAGCGTAATCAATGCTGCAAGAGTGTGAAGGTTCTCAGTTTGCAATATCATTGTTCTAGGGATAGCGTCCTCACAGGTAACAGGGTGGGAGGGGGTGCAGTTGAGGTAGATGTTGGGGTCAATAGTTTTATAGTAAACTAGACCAAGTGGACCCATTGGGCCCAAACCTCTCCTCCATTGGTACTGCACCCTCTCCTACCCCCCCTCCCTCGCCTCCCCCTCCCCTCCCCACTTCCCCCTCAACCCCCCTTATCCACCCTCCTCCACCTCTCTCCCTCCCTCCCACCTCCCCCCCCACCTCCCTCCCTCCTCCCTCCCTCCCTAGGAGATAGATTTAAACTTTAAAATGTGAATAACTTTAAAAATATAACACTGATTTCAATAAAACTGCTTGCTTTACCATTAAAGCGACAACGGTGAGTAAGGTGGGCCTAAAATTGTCACGCTATCGTGCACCGTTTTGGCTGTGGTTCGATCACAAATAAACAAACAAACGAGAGTTTTAGTATATAGATGACTGCATAGTTTGCTGAGTTGTTATAACATTTGCTAATAGCAACAATCTGAAAAAATATTTAACTCGCTGCAATGTACTTTAGGACACTACAAGAAATGATATTAATGCAAATCTTTCTTGAGAAAGTGTGCCTCACAAGGATCTATTACACTTTCCTCTTCCAACCTTCTTCCTAAATTAAACACAGTCCCTACGTCACCATTGATGGATGAAAAATGATTATAGAAAAACATCACCAGTCTGATTAGGTAATTCTTATTCACAAAATGCTGGAGTAACTCAGCAGGTCAGGCAGCATCTCAGGAGAGAAGGAATGGGTGACGTTTCGGTTCGAGACCCTTCTTCAGACTGATGTCAGGGGGGCGGGACAAAGGAAGGATATAGGTGGAGAGAGGAAGATAGAGGGAGAACTGGGAAGGGGGAGGGGAGGGGAAGAGAAGGACAGAGGAACTATCTAAAGTTGGAGAAGTCAATGTTCATACCGCTGGGCTGCAAGCTGCCCAAGCGAAATATGAGGTTCTATTCCTCCAATTTCCGGTGGGCCTTAAATTCTTAAATCATTGACAAGTAATTCTTAAATCATTGACAAGTGATTGATATTTCTTTTGTGCATGGAAGGTGTCAGTGCTTGAAGATGAAGAAAACTTTGAAGGATCAGGCTTTCAGGATGAAATAATGAGCAATGGCTTTGGAAACGGAAATGGTGATGAAGAAGAGGAGGAGGAAGATGACGATTCATTGGTATATTTTGTCATTGAAGAGAGCACAGGTTATATGGCACCAACTTTGAAAATCCTCTCAATTCTTCACACACTGCTCTCATTCCTCTGCATTATCGGGTACAACTGCTTAAAGGTAAGGACAAACATCTCTAACTGAAGCTAGTCTTCTAACAATAATATCTTCCAGCAGATCTGCAGATTTTTGCCAGGTTGGACAGTTTTTAACTGCTTTGTGATGTTTGTGTTCATGAGAAAGTTTGTCATTGCATATTCGGCCCTCTGACAGTGATAGTTTGTGGCTGCTTATACAATAGCATATTTTATATTTTAATAGTTTCTTTTATTTCATATTTCTGACCTGTTAATTTTTTTAAAAATGCTATCTGGGTAGGCAGGTATGAATTGGGCTGAAGGACGTGATTCTGTGCTGAATGTCTCTGGCTCCAGTAAACATTTGTACTTTCACAGAGAGTCAGTAATCAAAGGATAGTAACCAAAAAAACTATCAGTTGTCCTTTACCCAGCATGTTTGACGATTACCACCTTGAGTAAACTACAGCGACCTCTACACACAACACACTTACTTTGGAGCTGCTCCACTGTGCAGGTCTAAACGTTGGCTGACGTTTTGCATGTTTTGATTGCTCTCACCATCATTGGTGACTAGTCAGCTTTGCAGCTGATCCTGCGAAGAGTAATGCATGGAACAGAATCTTGATTGGAATGGAGTGCAGTGGATAGCGATTTGTATCAATCTGATACATCTGATGAAGTTCATTCATTCCACAATGAGAAATCCTTTGTAGAATTTCGTGATATTCAGATGAAGCAGTTCGCCAATTAGACAATGGGACAGAACTGATGAGGTTTCATCGGTGGAGGCACCACTCAACCCGTAAGAATAGATTCCACTGATATAGTCACACTTTCAATCACTATTGGATAATCACTATTGCGCTATCACTCTCGCGCCATCTTTTCCCGTTACTTTCACTCGTCCACATGAATGGGAGGTTACTGGATTATGGCAGCATGGAGTAAATGCTACCCCAGTCACCTCACTCATATTTCTCTACCTCTTTGCAATATCCACAGATATTACTATTATAAATATTGAAAGATCCAACTAATCATGGGACAAGATTGTTAACCCGTGATCGGCTTTGATTTGATGGTCGTTATATGCAGTCATCAGCAGAATAAGATGATAACCATGACTTCATTCAAATTATTTCACAATCATGTGGTTCTCTGCAGTGTTTAGCTTAGTTTAGAGATACAGCGCAGAAACAGGCCCTTCAGCATAACCGAGTCCACACCGACCAGCGATCACCACATACTAACACTATCCTACACACACAAGGGCCAATTTTACATTGATACCAAGCCAATTAACCTACAACCTGCACATCTTTGGAGTGTGGGAGGAAACCGAAGATCTCGGAGAAAACACATTCAGGTCACAGGAAGAACGTACAAACTCCATTAAGACAGCACCCGTAGTCAGGATCAGCCCCGGATCTCTGGCACTGTAAGGCAGCAACTCTACTGCTGAGCTGTTCTCTCGCTCGTTTTAATGGGAACACATCACTTACTGTATAGCAAGAATAAAAATTTTCACCAGCAAATAATTTATTTAATAAACATTGTGTGAGCAACTTTTCAAAGTGAGACATTGCAGGTAGGCAGAACTGTCGCCAGCTCCACATCAGTCTGCATTCTTTAGGCTTCAGATATACAACACAGAAACAGGGCCTTTGGCCCACCGAGTCTGCAACGACCAGTGATCACCCTGCACCTCTGTGCCGCCCTCTCGTCACACTGGAATGTGGTATCTGCCCTAAATGAGATGGCATGTGAATGTTGATAGTACCTTGAGAATCATTTATCACAAAATAATACATTTACTGAAGATTATGTCATTAGCCTACAATAAACCACGTTGATGTTTCTGATAGCTTCTAATATGCTGTTGAGGGCCTTTCCATTGACTCGAGCCCCAAAGAAACCAAAGTGTGTGGAGCCGCAGGAGATGGGCAAAGCCCTCAATAAGTATTTCTCCCTCTGCTTTTACTGTGGAGAAAGACATGCAGGCTAGGGAATTTGGGACAGTTAATAGAGATGTCTGCAGTCCGTATTACAATCGCAGAGGTGCTGGACATCCTAAGGTACATGAGGGTATATAATTCTCCCAGGCCTGATCGGATATATTCATGGACACGATGGGATTAATTTCCAGCACATCGGTGTTCTTACATGATTCTTTATTTATTTAAATCCTTGTAAACAGCTTTAAAAGTCTCTGATCATCAGAGCAATTCAGGAAGCCCTTCTCCAGACTGGGAGTTAGAGGGTTTCAGCAACCGGGAAGTTCAATGGACTTGGACTGTTTTCTCTGAAATATCGGAGGTTGAGGGGAGACTTTATGGAAGTATATAAAATTATGAGAGGCATGGACAAAGTGATGATGATGATACTTTATTGCACTTGTACCTCGGTAACTACGAAATACGTTGGAGAATGGAAATTCTCTGAGGACCGGCATAGACTCAACGGACTGAATATCCTCTCCTTATGTTGTAAGAAAGTGAGAATGCTGCAGATTGAAAACAGACATGGGCAGCAGACACTGCTGAAGATTCATGCCATGGGTCCACTCCCAAAACGTCATTGAACTGCTGTGCAACATCCCTTTAATGTCTTTTACCTGGAACTAATTTAAATCCTCAAAAGCAATTAAAACCTAATGAAATTACTCTTTACACTTGCACTTGTTAATTTTCATGCAGCTTGATGGCAATACCTGTGACCTCATTTCAAGATTCAAGAGATTCAAGATAGCTTTATTTGTCATCCAATATTGGACGAAATTCAGTCACCCACAGTCCAACAATAAAAGCATTAAATAGGCATTAAAATTACACAACCCCAAAAACACACAAAAAAAGAAACATCCATCAAAGAAACATCCATCACAGTGAGTCTCCTCCAGTCCTCTCCTCACTGTGATGGAAGGCCACAATGTCTTTTCCCTTCTCCTGCTGTCTTCTCCCCCAGTCAGGTTGTTGTGGTTGGAGGCCGCGCCGGACGGTCCGCAGCGGCCCGAGCCTAAGGCGAGTCCCAACCGCTCCCGCAGCCTCCGAAGACGGCCGGCTCCGCTGATGATAAGTCCGATTCGGGGCGGGCGAACACGCTGCCGCTGTTGTTGCACGTCGGGGCGGTCGTGGCTCCCGACATTGAAGCCCCCGCCCAGCAGAGAAATATCCCGCGGCATATCTTAGGCCGCGCCGAACGGTGAAATGTCCGTGACCCAAGCCCCGCGACCCCGGGCGGGCGAACACGCTGCCGCTGCCGGAGCTCCCGATGTCGGCATCCACGCGGCCCGAGCCTAAGGCGAGTCGCAGCCGCTCCCGCAGCCTCCGAGGACGGCCGGCTCCGCTGATGGTAAGTCCGGTCCGCGGGCTCTGCGAACCGGAGCCCTGGAGGCTGCCAGCTCCAGGAGTTGGGCCGATGGTAGGCCGCAGCAGGAACGGAGACAACACCCAGAAAACAAAGGTCGGGTCTCCGTTCGGAAGGGACACATATTTACAATTTTACAGTTCCCCCCCCCCCCCCCCCACATACACACATAGTACACAAACACAAAAACACCACATCACAACTACAATTAAGACAAAAAAACAACAAAAACACAAAGACAAATGGACCGCAGGTAAGCCGCAGCTGCTATGGCAGCGCCGCCATTTAAAAGTCTTATTCGAATAAATAGACAAAATTTAACTTTAATGGTTATTCTGCCGTTTACAGCATTCACAACATGAGGTCAGCATCTTTGCATGTAGTTCAGTGGTGATAGAGGTAGTCAGGTGGCATTTCCATGACGTAACAGCAGAGTGTGAATATTGAACAGCCGTCTTTGGATTTCTGTGCTAAAGTTGCTCAGCAATTCCTCAGAAATAATGAATATGATGCCTTTACCTCTACGTTGACAGAATTATATTTTATTTTCTGAACATCTTTAGGTTCCCTTGGTCATCTTTAAACGGGAGAAAGAACTTGCCAGGAAATTGGAATTTGATGGCTCATATATCACAGAGCAGCCTGCAGACGATGACATTAAAGGGCAATGGGATCGGCTTGTTCTTAATACACCGTAAGAAACACGTCATTTTGCTGCATGTCCAAACTATAAAAACTAAAATAAGTGAATTACTATTCAAGCAAAATTCGGCTACAAGCTGATTATAGAAGAGTTGTATAAAAAGGTATTTACATGGCTGAATATCTCAGTTGCACGATTCTATAAAAGAGCTCATGGCAGATTGATGGACAGTGGACTGGTGTGGGTGAAAAGTTACTGCAGACTGTTCCACTACAGCACAAAGTCAAAACGTAGGGCAGTACCCTCATGTTCCACCTCAGTGATCAGTGTAACAATACTTACATACCATTCACTTGTAAGTATTGATGTTCTGAAAGCATCAACATTACTTTAATATTGACAATATTCTCTTTTATCAATTTCTAGATCATTCCCAAATAACTACTGGGACAAATTTGTCAAAAGAAAGGTAATGTATGTCTGAAGAAGGGTCTCGACCCAAAACGTCACCCATTCCTTCTCTCCAGAGATGCTGCCTGTCCCGCTGAGTTACTCCAGTTTATTGTCTATCTTCGGTTTAAACCACCATCTGCACTTCCTTCCTACAAATATGTATGGGGTTTTTTTAAAGCGAATCATAAAACTGTCAGACTTTTTCAGCCATTGGACTTTTACTTCTCACTATGGATTTTTTATGGCAATTTCAATTTTTGAATGAACATTTGATCTTAAATAGAAACACTTTTGAGATTTTGCCATTCTTTGGCATATCTTTAGTTTAGAATAAGAAATCTATAACAAATTAGTTTAGAGATACTGTGCAGAAACAGGCCCTTCGGCCCACCGGGTCCGTGCCGACCAGCGATCCCCATATATTAACAATATCCTACACACACAAGGGACAATTTTTTTACATTTACCAAGCCACTTAACCTACATACCTGTAGGCCTTTGGAGTGTGGAAGGAAACCGAAGATCTCGGAGAAAAACCCACTCAGGTCACTCCGTACAGGCAGCACCCGTAGTCAGGATCCGTAGTCAGGATCGAACCCGGGTCTCCGACGCTGCATTCACTGTAAGGCAGCAACTCTACCGCTACGCCACTGTGCTGCCCCAATTTTTGAAAATTAAATGCCAAATCAGATTATAGAAAAGAAGTTTAAGAACACTCGTTGAAAAACAAGCAATTTAATATTGTGTTCTTCTATTCCCAGGTGTTAGATAAGTATGGTGATATCTATGGCAGGGAGCGCATCGCAGAGCTGCTAGGCATGGATATGAGTGCCTTGGATGTCACTGTGCCTCAGGAAAAGAAACCTACGGCTGATAGCTCTGTTCTCTCATGGTTTGTGTCTGCCTTGGTTTTCCAATGATCACTAAAAATCATTATCCATTTGATCTGATGTATTCTGTGTTACAATTTTAGTTCTGTTTTTGTAATGGAGTCAGTGAAATCCAAAATAGTATAATAATCCAAGTCAAATAGTGGGTTTCTGAGTGCTACATCATGCGTTATTGTTATATGCTACAGAGGTCCAGATGTTACACAATACACTTTCTCATTCCAATTCCATTGTAAGATTCGGCTGCTTATGTTTCATGCTGTTTAATTTGGGGGGGGGGGGGGGGTAATAAAATGGGAATAGTATTCAATGGGTCTGAATAAGTACTCGACGGTCACTGTGGAAACAGTGACTACAGTTTCTGTGGACTGCAGAAACTGTCTGTGTGGCATGATCTCATAATTTTATGACTGGAATGAAAAAGATAAATATAAATATTTTCATGGAGTCATAGAACATAGACACACACTCTTTGGCCCAACTCATACATGCCTACCATTCTGCTAAACCAAACTAGTCTTGCACTTCAACCACTTGCCTGCATCTGTCCCATATCCTTCCAAACATTTCCTAGCCACATACCTGTCCAAGTGTCTTTTAAATGTGAAAATTGTACCAGCTTCTCTCGTTTCTTCCAGCAGCCCTTTCTGTCTCCTGACAATCCTCTGTGTGAAAACATTGCACCCTGGGTCCCTTTTAAATCGTCCCCTTTCACCTCAAACCAATGCCCTCCAGTTTTCGACTGTCCTACCCTAGTGAAAATACTGCAGCTATTCACATTACCTCTGCGTTTCATGAGTTTCTTAAACCTCTGTAAGTTTGTAAACCACAGCCTTCTATGCTCCAGGGAAAAGAAGTCTTTGCCTGTCCAACTTCTCCTTATTACTCAAGCCCTTTATAGGACATAGTACAGCTCAGGAACATAATACCAAACGCCTTGCCAAGTTCATCTCCCCTGACAACTGTGATCCATATCCCACCAGTCCCTGCATATCCATGTGTCTATCTAAATGCTCTCAAACGCCACTATGGTATCTGTCCTCCGCAAGCTTACTAACTATGCCACCTACATCCCATCGTTAATATCGATCTCAGCATCAATCCCTGCTGTACACCACTCGTTACGAGCCTCTAATCGGAAAAACAACCCTCCATCATTGCACTTTGTCTCCTACTTTGAAGCCAATTTTGTACATTTCTTGAAAATATTAACATGCATTTATCATTCACATATTAATAAGCAGATTTTGCATATCTAACACTTCCTATTTTTGTCTTACTCATGATTGTAGGATCACATCCTTAGATATCAAGTACCAGATTTGGAAGTTTGGTGTGATATTCACTAACAATGTAAGTAAGAACCTGGAAAATGTTTTGGACAAAATATTTTCTATATCATTGGATGAAAAGAAAAGCAATTAAATTTGGGCCAATGGTGTTCACATTATATAAAAAAATACCAAATGTACATGATGTTACATGAAGTAAATGTACAATGTTACATGAAGTAAATCAAAGGGAAGTTTTGGGCTTGTATTGGTATTCATTTTTGAGGTAATCATGATATTGAAAAGAAACTATATTTCATTCATGTAAGATATCCGCTTATATGTATTAGGAGCTCTTCAGCACGAATTAGAGCAATTTTAATTATTTATGTTTGTTTTCATCAGTCCTTCCTGTATCTTTGCTGGTATTTGGTCATGTCAATCCTTGGCCATCACAACAACTTCTTCTTTGCTGCACATCTGCTGGATATTGCTATGGGTGTCAAGACTCTTCGCACCATTCTGTCTTCTGTAACTCATAATGGCAAACAGGTAAGACTTGCAACATTTTACAACATCTTACTTCCCATCTGTAGGTTAAATAGAAGTAAAACTCTTTACTTTGTCTACAGATTCCTTTGTATTCATTTCTCCAGCTGTTTAATCATGTTGCTCTCTGTTTTCTGCAGCTGATGATGACTGTGGGGCTGCTGGCTGTCGTTGTGTATCTCTACACAGTTGTGGCCTTTAACTTCTTCCGCAAATTTTATAACAAGAGTGAGGATGAAGATGAGCCAGATATGAAGTGCGATGATATGATGACAGTAAGTTTTTTCTCATTTCATTTTAAAATAAAAAAGATTCCTTTAAAAAATGTATTTTTTAAATGATACAGAACTTTAAAGCACAGAATCGAACCTTTAAACCAACAGATCTCACCTCTGTTAATATTCCATGGAAACCTCTTACCACTATCTTGCAATGTTAGAAATTCCTTCTATTTGTTGTGTTGTATAACTGCTGGCACCAATTTCCTTCCTGGGATAAGTAAAGTTCTATCGTGTCATATTTCATTCGCCTTAGTTACATAGATCAATCTTCCCAATGTAGCAGGTGTGGTGTGGAGAAGTCCACATTTGAAACAGTTTCTTGATGTTAATGTATTCCCTCCATTACTTACAGGCTTTATTTGTGTCTACCTTACATTGATGTAACTTTTGCATTCTTTTGTGCCTGAAAATATCTCCTTTAGGTCTCTCCCTATATAATTATAAAAATCTGAAAATGCGTACCTTTTCTGATAAACCTTAAATTTTTTTTGCAATATTACATGTCATCGGGTTTCTTCTTCAGACTTTTTATTTGAAACCATCTCTGTTTCTATAGCGATGATGCTTGGGGCCAAATGCAAAGCTTCCCAGCATTGAGCAACATATTTACCTCAGTTCCATGTCTTACAGGCCCCTTCATTTTAACTGGTTACTTCTTAGTTTCATTCATCCCTGTCCCGCCTGTAATTGGTCCAAAACGCCGCAGCAAGACTCCTGACGGGTACCCGTAAAAGGGACCACATCACCCTGATTCTGGCCTCTCTCCACTGGCTCCCAGTACGGTACAGAATCGATTTCAAGCTCCTCCTATTCACATACAAAACCCTAAACGGGCTTGCCCCCCCCCCCCCCATATCAAAAATCTTCTAATCCACCACTGAAACCCCAGGTCCCTCAGGTCGGCTGACTTGGGGCTACTGACTGTCCCACGGTCTAGGCTTAAGCTCAGGGGTGACCGCGCTTTTGCGGTTGCAGCTCCTAGACTGTTGCACAGCATCCCTCTCCCCATCAGACTGCCCCCTCCATCGACTCCTTTAAGTCCAGGCTCAAAACTTACTTCTATTCCCTAGCGTTTGAGGCCCTCTGAGGGGGTGCTGTAAACTGTTTATGTATGTGTTGTTGGTTTGTGTGTTATTGTACGTCATTTTTTAGTACCTGCACTGATGTACAGCACTTTGGTCAATGTGGGTTGTGTTTAAATGTGCTATACAAATAAAATTGACTTGACTTGATTCATAGCATTAACCTTGGCTTCTTACGTGCCTGCATATATATGTTGAAATAGGTCGTGTCTCACAAATCTGATAGATTTTTTGGAAGACGTGACCAAAAAGGTTGATGTAGATGTTGTGTACATGGATTTCAGTAAGGCATTCAAAAAGGTTCCGCATGGTAGGCTGCTCTGGAATACTAGATCACATGGGATCCAAGGAGAGATAGCAAATTGGCTCCACGGAAGGAAGCAGAGGGTAATGGTGGAAGGTTGCTTCTCGGACTGGAGGCCTGTGACTAGTGGTGTGCCTCAGGGTTCGGTCCTGGGCCCGTTACTATCTGTCATCTACATCAATGATTTGGATGAGAACATACAGGGCGAGATTAGCAAGTTTGCTGATAATACAAAGGTGTGTGGTTTTGCAGATAGTGAAGATGATTGTGAATGATTGCTGCAGGATCTGGATTGATTGGCCAGGTGGGCTGAGGAATGGTTGATGCAATTTAATACAGAGAAGTGTGAGGTGTTGCATTTTGGAATGTCAAACAAGGACAGGACCTACACAGTAAATGGTAGAGCTCTGGGTAGTGTTGTAGAGCAGAAGGATCTAGGAGTACAGGTGCATGGTTCCTTGAAGGTTGAGTCGCAAGTAGATAAGGTGGTCAAAAAGTATTTTGGCACTTTGGCCTTCATCAGTCAGAGTATTGAGTATAGAAGTTGGGAGATCATGTTGCAGTTGTATAATACATTGGTGAGACCGCATTTAGAATATTGTGTTCAGTTCTGGGCACCATGTTATAGGAAAGATATTGTCAAGCTTGAAAGGGTTCAGAAAAGATTTACGAGGATGTTGAAGGACTAGAGGATGTGAGCTCTCGGGAGAGGTTGGGTAGGCTGGGTCTTTATTCCATGGAGCGCAGGAGCATGAGGGGGGATCTTATCGGGGTGTACAAAATCATGAGAGGAATAGATTGAGTAGATGCACAGAGTCTCTTGCCCAGAGTAGGGGAATCGAGGACCAGAGGACATACTGTAAGTTCAAGGTGAAGGGGAAAAGATTTAATAGGAATCCTAGGGGTAGCTTTTTCACATAAAGAGTGGTGGGTGTATGGAACAAGCTGCCAGAGGAGGTAATTGAGGTTGGGAGTATCCCATCGTTTAAGAAACAGTTAGACAGGTACATGGATAGGACAGGTTTCGAGAGATATGGGCCAAGCACAGGCAAGTGGGACTAGTGTAGCTGGGGCATTGTTGGGATGAGCAAGTTGGGCCAAAGGGCCTGTTTCCACACACTACCCCGCTATGACTCTATGACTATAATGTTGAACCTACTTAATTGCCAGCTGGAAATAGCATCTGAGTTTTTGTAGACACAAATTGAGAAATTTTAACACAAATTGAAAACTGTTTTCAAATTAAAATCTAATTCAACTCAGAATGTTAAGGATGAAAATGCTTCATATAAAATAAATCGGAACAATTTGAATCCACTGCTCAAAGTGTTTACACATTTAGCAAAAACCGTCCCTCGTTTAATGCAAGAAACATGAAGAACAGCTGCACTAGTAATGGGGATATTCTTCTCATATTGGCTATGAAGCAAAACATTACTCCTAGACGCTAGACATAGAAACAAGAATCAAAATATCTGAAAATGATTTTTTTCTCATTTCTCTGCTTCTAATTTTGGATATGCTGGAGTCAATTATTAACGAGGTAATAACGGTGCATTTCGAAAGCAGTAAAAGGATAAGTCCAAGCCAGCATGGATTTATGAAAGGGAAATCATGCTTGACTAATCTTCTGGAAATTTTTGAGGATGTGACAAGTAAAATGGTTGAAGTGGAGCCAGTGGATGTAGTGTATCTAGCCTTTCAGAAAGCCTTTGATAAGGTCCCGCACGGGAGATTGGTGACTAAAATTAAAGCACATGGTATTGGGGGTAGGGTGTTGACATGGATAGAAAATTGGTTGGCAGACAGGAAGCAAAGAGTAGGAGTAAACGTGTCCTTTTCAGAATGGCAGGCAGTGGCGAGTGGAGTGCCGCAAGGCTCGGTGTTGGGGCCGCAACTGTTTACCATATATATCAATGATTTGGAAGAGGGAATTAGAAGCAACACTAGCAAGTTTGCGGATGACACAAAGCTGGGTGTGAACTGTGAAGAGGATGTTAGGAGGTTGCAGGGTGACCTGGACAGGTTGAGTGAGTGGGCAGATGCGTGGCAGATGTAGCATAATATAGATAAATGTGAGGTTATCCACTTTGGCGGCAAAAACAAGGAGGCAGATTATTATCTCAATGGAGTTAGGTTAGGTAAGGGGGAGGTGCAGCGAGACCTGGGTGTCCTTGTACACAAGTCATTGAAAGTTGGCGTGGAGGTATAGCAGGCAGTAAAGAAAGCTAATGGTATGTTGGTCTTCATAACGAGAGGATTTCAGTATAGGAGTAAAGAGGTTCTTCTGCAGTTGTTTAGGGCCCTGGTAAGACCACATTTGGAGTATTGTGTATAGTGTTGGTCTCCTAATTTGAGGAAGGACATCCTTGTAATTGAGGCAGTGCAGCGTAGATTTACGAGATTGATCCTTGGGATGGTGGGACTGTCATATGAGGAGAGATTGAAAAGACTGGGCTTGTATTCACTGGAGTTTAGAAGGATGAGAGGGAATCTTATAGAAACATATAAAATTATAAAAGGACAGGACAAGCTAGATGCAGGAAAAATGTTCCCAATATTGGGCGAGTCCAGAACCAGGGGCCACAGTCTTAGAATAAAGGGGAGGCCATTTAAAACTGAGGTGAGAAAAAAACTTTTTCACCCAGAGAGTTGTGAATTTGTGGAATTCTCTGCCACAGAGGGCAGTGGAGGCCAAATCATTGGATGGATTTAAGTGAGAGTTAGATGGAACTCTAGGAGCTAGTGGAATCAAGGGATATGGGGAGAAGGCAGGCACGGGTTATTGATTGGGGACGATCAGCCATGATCACAATGACTGGCGGTGCTGGCTCAAAGGGCCGAATGGCCTCCTCCTGCACCTATTTTCTATGTCTATGTTTCTATGTCTATGATATAATAACTGAAATTATTGTAGTTTAGTTTCGAGATACTGCGCGGAAACAGGCCCTTTGGCCCACCGAGTCCGCGCCGACCAGCGATCCCCGCACATTAACACTTTCCTGCACACACTAGGGACAATTTACATTTATACCATGCCAATTCACCTACGTCTTTGGAATGTGGAAGGAAACCGTAGATCTCAGAGAAAACCCATGTGGTCAGAGGGAGAACGTACAAACTCCACATAGTACTCAGGATTGAACCCGGGTCTCTGGCGCTATAAAGCAGTAGCTCTACCGCTATGCCCTGGCATCCTGCTTTTTTTGTAAATCAGCATCTGCAGTTGCTTGTTTCTCCATGCAGCAGTTATATGCACATTATTTCCTTACAAACTTAGAGTGATAGAGTGATACAGTGTGGAAACAGGCCCTTTGGCCCAACTAGCCCAACATGTCCCAGCTACACTAGTCCCACCTGCCTGCGCTTGGTCCATATCCCTCCAAACCAGTCCTATCCATGTACCTGTCCAACTGTTTCTTAAACGATGGGATATTCCCAACTTCAATTACGTCATCTGGCAGCTGATACAACCACCATCCTTTATGTGAAAAAGGTTACCTCTCAGATTCCTATCAGATATTTGCCCCTTTACCTTCAACCTATGTCCTCTGGTCCATGATTCCCCTACTCTGGGCAAGAGACTCTGTGCATCTACCCGATCGATTCCTCATATGACTTTATTCACCACTATAAGATCACCCCTCATCCTCCTGCACTCCAAAGAATAGAGACCCAGCCTACTCAACCTCTCCCTATAGCTCACACCCTCTAGTCCTGGCAACATCCTCGTAAACCTTCTCTGAACCCTTTCAACCTTGACAATATCTTTCCTATAACATGGTGCCCAGAACTGAACACAATATTCTAAATACGGTCTTATACAACTGCAACATTACCTCCCAACTTCTATACTCAATACTCTGACTGATGAAGGCCAATGTGCAAAATGCCTTTTTGACCACCTTATCTACCTGCGACTAGACCTTCAAGGAACCATGCACCGGTACTTCTAGATCCCTTTGCTCTACAACACTCCTACCATTCATTGTGTAGGTCCTGCCCTTGTTAGACGTCCCAAAGTGCAACACCTCACACCTCTCTGTATTAAATTCTAACTTCTCTAAACTGAGCACCAAGAAAACTAATTTCTCCCCACAGACATGATTGGGTGAGAGTACATTTAAGACATGCAAAAGTCAATAGATTATTCCTTCTGATGCACATCTCGAATTAAATGATCACAAAATATTTGAATGTAATCTCTCTCTAATTGTTTTCAAATATAGACATATATCTTTACCATTATTGACCATCATTTAGTTTAGTTTAGTTTCGAGATACACTATGGAAACAGGCCCTTCAGCCCACTGAATCCATGCCGACCAACGATTACCCATACAGTGGTTCTATGTTATCCCAGTTTCTCATCCTACACACCAGGGGCAATTTACAGAAGCCAATTAACCTACAAACCTGCATGTATTTTTAATATGGGAGGAAGCCTGGGCACCCAGAAAAAACTCACGGGGTTACAGGGAGAACATACAAACTCCGTACAGACCGCACCCATAGTCAGGATCACACTCGGGTCTCTGATGCTGTGAGGCAGCAACACTACTGCTGCACTACTGCTCCGATGCACAAAATAATTTATGTGTATTTTCTAACTATTCAATAGAAGTATAAATTAGGAGGCATTATTATCAGATTAGCAAATTTGATTAGTAAAGAATTTTCTGTTAAAACAATGCAAAGTTATTCCTACAAATTTGTGCAACAATCAAAATGAGTTAATATTTGTTGTCATACTTGCACCTTAGTGAAATTAGTTGTATTTATGAGGCTCCGTTCCTTCACTAACCTGTGACTATCTTTCCACTTGTCAGTGTTACCTGTTCCACATGTATGTGGGTGTGCGAGCTGGAGGTGGTATTGGTGATGAGATTGAAGACCCAGCTGGAGATGAATATGAGCTGTACCGTGTTGTCTTTGACATTACCTTCTTCTTTTTTGTCATTGTTATCCTTCTCGCCATCATTCAAGGTATGACACCAGACATACTATTTAAATCTCAGTCTAAATTGATTGACATGGGCTTACTGTCCTCACTCGCTGCTCCTCCCCGCATCAGGGGAACATCTGGACCACCATTCTTACGCGCTCAGACGGATCTGGATAATGGACTTGTGGGTCTTTTGCCAGGTCTAACCTGGTGCAGAATCTAAGAGCAGATAGGCCTGGCAGAAATCAAGTCATTTTGGACCTGAATTTGCATAGGAGTCCCAAAACATACCTGCATTTAATGTTGTGATGTATGAGCAATTTCATGCAGAACTACTCACATTCCCCATCAAAATCCAGACCTCTAAGGATATCTTCATTAAAACGCCAAGGAAATGCAACCACATGTCAAATGAACAGTAGCCCACGAGCTTCAAGATACGGATGTTTGAATTCCAATATCAGCATTTCAGATGTACTTTTAATTGATTCTTGTTACCCCCCAAGTAGTTTGTTCTTTTACCAATTCACTTTATGATGCAATGCAGCACCTAAGCTACAATTCAGACATATTTAATGCAATTATTTTCTTCTTTCCTGCCTTTTGTTTAAGTTTTGCAATGTATATTCCAAACAAACTCTGTGTAACTGGTAAAGTTATTCTTTCGTCCTGCAGGGTCCACCAACATTTTGAACTATTAGTCTCATGTTCCAGTATGGATTTTAACCAAGCTCACATGGTCATGCAAAGGGTCGTTCTTCATATTCATATTTCTCACATCATAGAAGGTGGCCATTCAGTCCATCAAATCTATACTGGCTCCCAGATCAATCCCATTCCCCCATTTCTCTCTTCATAATTCTTCTCATGTGCCCCCTCCATGTTACCTCTGTTCACTTGCACTAACGACAGTCACCAGTGGCAATTAACATATCAATCAGCAAGCAAGTCTTTAAGAGTGGGAGAAACCATCATGCCATCCTTATTTTGCCCATCACAACTCAACTGTCCAGGAAAATACATTGAGTACTCCTAAGCCACATCACATACTGTCTAAATATATACACACAAATCCATTTGCTTCCTAATTGTGCCAGGGAATCAATGCTGTGTTGAACGCTTTTCATGACCAAAGAGTTGCTTACTTTCAGAACTAAATCTTCCTATTAATATTGACCCTGTGTCTCCTTGTTTCATCACTGATATTTTCTTCAGTTAGGTTAAACAGATTTTAGAGTTTTATCGGCATCTCCCTAATTATAAAAGTGAAGACATTAGCACCTTTTTAAAAATCTCATATGTAATCACATTGGCAAAACACCAAAGTGCATTAGACAATGTCTAAGAGTGGGAGTACTGCTGTCTAACAGAGAATAAACTGTTCTGCCCCAACAATGATCCTGCAGGAATGCAGTTTGCTTTTCTGCTCCAGTGTTTACTAGGTGATCAGAGAAAGTCTGCTCTTCTTCATATAGTGCAATAGAATCATTAAAATCTACCAGGCAAAAGTCTATTCAGCGAGACAGTGCTTGAGCACAGACTACACATCCGTTAAATATCTCAGAAAAATACTCACACAATTCAAGATGGTTTGATGCCATTTTATCATCCAAACCAATACTACTCATAGGGTTTAAACAGTCCACTGTGGATCAGCTGACACCTTAGCATTCTCCATTTTGTTTACTCGCCCTCTTTATAGAAAAGTACCTAATTATAATGTTGAGAGAGAAGATTATGAGCACCAGCCTCCTTCCCAATCTAATTTACACACCAATGTTTACATGGTTGAACTGTGGTTTTTATAGAATGAATGCAAGATTTAATAAAATACTTATGCTTGTAAGAAAAATCATTTAATACTTTTGTTCTTCTCTCAATCTGCTGGAGTTGAAATGTGATTAGGTATGTGTCTGTGAATATGCAATAGATCTGTGCTTGAGTCAAGTGATAATAATAACATCTTGTTTCCACTCTTAAGGTTTGATTATTGATGCTTTTGGTGAACTGAGAGACCAGCAGGAGCAAGTGAAAGAGGATATGGAGGTACGAATATTATCAGGAAGCTGCCATAAGCCCTTTCTTTGATGCTCAACAGATAAAATGTATTTTACAGGCATCGGCATGTTTCAAATAAATAAAAGGAAATAGGATGCTTAATCCTAAAACTCAACTTTCTGGTGGGAAGGAGATGCAAGATTAAACTAAAGATAGACACAAAAAACTGGAGAAACTCAGCAGGTCAGGCAGCATCTCTCGAGAAAAGAAATAGGAGACGTTTCAGTCTTATCCACTTTGGCGGCAAGAACAGGAAAGCAGAGTATTACCTGAATGGTGACCGATTGGGAGAAGGGGAGATGCAACGTGACCTGGGTGTCATGGTGCACCAGCCATTGAAAGCAAGCATGCAGGTGCAGCAGGCAGTGAAGAAAGCTAATGGTATGTTGGCATTCATAGCAAGAGGATTTGAGCTTAGGAGCAGGGAGGTTCTGCTGCAGTTGTACAGGGCCTTGGTGAGACCGCACCTGGAGTATTGTGTGCGGTTTTGGTCTCCTAACCTGAGGAAAGACGTTCTTGCCTTAGAGGGAGTACAGAGAAGGTTCACCAGATTAATCCCTGGGATGGCAGGACTTGCATATGAGGAAAGACTGGATAGACTGGGCTTGTACTCGCTGGAATTTAGAAGACTGAGGGGGGATCTTATAGAAACATATAAAATTCTTAAGGGGTTGGAGAGGCTAGATGCGGGAAGATTGTTCCCGATGTTGGGGGAGTCCAGAACCAGGGGTCACAGCTTAAGGATAACGGGGAAGTCTTTTAGGACCGAGATGAGAAAACATTTCTTCACACAGAGAGTGGTGAGTCTGTGGAATTCTCTGCCACAGAAGGTAGTTGAGGCCAGTTCATTGGCTATATTTAAGAGGGAGTTAGATGTGGCCCTTTTTGCTAAAGGGATCAGGGGGTATGGAGAGAAGGCAGGTACAGGCTGCTGAGCTGGATGATCAGCCATGATCATATTGAATGGCGGTGCAGGCTCGAAGGGCCGAATGGCATACTCCTGCACCTAGTTTCTATGTTTCTATCACCTATTCCTTTTCTCCTGAGATGCTGCCTGACCCACTGAGTTACTCCAGCTTTTTTTGTCTAAATAAAACTTTACGACTGGAATGACCTCCAATTTATTCCATGAGCAATGACAGATTAGGCAAAGGAAATCAGTTACATCGAAATAGTACCATTTTCATCTCAGACAGCTGACCCACAGCAGAAATTTTATATAATGAATTGAGAAATTGAGAAAAACCTGTATGATAGCGTTGTGCATTGATTTGAGAAGAAAGCAAACAAAAAATAGGCACCGAAATGTTGCTAATGAGCTAAAAGCTAAAAAAAATCAAAGTGTAAGAACTGGATAAAAATCAAACTTTTTTTCTGCTGATCACCTCATCTATCTTGCATGAATTTAGGACAAGAAGTTCTACTGCAAGATCTATAGCAGCAGAAAGTCAGTGACAGTAACCAAATTGTCTCGGTGCAACATTGTTTCTCAAATAGGCTACCAAATAGGCATGACTTAATGGGCACTTTGCAGATATGACGTGTATCCAAAATACATTGCACAAACATTATTAGTTTAGAGATACAGCGTGCAGAAACAGGCCCTTCGGCTTAACCGAGTCCACACCAACCAGCGATCCCCGCACATTATCACTATCCTACACACACCAGGAACAATTTAAATTTATACCAAGCCAATTAACCTACAAACCTGTATGTCTTTGGAATGTTTGAGGAAACCGAAGATCTCGGGGAAAACCCACGCAGGTCACGGGGAGAATGTACAAACTCCATACATACAAACACCCGTAGTCAGGATGGAACCCAGGTCACTGGGGCCGTAAGCTCTACTGCTACGCCACCGTGCCGTCCTTCATTTTATTTTCATTTCACAATTCATTATTGTGAATTCTTTATGGGGTTTTATGTTTCTATCTGTTTCAGAGTCTTTCTGTTATAAAATCATTAGGTCATACAGCATGGAAACATGTCCTTCAGCCCAACTTGTCCATGCCGCCCCATCAACGCAAGTCCCACCTGCCCATGTTTGGCCCCAATCATTCTAAACCTTTCCTATCCATGGAGTTGGCCAAATGTCTTTTAAATGTTGTCATAGTACCTACCTAAACTATCTCCTCTGGGAGCTCATTCCATATACCCACCGACTACAGTTCATCGACTACAGTTCCTAATACCAGCTAACATAGTGTTGAATGATTTGGTTTTCTTCAAAATATATAACTTCATTTTGTGAATATATGAACCTCTTGAAGGCAAAATAATGTACCGATTCCTGGTGCATTAATTACATGCCAAATTGCTTCAGATACCTATTAAACCTAGCTCTACTCCTCTGGTTCTTGATTCCTCAACTCTGGGAAGAAGACTGTGCATTCACCTTGTCTATTCCCCTCATGATTGTAGACACCTCTACAAAATTACCTCTCAACCTCCTGCACTTCACGATCTAAAGTCCCAGCCTCCCCACCCCCCCCCCCCCCCCCCCCCCCGTCTTCTGACCAAATGCAAAACATGACAATGCATCTTCTTTCTGTCTCAGGAGGTTATGCGGAACCAGGAAGCCAAGTCCTACACTGTTTTGAAAGAACTTGGTGACAGTCTATGACATGGTGCCTCCTGTTGAAAGCTGCTCGAGAGACACAAACGGAGACCACAAGAAGTCTTTATACTTCAATGTATTCTCATACTGATCGAACAAGAAGTGTGGTTTCTACCATGCTGCAGTAATTTGATACTCATTGAACACAGGGATGCAACCCATGAGAAACTCGCAATTCCTAAGCTGTACAGGGTGCTGTTCATGAACACCTCCAGTGACACGCTGCACATCAGCAGATCCTGCAGCAGCAGCAAGAAGCCTTAAAGAGCAGATCTGTCTCCTTTGGCTTGTAAACCGTGCCTCTCTTTGGCAGGATTAGCAGGTTGGGACAACTATGGACCAATCTCCCCAGCCCAGGCATGCACGCAAATGCACACACACACACACACACAGTGGTAGTCGTCTGTGTGACAGTGGATTGTATACTTGACGTGTTTTTAGTGATCTGCATGGCATTGCTATTTTGTACTTGTTCATAATTACCTCTCTTTTTGTTTAACAGACCAAATGCTTCATTTGTGGGATTGGCAGCGACTACTTTGACACCACACCACACGGGTTTGAAACACACACTCTGGAGGAACACAACTTGGCAAATTACATGTGAGCAATCAATTGGTGAAAAACTTCTAAATATGTAGGAGCCGTAGCATTAAAACTTGTTCATAAATTGATTCAGGTAGTCAGCACGGCTTGGTGCGTGAGAAATCTTGTGTCACAAAGTTACCTGAATTTTTTGAAGAGGTGACAATAAAAATTAATTGGGGGGGGGGGGGGGGGGGGGGGAGAGAAAGCGTTGTAGTACTGAGAGACCGAGGGGTGTAAGTACATTGTTCCATGAAAGGGAACATTTAAGACAAAGTAGACCAAGTTGGGTCCAAACCTCTCCTGCAGTGGTGCAGCACCCCCTCCTCCCCTTCACCCCATCCTCTGACCCCCTCCCCATCCCCCAACTCCCCCTTCACCCCTCTGTCCCTACCCCCTCCCTCCCCATCCCCTTTACCCCTTCCTCCCTCCCTTCTCCCTCCCCCCTCCCTCCCAAGTGGACCATTGAGTCCAAACCTCTCCTGCATTGGTGCAGCACCCTCTCCTCCCCTCCCCCTCACCCCTCTCCCATCCCTCCCCATCCCCTGACCCCCTCCCCCAACCCCCCTCCTTCACCCCTCCTACCCCTCTCTCACTCCCATTCCCTTCACTCCCCCCTCCTTCCCTCCCCTCTCTCCCTCCCTACCCATTCCCCATTCCCCATCCCCTTCACCCCTCCCTCCCCTCTCCCTCCCTCCCCCTCAACCCCCCTACCCCCCTCCTCCTCCTCCCCTCCCCCCCACTCCATCCCCCCTCAACCCCTCTTATCCTCCCTCCTCCACCCCCCTCCCTCCCTAGAAAATAGATTGAATCTTTAAAATGTGAATAACTTTAAAAATATAACACAGATTTCAATGAAACTTCTTCCATTAGCACCAAAGGGATGACGGTGAGTAAGGTGGGCCTAAAATTGTCGCGCTATCGTGTACCATTTTGGCTGTAGTTAAGGAACAAACAAACGAGAGTTTTAGTATATAGATATAGATGGTAAAGAAGACATGTAGCAGGTTTGCCATCATCAGTCAGGGGATTGAGTTGGGGTGTCATGTTACAAGTGTACAGGACAATGGTGAGACCGCATTTGGAGTATTAGGTGCAGATTTCATTGCCCAACAATAGGAAGGTTGTCATTAATCTGAAAGGGTGCAGAAAAGATTCACCAGTATGTTTGTGGGTGAGGATTGTTTGAGTTATAAGGAGAGGGTAATTAGGCTGGGACTTGCTTCCCTAGAACGTAGGTCTTGAGGAGTGACCTTATGGAGGTGCATGAAATCATGAGGGGCATAGGTATGGTGGATGGTTACAGTCTTCATCCCAGTGAAGAGGAGTTGAAAACTAAAGGGTACAGTTGTAAGGGGAAAGATTTAAAAGGGACCTGAAGAGCAGTGTTTCCACACAGAGGGTGGTTGGTTTATGGAAAGAGATACCAGAAGAAGCTGTTGAGGTGGCTACAGTTACAAAGTGTAAAATAAATGTGGACAGATATATGCATTGGAAGGGGATAAGGGCTAAATGTAAGCAAATTGGATTAGTTCAGATAGATATGTTGAACGGCGTGCATGAATCAGACTAAAGGGCCTGTCTCCCTGCTGTATCACTCCACGGCATCAGCCATAGCTTACATCATGATTCATCTGTTCACACCACTTCTATTTCAGGTTCTTCCTGATGTATCTAATTAACAAAGATGAAACTGAACACACGGGTCAGGTATGTTGTCTTTCAAAACTTTACTGCATGAAATATTAATACCAGCGAGGGTGGCAGTGATGGTTATCTAGCGCTGCTGTGTCACGGTGGGGCAGAGGAGGGTAAATAGTGAGTTGGGAAGACTGCAAGGGCTGGGGCAGGTAGAAATGGGAAAGGAGCTTGTGATTTGATTTGGACAAGCTGGAGAGATGATATGGGGAGCTAAACATTTCATAATACTTGGGGAGATGGAAGAGGGAATTGAGAAGACAAACAAGAATGGTAATTGTGCTTTAAGTGTATTGTCAGGAATGAGGGTTAGCAGAGTGGAACCAAGGAAGATGAACCTAGGTTTTTAGATAGATGCATGGATATTCACGAGATGGAGGGATATGGATCACATACAGGCAGAGATTAGTTTAATCTGGTATCCTAAAATGCTGGAGTAACTCAGCAGGTCAGGCAGCATCTAGGAGAGAGGGAATGGGTGACATTTTGGGTCGAGACCCTTCTTCAGACCCGAAACGTCACCCATTCCCTCTCTCCTAGATACTGCCTGACCTGCTGAGTTACTCCAGCATTTTGTGATACCTCCGATTTGTACCAGCATCTGCAGTTATTTTCCTACACTGGTCTGGTATCCTGTTCAGCAGGGACATTGTTCCTGTGATGTAGTAATCATGGTTCTATGAATGAGCTCCATGTCCCTTTGAGAGAATCCATGTGCTTACTTCCACTGACTTGCAGCCTTCCTTTGAATCATCTTCTAGATCGATACAATTTTAGAAAAAAAAAGCGAAAAATTTGTTAAAATATCAGTTTGATATTACCAGTAGAATGCTGAGTGCAAGAATATATACTGGGTGTGCTGCTGCCTTGCCTGACTAGCTCAACCAGTGGAAACGAAAATCTAGACTCAGCTCAAAGATCACCAAATCTTATCCTTATTTCATACAGGAATCATACGTGTGGAAGATGTACCAGGAACGATGCTGGGATTTCTTCCCTGCTGGAGACTGCTTCCGGAAGCAATATGAAGATCAACTGGGATAATGTTGATGCTTATATACTGCACTTCTAACAACCTATCACTTCTACCTAGTTCCTCACGGAAGGTTTCTGGAATAAGAGTCACCCTTTTGCTGTCTGACAAATGCTTGTAAAAAGAACAAATTAAACTGGATTTTATTATGTACACAGTTTTTTAAACAAAATAACTGAACCAGATATGTAAATTGGCCACGCTGCTTTTGCACACACTAATCAATTAATGAGTCGATACAGATTTATACTTGAGTGTACATTGAAAAGTCTTGATATTTTATGTATCTATTTTGCAAATAGGAGAAAAGGTTGGAAAAAATAAAGTGCCTTAGCCTAATCCTGAAATGCCATGTAATGCAAACCCTTTCTACCTTTCCCATGATGCAGGTAATGAGACATCACATTTCTGCACTATTCTGTAGTGTGAGCTCCATTGTAACTGCATCCTACTTTCAATCCTAATAACTAAAATAGCTATTGAATTCAAGCAGCCACATTCTGCTTGCAAACCGTGGCAGTGCTGTTCATTATTGGGCTCCCAGAATCTGTCTATGTTCATCAAAAGACAAGTAAACATCACCTTCACAAAACAAATATTTGCCAATCTTTTTAACTCCATGCTTAAATGCTCCCAGATGAACAGTTTTCTGATACTGCCCTGATCATCTGGTTACAAGGTGTTGCTATGCAGATATTAAAACCTGGTGTAAGGGTTCATCCAGGTAAAGACCAGTGTATTCTGGAATTAATTTTACAGTGCACGGTCGAAGCTTAAATATTATAATGCTGTCCTAATTTATTTTCTTGAAATAATTATATTTGAACTTTGCAGAGGTATCTTTAATCGGCAATTTATTTAATTTGATATTTATGTTGTCTCAAACTGCTGCTTATTTGTTTTCTAAGATGATGCAGTTTGACATGTTACTTTGCTCGGACTGACTTATCCTGTATTTAAGAGGGTCTTTTGGAAGAGCTGCTGTGCACCATGTTCATACCTCTCATTTATGTGGAATGGATAGTCAATGCTTTATTGGTAAAACTTTCAAAATCAGCATCAGGTTTCTAGTTGTTTCAGAGGGGTGATTATTGTAACATTTAACAACCAGTGTTGGTTGCGATTTTAATTCAAATTTCGCTGGAAGGATAGGAATACATTTTTACACAAGTTAGTCCCTCTTGACTGTACAACTCTTAAGTGTAAAACAGTGTTCATTTTAATCCTATTTTTTTTAATGAAACACTGCTGCACTGAAAACTGGAACACATGACAATGCAAATACAAACTTGGCGATATTGATGCAGTTCATAAGTAAGACTATTAGCTCATTCTGTAGCCTTTCCTGTGTAATTTTCATTGGCAACTCTTCAGCCATTTAGTTCCAAAACATGTTAAAATAATGTTGGTTACATTTCCAGAGCTATAGAGAAATTCAATTATGTGACTGCTTCAAAGATGACACAACACAGTATTTGTTTGAATGTACAACCAAATATAGTCAAACGTATTAACTCAGGAGAAATTAACTTGGTTCCTATCTCCTTTTACACAATAAAAGTTGTTTGCTGTTCAATTATTGATCATCTACATTAATTAGAAAATAACAGTAAGTCTGCCTTTTGATGGGTCAGAGAGTGAGTGGCAACTATAATTTGACTGGATAGAGGTCTGTCACACAACCAGACGGGTTTTTTTAATATCATGCTGAAACTGAAGGAACTAGTATGCTACTAGACTCCTGTGAATCAGGGACTGATTGATTGGACTTTGCAGTATACTTTTTGATTTACAATCTCTATTAATTGCAACTTTCAGAATAATGTCAGCAAACCTGAAGTTAGTGTAGATAGGTGACTGAAAATGAGATTGTAAAAAAATGTATCTGTTCAGCCCACTGAGCACACAGTCAAACTTGCAGACGATATAGCTTAGACTGGCTACTGACCAATAGAGAGTTAAGTCTGAAAATAGGATTTAATCTTAATTCCACCTCACAGAGAGAAAAGGTTTCCCACCATTTCTGCAACAGTTGGATTCAGTTATTGGAAATTAATCCAAACATCAAATTAACTTTCCAAACAGTGCAAAACACAACAGTTAGACAACATTATACGACACTGGCAGTTAATTAAAGTAAGTTAAGACTGAGGGAAATGAGGGGAGGTAGAGGCAGAAAGAAAGAGGGAGAGGTTGAAGATAGGGAGAGAGAGCAACAGAGAGACAGAAAAAGAACATTGTTTTCCTAAAAATGCAGATGGAGAAGAGGGCGAAAGGCAGAGGGAGAGAGACACAAGGAGATTGGAAAGGGAAACACCAAGGGAGATTTAGAGAACAGGGAGAGAGCAGGAGACCAGCAAAGACTGGAGGAGAGGGAGAGATAGGGAGTGAATGTCAGTGAGAGAGGGCATGAGTATGTCCTCTCTCTACCTCCCCCTTACCAACCTTCCCCTCCTCTGCCTCCCATTCATTTCCCTTGTCAATCTCTCCCTTCCCCCTTTTCCCCTTCAACTCCCCACATCTCTCTGCACACCACTATTACACCCTCTTTCTATCTTTTCTCCAATATCTACTTCCTCTCTCCCCCTCTATCTCTGCTCTATGCCTCCCTTAAACTCTCCCTCAATCTGCTATACCCAATCTCCCTTTCTCAAACTTCCTCTCTCTATTCCCTTTCACTCTACTCACCTGCACTCTCTAACCCCCTGCGCTCCCTACCTTCCTCGCTCAATGCTTGCTTGTGCTCGCTTCCCGCTTGCACTCTCTAACCCCATGCATTAAGGAGGGGTGGTGCTGGGTCTCTTGAAAAGCATTAAAGTTGATAAATCCCCAGTCTCATGGGATCTATCCCAGCGGGCGGGGGGGGGGGACCTTGATGAATATCTTTGCAACTTTGGCCACATGTTAGGTCCCGGAGCACTGGAGAGTAGCCAATGTTGTTGCTTTGATTGAGAAGGGAAGTAGGGATGATCAAGGAAATTATAGACTGGTGAAAAACAAGCCAGTGGAAGCTATTGGAGAGGATTCTTTGGGATCGTGTTTAGCTGCATTTGGAAGAGATGGATAATTAATTACACTGAAGCATGGTTTTGCCTGCGGCACATCATGCCTTATCAACTTGACTGCGTTTTTTGAGGAGGTGCCAAAGGTGATCGATGGTAGTATGAATCGAAATATGAGACGCTGGGCCTCACTCTGACAATGGAGGAGGCCCAGGACAGAAAGGTCAGATTGGGAATGGGAAGGGGAGTTGAAGTGCTGAGCCACCGGGAGATCAGGTTGGTTAAGGCGGACTGAGCGGAGGTGTTGAGCGAAATGATCGCCGAGCCTGTGTTTGGTCTCGCCAATGTAGAGATGTTGATATCTAGAGCAGCGGATACAGTAAATGAGGTTGGAGGAGGTGCAAGTGAACCTCTGCCTCAACTGGAAAGACTGGGTCCTTGGAAGGAGTCGAGGGGGGAGGGTAAAGAGACTGGTGTTGCATCTCCTGCGGTTGCAGGGGAAAGTGCCTGGGGAGAGGGTGGTTTGGGTAGGAAGGGACTAGTGGACCACGGAGTTACGGAGGAAATGGGCTCTGCGGAACGCAGAGAGGGGTGGAGATGGGAAGATATGGCCTGTAGTGGGATCCCGTTGGAGGTGGAGGAAATGGAGGATAATTTGGTGTATGCGACGGCTGATGGGGTGGAAGGTGAGGACAAGGGGACTCTATCTTGTTATGAATGGGGAGAGGCGGAGCAAGAGCAGAGTTGCGGGATATAGAGGAGACCCTGGTGAGGACCTCATCTATAATAAAAAAGTGGAACCCCCCATTTCCCAAAGAATGAGGACATTTCTGATGTCCTGGTATGGAACACCTCATCCTGAGTGCAGATGCGGCGTAGACAGAGGAATTGGGAGTAGGGGATTTTTACAGGAAACAGGGTGGGAAGAAGTGTAGTCCAGATAGCTGTGGGAGTCAGTGGGTTTGTAGTAGGTGTCACTCACTAGTCTGTCTCCTGTGATGGAGATGGTGGGATCCAGAAACGGTAGGGAGATATCGGAGATAGTCCAAATATATTTAAGAGCAGGTTGGAAATTAGTGGTGAAATGTATGAAGTCAGTGAGTTCTGCATGGGTACAAGAGGTAGCACCAATGCAGTCGTCAATGTAGCGGAGGTAGAGTTTGGGGTTGGGGCCAGTGTACGTCTCGAACAGGGATTGTTCGATGTACCCGACAAAGAGGCAGGCATAGCTAGGGCCCATGCGAGTGCCCATAGCTAAGCCTCTGGTTTTGAGGAAGTGGGAGGAGTCAAAGGAGAAGTTGTTAAGGGTAAGAACCAGCTCTGCAAGGCAGAGGAGAGTGTTGGTAGATGGGGATTGGCTGGTTCTACGGTTGAGGAAGAAACGGAGGGCTTCAAGACCATCCTGGGGGGGATGGAGGTGTAGAGTGACTGGACATCCATGGTAAAGGTGAGGGAGTGGGGGCCTGGAAACCGGATGTTATTGAGGAGACGGAGAGCATGTGAGGTGTCTTGGACATAGGTGGGGAGGGATTTGACCAGGGGGGATAGGATGGAGTCGAGTTAGGTGGAAATTAATTCGGTGGGACATGAACAGGTAGAAAGAATGGGACTGCTAGGACAGTTCTGTTTGTGGATTTAGGAGAGAAGGTAAAATCGGGCCGTGCGGGGCTGTGAACGATAAATGTGGAGGCCAGAGAGCCGGAAGTGATGAGATCAGTGATGGTCTTAGAGATTAAGGCCTGGCGTTCGTCAGTAGGGTCTTTGTCCAAGGATAAGTAGGAGGAGGTGTCTAAGAGTTGTCGTCTGGACTCGATCCGGTAGAGGTCAGCGCACCAGACTACCACAGCACCTCCCGATATCTCCCTACCGTTTCTGGATCTCACCATCTCCATCACAGGAGACAGACTCGTGACCGACATCTACTACAAACCCACTGACTCCCATAGCTATCTTGACTACACTTCTTCCCACCCTGTTTCCTGTAAAAATCCCCTACTCCCAATTCCTCCGTCTATGCCGCATCTGCACTCAGGATGAGGTGTTCCATACCAGGACATCAGTGGGTTTGATAACTAAGTTGGGGTTGCTGCAAAGTGAGCGGAGGGCTGCACGTTCAGGAGGGGAGAGGTTAGAGTAAGTCAGGCAGTGGAAAATGGAAAATCCCTCATAATAGGCAGTTCCAGATTGAGATGGAGGGATCCAGGGTAACTCAGTTGTTTGGATTCAGAACTGACTTACGCATGGAAGGTAGTGGGTTGTAGTGCAAGGGTATTCCTCTGGCTGGATGTCTGTGACCAGTGGTGTTCCGCAGGGACCTGTACTGGGGCCTCTTGTTTGTGATGTAAGTAAACAATTTTAATGTTGGATGGTCATTAGGTTTGCAGATGGCACCAAAATTGGTGTTGCTATGCATTGTGTGAAAGGTTGTCAAAGAATACTGTGGGATATGGATCAGTTAAAGATATGGGCAGAGAAATGGCAGATGGAGTTTAATCTGAGCAAGTGTGAAAGGGCTGGCCTTTGGGCGATTAGATGTAAGGGGAAAGTATGCAGTTAATGACAAAACCCTTAGCACCACTGATGTACAGAGATATCGGGACCAAATCCATTGCTCCCCAAAAATTGCAACACAAGTAGGGAGAGTAGTAAAGAAGGTGTGTAATAGTTTTGCCTTCATCAGTTGAGGCATTGAGAATAAGGGTCACAAAGTCATGCTGCAGATTTATTAAACTTTGGTTCGGCTGCTACAGAACTTTGGTTCGGTCACCCACTACAGAAACAATGTAGAGTGGGAAAGAGTGCAGAAGAGGTTTATCAGGAAGCTATCTGGATTGGAGGCTATCAGCTATCAAAAAAGGTGGGACAAAATTGGATTGTTTTCTCCAGAGCGTTAAATAAAATATATAAAATGTATTATTGATAGGATAGAAAGTTAGAACCTTTTCCCAATGTGGAAATACCAAAGACTCGAGAACCTGGCATTAATAGCAGAAGGGGAAAGTTTAAAGGAGATGGGCCGTGCAAATGTTTTACACAGAGAATGTAGGTACCTGGACCGTGCTGCCCGGAGTGTTTAAGAAGCCTTTTGATGGATGCCTGGATATGCAGGGAACAGATGGAAAATGGCTCACATGCAAGCAGAGGGGATTGATTTAACTGGCCATCCGTCCATGGCACAGGCATTGTGGGCAAAAGGCCTGTTCCTGAGCTCCTCTGTTCTGTTTTACATTCTAAAAACCCTGCATAAAGTTTTGGAGACTAAATTTTGCAATCAAGTAAACATTTCCAATAAATTCATGAGCATGAATTCCATAAAATAAAGCGATTTGTGATAAATAGTTTCAAAAGTAATTTTAGTTATCAGTTGAATGAAACATAACTATTCTGCAAAAAATCAATCAAGCTGGAGTCTTTGTAGCAAGCACAATACTTCCTCGTTTGATTGGGACTATCTTCTCTGTGTTTACAGTTAAATAAATGTTTCAAATCGTTTTAGGGGCATGAATTACATAAGCTATAGTGGTTCACTACCATTTATTTCAGTGTTTTTTTTAGTTAATGGCAGTGCAATTAAATATAGCTGTTATGCATTGAAATCACCAGGTTAGATTGCAGCAAGTAGGATTCTTTCTCATGGTTCAAACTGACTTTTCAGAGAAAGGCTTTACAATCAAATAAACAATTCCAATTGATTGAGGAATGTATTTTACATAAACCAAAATGGTGTATAGCCAGTTATTTCAGTCCTTTCAAGTTAATGACATTTGAATAAAACATAGCTATTCTACAATGAAATCAATCAAATTGGCAAGCAGAATGCAACAAGTTATTTCAAAGTACTTATTAGTGAATGACAATTGAAGAAAAGATAATGACTGCATTGGAAACGCCACATTAGAGTAATGCCAAACAACATTATTTTCGTTTTACATTAACTTTTCAGCACAATGATTCATAGTCAAATCAAGGGTTCCAAATGATTCAGAAGCATGAATTACCTAAAATAAAGTGATTTCCAACAATTTTGAGTCATAGAGATATACAGTACGGAAACGGGCCCTTTGGCCCAACTTACCTATAACATTCAGATGTTCCATCAAAGCTAATCCCATATTTGGCCCATATTACTTATTTTCCTGGCAGTTTGTTCCATTAACCCAACTTGCTCTGCTTGGAAAAGGTTGCTTCTTGGGTTCCTTTTCAGTATTCCCCCCTCTCATCTTAAACCTATGTTCTCTAGTTCTTGATAGTTGCTACCCTGGGAATAGAAAAAGTGCATCAAAACTTTCTCCCCTTATGATTTTATACATCTCTAAGATCACCCCTCAGTTTCCTGTGCTCCAAATAATAAAATCGTAATCTGCCCTACCTCTCCCTGTAGCACAGGTCCTTGAATCCTGGCAACCTTTTTGTAAATCTCTGCCAGTCTCTGATAGTCTTGAACAACCATAATGTAGTGGCCAACCTTCTATACTTAATTCCGTAACTGATGAAAGTCAAGGAGGTTGTGAGAGAGATATGTCTGGCAGCTCAATGTTCTGGGGTTTTGACATTTCTTATGTGATTGAGAGGCAGATAAAATATGTGGAGAGGTTGTGCTGCTAATCATGGACAATGTCAGGGCAGCACTCAGAGCGTATACACTGGAGGTTTTGTCTGCTGAGGTAATATGAGTAGAGCCTAGAAATGAGAAAGGTGCAAGCACTGTAATAGGATTGTAATGGGATGAAAGAATGGATCGACTAGGCTTATATTCACTGGAATTTAGAAGGATGAGAGGGAATCTTATAGAAACATAAAAAATTCTTAAGGGATTGGACAGGCTAAATGCAGGAAAAATGTTCCTGATGTTGGGGGAGTCCAGAACCAGGGGGTCACAGTTTAAGAATAAAGGGTGGGTCATTAGAACTGAGATGAAGAAAAATCTTTTCACCCAGAGAGTTGTGAATCTGGATTTCTCTGCCAAATAAGGCAATGGAAGCCAATTCACTGGATGTTTTCAAGAGAGGGGATGGGAGGGGAGGCAGGAGAGGCTTTGGATCCACGGCTCGCTCTGGCTGCAATGTTGGCGGCCCCCTCTCCCCTTCCCTGTGCTCTCTTGCCCACCGATGGCCCCAGGAGACACTCCTCGCCCAGCAACGGGCTTCGTCAGTTGGAGGGGGTTGCCCCAGGAGAGATTTGGACTGAGGTTCACTTCAGTCTAGTAGTACACTATAAACAATATCATAAATGAGATTTTTAAAGTACAGTGTGTACATAAACACATACGTACATACATATAAACAGGTTGCCTTAGTCGGTTACTTTAACTTGCCCAATTTTGACTGGGGCTTCCTCTGTGCCATAGGCTTAGACGGGGCAGAATTTGTGACATGTGTGCAAGAGGGTTTCTTGAAACAATATGTGAATAGTCCAACCCAAGAAGGGAACATTGTGACCGTTGTGTTGGAAAATAACCCCAGCCAGGTGACCGGTGTTTCAGTGGAAGAGCATTTTGAGGATAGAGATCACAGTCCATAAGCTTTAAGATTGTTTTGAATAGGGGAAGGCTGTAAGATATGAAATTGGAGCAAGGCAAACTACAGTATTATTAGGCAGGAGCTTTGGAGCATACACTGGGAGAATTTGTTATTGGACAGGTCCATATCAGACATATGGGAGTTGTTAAAGGCTACTTCAAAATGGCAAGTACTGGTAAGGATGAGGGATAAGGATGGCAAAGTAAGGGAACCTTGGATGACCAGAGAGGTTGTAAATATGGCCAAAAAGAAAAAGGATGTACATGCAAGGTTTAAGAGGACGGAATCAGAGCCTTTGAGAAGTATACAGAAAGGAGGAAAGTACTGAGCTGATAATTAAAACAATTTTGGTGAGTTGGATTATGGAAAATCTCAAAGCTTTTTATACTTACATTAGAAACAAAAGGATAATCAATGAGAAAGAAGGACCACTCAAGGTTAACGAGGAGAATTTGTGCTTGGAGTCTGAGAATGTAGGGGAGGTTCACAAGGTTGTGGTAGAAAGACAATATCCAGACTGGATGTGTCGGAAAGAACTGCAGATGCCGGTTTAAATCTCTGGAGAGAAGGTATGGGTGACGTTTCGGGTCGAGACCCTTCTTCAGACTGGAGGTCTGTAACCAGTGGAGTTCCACAGAGAACGGTGCTGGGACTTCTACTGTATGTGATAAATATAGATGACTTGGATGTAAACATAAACGGGTTGGTTAGTAGGTTTGCATTCAAATGTAAGGGGCAATTGTAAGATTAATGGTATTATCCTTAACGACAGAGGGATCTTGGGGTACAAGTCTGTAAATTCCTGAAAGTGGCAACACAAGTAGATACAGTGGTAAAGAAGACTATGGGATGCTTGCTTTCATACAGTCGGAGGACATTGAGTATGAGAATCATTAAGTCATATTGCAATGTTATAGGACTTTGGTTAGGCTACATTTAGAGTATTGCGTGCAGTTCCAATCGCCCCATTACAAGAAGGATATATTGTGTGGAGCCTTTGGAAAGGATACAAAGGAGGATTACTAGAGTGATCTCTGGATTCGGGGTATTAGTTTAGATTTTTTTTTAGATTTAGAGATACAGCACGGAAACAGGCCCACCGGGTCCGCGCCGCCCAGCGATCCTCGCACATTAACACTATCCTACACACACTAGAGACAATTTTTACATTTAATTAACCCAGTCAATTAACCTACATACCTGTACGTCTTTGGAGTGTGGGAGGAAACCGAAGATCTCAGAGAAAGCCCACGCAGGTCACGGGGAGAATGTACAAACTCCGTACAGACGGTGCCCGTAGTCAGGATCGAACCCGAGTCTCCGGCGCTGCATTTGCTGTAAGGCAGCAACTCTACCGCTGCGCCACCGTGCCGCCCAGTTACAGGGAGAGTTTAGTCAGATTTGAATTGTTTTCTCTGGAATGTAGGAGATTGCAGGGAGGCCTGAATAAAGTATATAATAAATAGCATGGACAGGTAGGTTTATCTTGCTCTCCTGTTCGACATGGACGGTGAGGTTAAAGGGCCTGGTCCTGTGCTGATCTGTTCTATGATTTAAGACGGTTGACCCTGAGTTCAAAGCTCAGAGGAGACTGCCCCCTACTACACGTGGGGAGTATCTCAGCAAGCGGGGCCAAGCCTTCCAGCAGGCCCGGCTCTGCCACGCAGCGAGGTTGGACGACCTTCAGTGGGCACTGACCGCCTACCACGGACAGAGAACCCATGTGTTTCTGTGCTGCATCTTTCAATTCAATTCATTGCCAGTTATGTTGGGATAGAGGAAGACGTATAGTAATGCATGTTTTGATGGCAAGGTGAAGCCTATCAAATACCAGGTGGGGCAGAAAGTACTGCTCAGAATGTATCAGCTAGATACCTTACTATTCCCCAAATATTCTGCACTTTACTCTGTGGTCAATAAAGCAAAGGTCAGTGTACAAAGTTATGCTCAACTCCAGCAGTCGAATGGTATCATTTCAATCAATTAAAATGATTCAGTGAACAGTTCAATGTTTTTATTATGCTTTATTCGTCACATATGTAACTACACAGTGAAATTCTTTGTGCATATATTACACATCCAGGTGCCTCCATATTTTGGCACCATTCCTAAATTACAGAGTTGCCAGCATGAGGCAAAATGCAGACTGCAGGAACAGAACCTCATATTCTGCTTGGGTGGCTTACAGCCCAACTTACAATGTTCAGTGTGAACATTGAATTGGCCAATAACAACCCCCGCCCCTGCTCGCCCCTCTTCCCTGTGCCCCACCTGGATGTGCACATATTTCACCCACAAACCTGCCCACCATTTCCTCCCCATCCCATTTCCTCCCCATTTCAATATTTAGTTAATGACAGTTGAATGAAACATAACTACTCCATATTGGAAACACAAAAGTAGACTGCTGCAAGCAGGAATCTTTCTCAGACACTTTAAGCTATCAATTGAGCATCAAGAATTGCATTAAATAAAGTGATGTTCAACAAGTTATTACAAAGTTATTTTTCGTTAACGACATGTGAATTAAGGACGATACTCGTCCTTGCCAACACCAAATTAGACTGCAGTCAGGGGAAGGTGTTTTGATGAATCTTCCACAAAAATTTGCATGGTATTTTTTTCACCACCAAACAAATGTTTGCAATCGATTCGGGAGCTAAAATTGCATGAAATAAACTAGTTTGATCAAGTGAGTTCTATGTTCTTTTTAGTGCATGGCAGTTGAATGAAACGCAATTGTTTTTTGTGTTCGAAACATCAAACTGGACTGTTTGCAGCAAGTATGAATGCTAAAGTTTTACAAAAAAATCTAAATGATTCCAGGCGATTCGGGGCAGGAATTGCATAAAGTAATAAAGTATTTCAAAGTTTTTTTAGTGAATGGCGGCTGAATGACATGTCTTATCTGCTTTGGAAAAAACATGAAGTTTGACTGTTGCAACTCTGTGAAACATCTCAGACTAACTTTCCCTGGCAAGGTTTTATAAATAAATCCATATTTCCCTATCGATTGAGAAGCATGAATTAAATAAAATGGTTCACAACAAGTTAACTCCTAATTGGAAACAAATGAACTGTTTGTAGCAAGTCGCATACTTATTGATACATCTTACACTAGCTTTTCATCTTAAGTTTTATAACCAAATTAAAGCTTCCAGTCGATTTAAAGTACGTATTGCATAAAATAAACTGGTTTACAAAACGGTTTCTGTAAAGTTATTTTTAGTGACTGCGAAACCGGGACATTAAGGCAGATGGGGAAGCGGTTGAGCGGTTCTTGTCAACCAGACAGTATAAAAAATGTGGGAAAGTTTAAACTGAGAAGGTGAGAGGCACGACCAATTTAATGTAATGAAAGTAATTTAAAAGTGACCATTGGACTGGTTGGAACACAAAATTGGTAAATTAAGCAGCAAATATGGAAAAGGCAGAGTCAGCGGAGCGGCCTATTGGGAGCGTCCGTGTCGGGGAAGTGCTGTGTGGAGGTAAAGTGCAAGCTTTTGGCTCAGGGTCTGAGAAACATAGAAAAATAGAAAATAGGTGCAGGAATAGGCCATTCGGCCCTTTGAGCCTGCACCGCCATTCAATATGATCATGGCTGATCATCCAACTCAGTAACCTGTACCTGCCTTCTCTCCATACCCCCTGATCCCTTTAGCCACAAGGGCCACATCTAACTCCCTCTTAAATATAGCCAATGACCAGGCCTCAAGTACCTTCTGTGGCAGAGAATTCCACAGATTCACCACTCTCTGTGTGAAAAAAAACTTTCTCATCTCGGTCCTAAAGGTCTTCCCCTTATCCTTAAACTGTGACCCCTTGTTCTGGATCCCAACTTTCGGGAACAATCTTCCTGCATCTAGCCTGTACAACCCCCTAAGAATTTTGTAAGTTTCTATAAGATCCCCCCTCAATCTTCTAAATTCCAGCGAGTACAAGCCGAGTCTATCCAGTCTTTCATCATATGAAAGTCCTGCCGTCCCAGGAATCAATCTGGTGAACCTTCTCTGTACTCCCTCCATGGCAAGAATGTCCTTCCTCAGATTAGGAGACCAAAACTGTACGCAATACTCCAGGTGTGGTCTCACCAATGCCCTATACAACTGCAGCAGAACCTCCCTGCTCCTATACTCAAATCCCCTCGCTATGAATGCCAACATACTATTCGATTTCTTCACTGCCTGCTACACCTGCATGCCTACTTTCAATGACTGGTGTACCACAACACTCAGGTCTCGTTGCATCTCCCCTTTTCCTAATCGGCCACCATTCAGATAATAGTCTGCTTTCCTGTTCTTGCCACCAAAGTGGATAACCTCACATTTATCCACATTATACTGCATCTGCCATGCATTTGCCCACTCACCTAACCTATCCAAGTCACGTTGCAGCCTCCTAGCATCCTCCTCACAGCTAACACTGCCCCCCAGCTTCATGTCATCCGCAAACTTGGAGATGTTGCATTCAATTCCCTCGTCTAAATCATTAATATATATTGTAAATAGCTGGGGTCCCAGCACTGAGCCTTGCGGTACCTCACTAGTCACTGCCTGCCATTCTGAAAAGGACCCGTTTATTCCTACTCTTTGCTTCCTGTCTGCCAGCCAGTTCTCTATCCACATCAATACTGAACCCACAATACCGTGTGCTTTAAGTTTGCAAACTAACCTCTTATGTGGGACCTTGTCAAAAGCTTTCTGGAAGTCCAGATATAACACATCCACTGGTTCTTCCTTATCCACTCTACTAGTTACATCCTCGAAAAATTCTATAAGATTCGTCAGACATGATTTACCTTTCATAAATCCATGCTGACTTTGTCCAATGATTTCACCACTTTCCAAATGTGCTGCTATCCCATCTTTAATAACTGACTCTAGCATTTTCCCCACTACCGATGTTAGACTAACTGGTCTGTAATTCCCCGTTTTCTCTCTCCCTCCCTTTTTGAAAAGTGGGGTTACATTAGCTACCCTCCAATCCTCAGGAACTACTCCAGAATCTAAAGAGTTTTGAAAAATTATCACTAATGCATCCACTATTTCTGGGGCTACCTCCTTAAGCACTCTGGGATGCAGCCTATCTGGCCCTGGGGATTTATCGGCTTTTAATCCATTCAATTTACCTAACACCACTTCCCGACTAACCTGGATTTCACTCAGTTCCTCCAACTCATTTGACCCCCGGTCCCCTGCTATTTCCGGCAGATTATTTATGTCTTCCTTAGTGAAGACAGAACCAAAGTAGTTATTCAATTGGTCTGCCATGTCCTGGTTCCCCATGATCAATTCACCTGTTTCTGACTGCAAGGGACCTACATTTGTTTTAACTAATCTTTTTCTCTTCACATATCTATAAAAGGTTTTGCAGTCAGTTTTTATGTTCCCTGCCAGTTTTCTTTCATAATCTATTTTTCCTTTCCTAATTAAGCCCTTTGTGCTCCACTGCTGGACTCTGAATTTCTCCCAGTCCTCTGGTAGGCTGCTTTTTCTTCGGCAAGGAGGCTGAGGAAAGGAAGCTATCAGCAGCAGTGAAGGGAATATATTTCATTCAGCTCTGAGTGTCCCATTGTTTGATTAGGGACAGCTCTCCCATCGACCGGGTCAATGGTTCTTAAAGGAACCATTTGTCGTCTATGTTTCCAAGACCTGGGCAAATGAGAATTTCATCTAATAGTTGCTCATTCTGTGGGGGGTACATCTGCATTTGTCGGCAAATGTTGAGCTGCGAATATTACCAGCGCATGTCCAATGTACGGCAGTAACAAAGACGGGGTGAAGTGAGCGGAGTTGTCCATCCTCCCCCGGGCCAGAGCTCTGCTCTCCCACAGACTCCGTGGGCGTCTCTGAATGACTCGTTGGTGAACGTTTGCTGGTTTACTTGGGGTTGGTGGCTGCGTCGGTTTCCTTGTGCAACATGCGACCTGCTTACTTCACCAAGACTTTATTTGAAGTGGTGCCTTCGAGTCACCGATGCTGAAGATGTAAATCCCTAAGCAACTCACAACGCCGAGTGCACGACACTTTCGGACTCTTGAAACGATTCTTGAACCCCAGCTCACTCCAGTGGCTGATCCAGACAACATGAGAAGCTCTCGAAACAGCATTTGGGTCATTGATCGACACAAAATGTAATCGTCAAAGAGTCATAGAGTCTTATAGCGTGGAAACAGGCCCTTCCAAGCAATTGGCCATACTGCCAAAGTCCCATCTACACTAGCCACACCTGGCTGCCCATGACCCTCAAAATCTGTCCTATCCATTTACCTGTCTAATTGTTCCTTAAATGTTGTGATAGTCCCTGCCTCAACTACCTCCTCCGACAACTTGTTCGTACACCCACCACCCTTTGTGTTATAGCAGCCTCGCCAACGGTCTGTCTGTCTTTTCGTCTTTTTTGTTATTTTTTGTGTGTTTTAAAAGTATGTGTTAATGTTCTCTAGTTTGTTTTATGTGGGGGAGGGGGAGTGGGGAGGGGGGAGGGGGGAGGGGGAAACTTTTTTTCAATCTCTTACGTTAATGGAGGTGCGATTGTTTCCCGGATCCTATCTCCGGTCGCTCTGCGGCCTAACATCATGGAGCTGGTGGCCTTGCTCAAGACTGGCTTTGAGCCCCACCGTGGAGCCGTGGATTTCCATTGGAGCCTGTGATCCCTTGACTGGGATCGGCGCTCCAAACGCAGCCTGCGGACTTCAACATCGAAGGGCTCACAATCTCGGATAGAGACCGATGTCGGGAAGCTCCAAAGTCACAGAAGGTTCGACTAGTCCGATCACCCAGCACGGGGGAGCTGAGATCCCCCATCCCCTGATGCAGGAGCTTGATCGCCCAGACGAGGAAGGCACACCGCCGGCCATGGAGTCAAGATCATCCCATCAACGGAAGGCTCAAGGCCCCTGAACAAAGAAGGGAAGAAGATTGAACTGCTTTTTGCATTCCAACACAGTGAGGAACTGGGAGGAGCCACTGTGGGGGATGTTTATGTTATAACGTATTTTGTGTGTTCTGTTGCTTTTTATTGGTATGACTATGGCAAATCAAATTCCTCGTATGTTGCAAAACATACTTGGCTAATAAAGTATTATGATTATGATAAGGTTCCTATTGAATCTTCCCCCCCTCCCCCCCTCGTCTCAAACCTGTGTCCTCTGGTCCTCGATTCCCTGACTCTGGGCAAGAGACGCTGTGTGTCTACCCAATCTATTCCTCTCATGATTTTATACACTTCTATAAGATCACCCCTCATCTGCCAGCGCTGCAAGGAATAGAGTCCTAGCCTGTTGCACCTCTCCCTGTAGCCCAGGCCCTCGAGACCTGGCAACACCCTCGTAAATCTTCTCTGAATACTGTCCAGCTTGACAACATCTTTCCTATAACATGGTGCCCAAAACTGAACATAATACTCTAAATGCGGCCTGATTAAACATTAAACAGCAACATGTCCTCCCAACTTCTATACTCAATCCGCAAGCTGATGAAGGCCAATGTGCCAAAAGGCTTTTGACCATCTATCTACTTTCAACAAACTTACCTGTGTTCCTAGATCCCTCTCTTCTACAACACTACCCAGAGCCCTTCCGTTCACTGTGTTCTGTCCATGTTAGTGCTGCCAAAATGCAACAACTCACATTTCTCAGTATTAAATTTCATCATCCCACCAGCCCAACCAATCAAGGTCCTGTTGCAATTTTTCACAACGATCTTCACTATCTGCAATACCACCCACTTTAGTGCCATCTACAAACTTGCTAATCATCCCATGTATGTTTTCATCCAAATCATTGATATAGGTGACAATGGGCCCAGTACCAAATCCTGAGGATCACCTCCAGTCACAGGACTCGAGTCCGAAAAGCAACCTTCCACCATCACCCACTGCTTCCTTCCATTAAGCCAATATTCCAACCAGTCAGCTATCTTTCCCTGAATCCCATGGCATCTAACCTGTCAGAGCAGCCTACCATGTGGAACCTTGTTGATTGCCTTACTGAAATACACATATACAACATCCACAACTCTGCCTTCATCGATCTTCATCATCCTCGAAGTACTCAGATTTGCGAGATGACCTCCCATGTACAAAGCCACGTTGACTATCCCGAGCCTTCCGTTGACGGGATGATCTTGACTCCGTGGCCAGCAGTGGGCCTTCCTCGTCTGGGCGATCAAGCTCCTGCATCAGGGGGTGGGGGGGATCTCAGCTCCCCCATGCTGGGTGATCGGACTAGTCAAACCTTCTGCAACTTTGGAGCTTCCCGACATCGGTCACTATCCGAGTAACTCAGCGGGACAGGCAGCATCTCTGGAGAGAGGGAATGGGTGATGTTTCCAGTCAAGACCCTTCTTCGGAGTAAGAGTCAGGGGAGAGGGAAACTAAAGATATGGAAGGGCAAAGTTTGAGATCAACAGATCAATGCAGACGATGATCAAGGAAATCGAGAACATTTCATTGTTGGCTGAGGGGAAGCTGACAATGAGGCATACAAACAGTAAAATTAATCAGGAGGACAGTGAAACTAGTCGGAGAACTAGGGTGGGGAAGGAACAGAGATTGAGGGAAAGTGAGGGTTACTTGAAGTTAGAGAAATTAATATTCATACCGCAGGGTTGAAAGCTTCCCAAACAAAATGAGGTGCTGTTCCTCCAATTTGCATTTGGCCTCACTCTGACAGTGGGTGGAGTCCCAGGACAGAAAGGTCAGTGTGGGAATGGGTGGGGGAGTTATAGTGTTTATAAACCGGGAGATCGCATAAGACTAGGTGGACTGAGCAAAGATGTTCAGCAAAATGATCGCCCAGTCTATGCTTAGTCTCGCCGATGTATAGGAGACCACACCTGGAAAAGTAGATGAGGTTGGAGGAGATACAAGTGAACCTCTGCCTCACCTGAAAGGACCATCAGAGTTCTTGGATGGAGTCAAGGGAGGAGGTATAGGGACAGGTGTTGTATCTCCTGCAGTTGCTGGGGAAAGTACCAGGAGAGAGGGTGGTATGGGTGGGAAGCGATGTTAACCAGGGAGTTGTGGTGGGAACAGTCTCTGTGGAAGGTGGAAATGGGTGGAGATGGGAAGATGTGGCTAGTGGTGGGAACCCGTTGGAGGTGGCAAAAATGCCGGAGGATTATGTGTTGTGTGCGACGGCTGATGGGGTGAAAGGTAAGGACAAGGGGGACTCTGTCCCTGTTGCAACTAGGGGGAGGGGGAGCAAGGGCAGAGCTGCGGGGTACCGAGAAGCTTGTGAGGGCCTCATCTATGATGGAAGAGGGGAACCTCCGTTCCCTAATGAATGAAGACGTCTCAGATGTCCTAGATGGAGGAATTGGGAGTTGGGGATAGAGTCTTTGCAGGAGGCTGGGTGGGAAGAAGTATAGTCTAGATAGCTGTGGGAGTCCGTTTATAACAGAAGGTAGACACAAAATGCTAGAGTAACTCAGCGGGTCAGGCAGCATCTCTGGAGAGAAGGAATGCGTGATGTTTCGGGTCGAGACCTTTCTTCAGATCTGTCTGAAGAAGGGTCTTGTCCCGAAACGTCACCCATTCCTTCTTTCCAGAGATGCTGCCTGACCCGCTGAGTTACTCCAGCATTTTGTGTCTATTTTTGATTTAAACCAGCATCTGCAGTTTTTTCCCTAATTTATAACAGATGTCTGTCGATGGTGTATCTCCTGTGATGGAGACCATGAAATCTAGAAACTGAAGGGATATTTCGGAAAAGGTTCCAAGTGAATTTGGGAGCAGGATGATCCCTGTTAGCCCTGTCAATCCCGATCCCTAATCAGCCTTGTTCATCTAAATGCATGTATATCCTATCCCTCAGAATACTCGTTAGTAACTTTCTGACCACAGATGTTAAGATTACTGGCCTGTAGATCCCAGCCTTTTTCCTGCAGCACTTCTTGAATAGAGGCAAAACATTTGCCACCCTCCAGTCTTCCAGCACCTTGCCTGTATTTACTGACAACTCATAAATCTCAGTGAGGGCTCCTGTAATTGCTCTCCAATTTGCCAGTGTCCTCGGCTATATCTGATCAAGCCCGCAAGATTTGTCTATTTTCATACGTGTCAGGACCTTGAGCACCTCTGTGACCGTAATGCTCTCAAGACACTTCCAGTAATTAACCCAAGTTCCTTCGTCCTTCTGTCTTTCTCCACGGTAAAAACAGAGAAATAGTCATTGAGGACCTTGCTCGTCTCCTGTGGCTCCACACAGAGTTGACCACTTTGATTCCTGAGAGGTCCCACTCTCTGGTTATCCTTTTTCCCTTAATGTGATGAGAAAATCTCTTGGGATTATCCTTAAATGCTGGAGTATCTCAGCAAGTCAGGCAACATCTCTGGAGCACTGGGATAGGAGTTGGCATCCTTCTTCAGACTGATTGTAGTAGAAAGGAGAAAGCTGGGAGAGAGGTGGGGCAGTACAGAGCCTGGCAAGTGATAGGTGGATACCGCTGAAGGGGATGGGGGGGAATTGGCAGATGGGTTGACAAAGGGCAGAGACGAGAAGAAGACAAAAGGCTGTGACAGAAGGAGGGAAGAGGTGTGAAGTCAGAGGAAGGGATGTGGGTGGGAGGGGATGGAGGAAAGGGAAAGTAGGAGAATTTCTAGCATTTAATTCGAGGGGGACTAGAATATAAAAACAGGATGTAATGCTGAGGCTTGAAAAAGGCACTGGTCAGAAAGCATCTGGAATATTTCCATGAAGTCATATGGTGATACAGTGTGGAAACAGGCCATTCAGCCCAACTTGCCCACACCGGCCAACATGTCCCAGCTACCCTAGTCTCACCTGTCCATATCCAAACCTGTCCTATCCATGTACCCCACTGTCCAACTGTTTCTTAAACATTGGGATAGTTCCAGCCTCAAGTACCTCATCAGGCAGCTTGTTCCATTCTCCTTCCACCCTTTGTGTAGAAAAAAACCTATTCCTATTGAATCTTTTCCCCTTCAGCTTGAGCCTATGTCTGTCCTCTGGTCCTCGATTCCCCTACTCTGGGCAAGAGACTCTGTGCATCTACCCGATCTATTCCTCTCATGTTTTTATACACCTCTATAAGATCACCCCTCATCCTCCTGCGCTCCATGGAATAGAGACCAAGCCTACTCAACCTCTCCCTCTCGCTCACACCCTCTAGTCCTGGCAACATCCTTATAAATCTTCTCTGAACCCTTTCAAGCTTGACAATATCTTTCCGATAACATGGTGCCCAGAATTAAACACAATATTCTAAATGCGGTCTCACCAACGTCTGAGACAACTGCAACATGACCTCCCAACTTCTATACTCAATACTCTGACTGATGAAGGCCAATGTACCAACAGCCTTTTTGACCACCTTATCTACCAGTGACTCGACCTTCAAGGAACCATGCACCTGTACTCCTAGATCCCTCTGCTCTACAACACTCCCCAGAGGCCTACCATTCACTGTGTACGTCCTGACCTTGTTAGAAGTCCCAAAATGCAACACCTCACAGTTGTGAGCAGTTTTGGGCTGCATATCTGAGGAAGGATGTGTTGGCATTGGAGAGAGTCCAGAGGAAGTTTACGAGAATTATCCTAGGCATGAATGGATTAACATATGAAGAGCGTTTGATGGCACTGGGCCATAACTCACTGGAGATTAGAAGGATGAGGGAATAGTGAAAGGCCTGGATAGAATGGATGTGGAGAGGATGGTTCCACTAGTGGGAGAGTCTACCACTAGAGGCCATAGTCTCATAATAAAAGGACATACCTTTAGAAAGGAGATGAAGAATTTCTTTGGCCAGAGGGTGCTGAATCTGTGGAATTCATTGCCAAAGACGGCTGTGGAGGCCGTCATTGTTTTGATGTGTTTATGCTTTATTCTTAATTGTTAACTGTTTGTTTGTGTTGACATTTGTGAGCGGAGAACATTCCTTGTATATGCATACTTGGCCAATAAACTTATTCATTCATTCATTAGGTATTTTTAAGGCAGACATCAACAGATCCATGATTAGTACGGGTGTCAGGGGTTATGGGTAGAAGGCAGGAAAATGGGGTTGAGAGGGAAAGATCGATCAACCATGATTGAATGGCAAGTATACTTGATGGGCCGAATGGTTTAATTTTTCTCCTATAACTTATGAACGTAAGAATGAATTGGGTGTAGTTTGTTGCTGCACTTGCTGGCTGCCTCAGTTTTTTGGGCCAACAGCATGGTCTGGATATTGGGCAGCACATCGCCCCGATCGATGGTCACCCCTCCCAGCAGTTTCTTGAGCTCCTCGTCGTTGCGGACGGCAGCTTTGTATATGTGTCTATCAGTCTGGAGAAGCCATGAAGCCCCATGTGGGCATGACAGGATCTGCGAGCTGCATCAACGATGCTGAAGTGATGATGCAGCTCTAAAAGACTTTGATTAGGCTGCATTTGGAGTACAGTAGTGTGCAGTTCAGATGTACCATTTTTGGATGCGGTGCAGAAGTGGTTTCCCAGAATGTTGCTGGGTTAGAGGGAGAGGTTGAACAAATTTGCAATGTTTTTAGTTTCGTTTCGTTTAGATTTCCAGTGTGGAAACAGGCCATTCGGCCCTCTGAGCCCGCAGCGACCAGCGATCCCCGCACATAAACACTATCCTACACACACGAGGGACAATTTACACTTACACCAAGTCAATTAACATACAAACCTGTACGTCTTTGGAGTGTGGGAGAAAACCGAAGATCTCAGAGAAAACCCACGTAGTCATGGGGAGAACGTACAAACTCCATACAGACAGCATCCGAACTTGGGATTGAACCCAGGTTTCTAACACCGTAAAGTGCTGTACGGCAGCAGCTCTACCACTGCACCACCGCGTTGCCCTGTATGCCACCACCATTTTCTTTGTAACGCCAAAGGTTGAGGGGAAACCTTGTGGAGGTAAATACATTTATGAGAGGCATAATCTATCACACTGCCAGTCACAAATCCGTGGTCAGTGTGGAAACAGGCACTTCGGCCCAACTTGCCCACACCGACCATCTACTCTCATCCCAACTGCCTGCGTTTGGCCTATAAATCTATCCATGTACCTGTCCAATCCATATACTTAAATGTTACTTAAACTTTGCGATGGCACCTGTATTGTAAATCACATGTCACACATTATACTCGCTTTCATTCAGAACAAACGCCTTTATTACATTTCCCCCTGTCGCCGATCAGCCCTTCCGTGACAATGTGAGTGGCTCTGAAAAGAGCCTTTTGGTCATTGGGTTCAGCTTGTCTCGTTTACTTGTTGGCTCCACCGGTTTTCTTGGGCAACAGCACGGCCTGGATATTGGGCAACACCCCGCCCTGAGCGATGGTCACCCCTCCCAGTAACTTGTTGAGCTCCTCGTCGTTGCGGACGGCCAGTTGTAGGTGTCGGGGGATGATGCGGGACTTCTTGTTGTCCCGGGCCGCGTTGCCGGCCAGTTCCAGGATTTCAGCCGTCAGATACTCGAGCACAGCAGCCAGATAGACCGGGGCTCCGGCACCCACCCGCTCAGCATAGTTGCCCTTTCTCAGGAGCCGGTGGACACGGCCCACCGGGAACTGCAGCCCGGCCCGGGATGAGCGGGACTTGGCCTTGGCCCGAGCTTTGCCGCCGGTTTTTCCTCGTCCAGACATTTGCAAATAGCGCTGCAGACAGAATGAGGTCAGCGCCCGCACTCGCCCTTCTTGTACCTTCTGCAGGAATGCGCTGGCACGCTGATGATTGGTGCAACAGCGCTTCATCCTGGTGGCGACATGAAACGGTCTAATCAGAAAGCTGCCTCAATCTCCAATGACAGAGACAGAAGCGCGGAGGGCAGACCTCCTGTAGGGCCTGAAATTTGAAAAAGCCCGCCCAAGATAAATATTTTAAACAATAGTCTAAAAACGAATCCACTACAAATCAGTGTAAGACTCCCCGAATCCCCAGTCTCTAGATCCAGACCCCAGTAGAAAACACCCACGGCATGAATTACTTCCAGGAGATATCGGGGAATTAATATTTTACCTTTTTTTCAACTGATAACTGAATAAACTCGATTCACGGAATATATTAGAGGACGATCTTTGTGCTCAGAACATGGATGTGTCGCACTTCATAACATACAAAAAATTAGGATTTTGGGCACTAGTTATACTAAATGTAGTGACACCGGGATTATACCGGCACTTGGTTATGTTAACTTTAATAAGCATAAACTGAATGAGAATTGCCGCCTGATAGCAAATGGATAAACATTTGTAACAATGCGAGTCGAAATATGAGTACAAATATGTTGCAACTCTTTCAATGATAATGTGAGTGGCTCTTAAAAGAGCCTTTGGGTTTCCGGTTTGGTTTGTCAGCGTTGTGTGGATCTTTACTTGGAGCTGGTGTACTTGGTCACCGCCTTTGTCCCTTCTGACACGGCGTGCTTGGCCAGCTCCCCGGGCAGCAGCAGGCGCACGGCAGTCTGGATTTCCCGGGAGCTGATGGTCGCCCGCTTGTTGTAATGGGCCAGGCGGGAAGCCTCACCCGCGATGCGCTCGAAAATATCGTTGACGAACGAGTTCATGATGCTCATGGCCTTGGAGGAGATGCCGGTGTCGGGGTGAACCTGCTTCATCACTTTGTAAATGTAGATGGAGTAACTCTCCTTCCTCGACTTCCTGCGCTTCTTGCTGCCCTTGGGAGCCACTTTGGACACGGCTTTCTTGGAGCCCTTCTTGGCCGCTGGTTTCGTCGCTGGTTTCGCCGCTGGTTTAACCGGATCAGGCATTTTTACAATCGCCTTCAATCACGCAAAGATGCCAAAGCCCGCTCTGAGCGCGATTTAAATAGGCTGCCCCACCGCCCGATGCTAATGAGGGATAGGACACAGCCACGATTGTCATTGGTCAGTCGCGACACGAACACGGGAGCAAACTTCACACCGTTTCCATTGGGTCATTGAAAGAGCCAATCGCAGACATCTACTGTGGCCAATCACAGAGCGCCAGTGTCCGGTAACACCAAAGATACTAGAGGAGCAAGATGGACCACTCCGTTGACATCGCCTATACTGAAATGTAGTACGCAAAGGAGCCATTTTAATAAGCAAAACCCGCCGTTCGCTCTGCCCCTCGCAATGTAATCAGTGTTGTGGGGAACAGTATGTGTGATGATACCATTAAAATGCAGAAAATTTCTCATCTATCAACTCACATTTTTTTGCTTAATTTCTCAGATTTTATTATTTCTTACTGTTTCTGCCCATTTCCTTCCCATCCTTCCCCAGCCCCCTCTTTTGCGCAATTTCCCACATATTGCTCAAACACACACTGCACAAATATAACATATATTTATGTATGTGTGCGTTTGTGTGTGAGAGGCAAGATAGTGATAAATAGATCTCAAAGTTCCTTCTCATGGATCAGAAGCAACTTTGATTTAAAGCAACGTTCTATTTCTCTCTTAATCTTATACCGAATGACAATAAAGTTCTGTTATCTCAACAGTTCAACAGTTCAACAGAGCTTTATTTGTCATTCGGTACCAAGGTACCGAACGAAATTACATAGCAGTCACACACAAAAAAGAACACAAGACACATGACCCCAACACAAACGTCCATCACAGTGACTCCAAACACCCCCTCACAGTGATGGAGGCAACAAAACTTCCACTCTCTTCCCCACGCCCACGGACAGACAGCTTGTCCCCGACCGACCCGCACAGTCCCCGCAAGGGGATGGAAGTCCCCGCGGCCGAGCCGCACCCCACGCCGTGAGGAAGAGACCTAAAAGAGAAAGGTTTCCCCACCCCCCCACCCACCCACACCACCACCCCACCCACCCACACCACCACCCCCCACACATACACAACCAAAAAAAAACAAAAACCATCCCAACACCGACACACAACAAAAAAAAAAGAAAAAAAGACAAACAGCCATTAGCCGTTAGGCGCCGCCACTTCCGCATCTCATTTTTCACATGATATGTAATAACCATAAAGACGATTTGACCTTTATGGTTTATGTATATGGACATATATATATATATATATATATATATATATATACACACACACACACACACACACACACACACACACACACACACACACACACACACACACACACACACACACACACACACACACACACACACACACACATATATATATCTTGTTTATTTCTTGTGATTTCCTCTAATTATGTGTTTAGCAACCTTTTTCTTTCAATCTCCCTCTCTATCTCTCTCTCTCTCTCTCTCTCTCTCTCTCTCTCTCTCTCTCTCTCTCTCTCTCTCTCTCTCTCTCTCTATATATATATATATATATATATATATATATATATAATCAGTCATGCACACACTTCTCAGCACATGGTCCTCCCTATCATGATCACTGTTCTCTCACATACATTTCATTAGGGTCTACCCATACACATTCGCAATCAGTGCCATCAAACTTATTTCCAGAAATCCATATATAGTGAATATAATAACTATGAACCCATATCAAGATATTTTTTCATTCTTTTCATTCTATATTAGTGTAATAAAATGTAATGCATACATACCTACACTGATACTGAGTTGCTAGCTTTGGACATGAATAATGTACATTACTACCATAGTTTAGTTTTGAATTTAACATATAATTGAGGGGGTTAGTGCAATATAGTGCTAACCCTCACTTTTGTGAAAAATGAGTTACATGCATTAACACCATCCTTGCCCACTACCGTACAACCTGTAAAAATTTCATATTTAAATTTAACCGATAAGTTGGTCAAATAACATATTCTTGTTTTTTTGTGTGATTTATGGATTTTTCAAATGTGAATATCTCATAATGACACATTTGTGGGTTAGCAGTATATTGCACTAACCCCCTTCAAATTTACATCACTCAAAAATGAACTTCATAAACAAGGATAACACTTTTTATTTCTGTCATTCATGGTAAGATTTACATCATTTTGTGGGCAAGATTTTCAGGGTTGCACTGTTTCGCATATCAGCTAACCAATGAAAAGATCGTCCTGATTTATACCAGCTCTTCACCTTCCCCCCCTTGTCTGAAGAAGGGTCCCAACCTGAAACATCACCCATCCTTTTTCTCCAGAGATGCTGCCTGACCCGGTGATTTACTCCACCACTGTGTCCACTTCAATTGGATTCATGCTTCTCTATCACGTTAGGCAGCATTTTAGTGGCTGTCAAGGGTTTTTAACTAATCAATTCACCAATTCACCAATTCAAATTTTCTTGGCTCTAAGTATAAAGTTATATTTAGTTATAAAGTTATATTTTCAATTATATTGTGGATACAGTAGAGTTCTATAGTTTGCAAATACTTAAGCTCTGTTTCCATTACTTTTTAAACTAAAATAAAAAGAGATACAGCTCGTGGAGGTGAAATTAAAATTAACAGAGAAAGTTGTGAACACTGCCCAGTCTAGCACACAGAATCTGCCTACTAAAATGGCGCTGAAATTTACCCGTGACCTACTACGGAATTTAGAGTCGAGTGGTCTATCTTGCTCCTCTAGTATCTTTGGGTAACACTGACCGGGAGGGAGGCGGGTGGGAAGAAGCATAGAAAATATGTACAGGAGGAGGCCATTCGGCCCTTCATTCACCGCCATTCAATGTGATAATGGCTGATCATCCGTAATCAGTATCCCGTTCCTGCCTTCTCCCCATATCACTTGATTCCGCTAGCCCTAAGAGCTCTATCTAACCCTCTTTTGAATGCATCCAGTGAATCGGCCTCCACTGCCTTCTGGGGCAGAGAATTCCACAAATTCACAACTCTCTGGGTGAAAAAGGTTTTCCTCATCTCAGTTCTAAATGGCCTATCCCTTATTCATAAACTGTGGCCCCTGGTTTTGGACTCCCCCAACATCTGGAACATGTTTCCTGCCTCTAACTTGTCCAATCCCTTAATAATTTTACATGTTTCTATAAGATCCCCTCTCATCCTTCTAAATTCCAGCGAATACAAGCTCAGTCGTTCCGTTCTTTCATCATGTGATTCATGGGAATTAACCTCATGAAGCTACGCTGCACTCCCTCAATAGCAAGAATGTTCATCCTCAAATTAGGAGACCAAAACTGCACACAATACTCCAGGTGTGGTCTCACCAGGGCCCTGTACAACTGCAGGAGGACCTGTTTGCTCCTATGCTCGAATCCTTTCGTTATGAAGGCCGACATGCCACTTTAGCTTTCTTCATTGTCTGCTGTACCTGCATGCTTACTTTCAGTGACTGATGTAGAAGGACACCCAGGTCTCCTTGCACTTCCCCTTTTCCTAACCTGACACCATTCAGATAATAATCTGCCTTCCTGTTCTTGCCACCAAAGTGGATAATGTTACATTTATCCACATTATACTGCATCTGCCATGCATCTGCCCACTCACCCAAACAGTCCAAGTCACCCTGCAGCCTCATAGCATCCTCTCACACAGTTCACACTCCCACCCAGCTTTGTGTCATCTGCAAATTTGCAAAAGTTACTTTTAATTTCTTCATCTAAATCATGAATAAAGTTAAGTTTGTTTAAATTTAACTAAAAATAGTCCGTGGCCTGCAGGTTGGAAGGTATGCTGAAGAGATTCAGCAGGATGTTGCCAAGACCTGCGGGCTTGAGTTATAGGAAGGGGCTGGATAAGATAGGACTTCTTTCAATTGGAACGTAGGAGGCCAAGGGGTCCAACGAGTCCAACATCATGATGCACATGGATCAAGTTATCGTTTACAATCTTTTCCCAAGGGTAGGGGATTCTGAAACTAGCTGACATCGAACATAGAGAGGGATATTTAAGAGGGACGTCAGGGGCAACATTGTCACTCAGAGGATAGACCTTTTCAGGAATGAGTTGCCATAGAAAGCTATAGAAGTGGATACAATTATGATTGTTTAAGGATATTTCCCAGATATATGAACAATTAAGATTTAGAATGCTGGGGACATAATAAACTTGCCTATTGTGCCAACTTGGTCGGCATTGGTCATGGTGGGCCAAAGGGTCAGTTTCTGTGTTGTGCAGCTCTACAACTACACAAATGTTATTTGTTAAATATATCTAACAAAATTCCTCATTAATATACAGAAGGCCCTGCTATAGGAGGTGCAACATTGAACCTTTTTGATAACAAGGTAATAACCGCGACGGAAGTTTCAATGGGGCAGCACCAGGACCAGTAACCAAAATGCGATTAGTTTTAAAGTAGATGTGGAGAAGGATAGTTACCTTCCCAATAGATGCACAAGTTAAAGTCCTAAATTGGGGCAACAGCACTGAATAGAGGAGCATCTCCAGTTTAAATTCCATTTGGAATATTTTGGAGGACCAAGAACCAAGAACCAATCTGTTTAGGTATAAAAGGTAAACTATCGGGCAAGGTCCAAACCTGTTCTGTATTCTGAAATTCCCGTAAGTGGTACCAACTCTGTTGTTGTTTTGGAGCAGTTTCTAAGGGGCCCCTTAATACTTCATAGATTTCTGTGTTGTTATCAGGATGAGGATCATTCAAAGATGTGCAGGAAGGAACTGCAGATGCACAAAAAGCTGGAGTAACTCAGTGGGACAGGCAGCATCTCTGGATAGAAGGAATGGGTGATGTTTTGGGTTGAGACCCCTTCTTCAGGCTGAATCAGGGGAGAGGGAAATATAGAGATAAGGAATTGTAAGGTGTGAAAAAGAGACAAAGGGGATGACGGTCAAGGAAAATGTAGAATAAGTTATTATTGCTCGGAGAAGCTAACAACAAAGCAAACAGGGATAAAATGTAAATGAGGACAGTCAGACTGGTCAGAGAACTGGGAAGGGGGGAGGGATGGAGAGAGAGGGAAAGCAAGCAAGGGTTGCTTGAAGTTAGAGAAGTCGATGTTCATACCACTGGAGTGTAAGCTGCCCAAGCAAAATATGAGTGATTGTTCCTCCAATTTGCACTGGGCCTCACTCTGACAATGGAGGAGGCTCAGAACAGAAAGGCCAGTGTGGGAATGGGAGGGGGAGTTAAAGTGTTTAGGAATCGGGAGATCAGGTAGGTTTAGGCATTCAAAGATGTCAGCCATACCCCATGTGGGATGACTACATGATTTGTTCCTTAAATATGGTTCCTGGTGTCAAGATTCGAGAGTGTTTTATTGTCATGTGTCCCAGATAGAACAATGAAATTCTTACTTGCTGCAGCACAACAGAATATGTAAACATAGTACACTGTAAACAATATGATAAACGAGAGGATAAAAAGTTCAGTGTGTATGTATGCACATACTGACAAGTACACACACACACATACATACACACACACACACACACACACACACACACACACACACACACACACACACACACACACACATACACACATACTCAAAAAACAAACAATAGTAATGCAATAATAACAATAATAATAATAATAATGACAATAATAACAATAATAATAATAGTCTATTGATGTTCAGAGCTTATTTGAGGTTGTAGTGTTTAATAACCTGATGGCTGTAGGGATGAAGCTGTTCCTGAACCTGGACATTGTAGTTTTCAGGCTCCTTTACTTTCTTCCCGATGGCAGGAGTGAAATAAGTGTGTGGCCAGGATGCTGTGAGACTCTGATGATGCTGGCTGCCTTTTTGAGGCGGCAATTCCAATAAAACGCTTCAATGGTGGGGAGGTCAGAGCCGGTGATGGACTGGGCAGTGTTCACAGCTTGTTGCAGTCTTTTCCGCTCCTGGGCGTTCAAGTTGCCGAACCAGGCTATGATGCAACCAGTCAATATGCTCTCCACTGTACACCTGTAGAAGTTCAAGAGAATCCTCTCTGACGTACCGAAACTCCGTACTTTTCTCAGGAAGTAGAGGAGTTGATGTGCTTTATTTATAATTGCTGTGTGTAATTTTGTGCTGTCTGTGTGTAATTTCAGAGAGAGTGTTAATTGTGTCCTCCAGGGTGCAAATACTGCATAAAAAAGGGGAAAAAATGTTTTTTTACTGTGATTCAAAGCTTCTGTTACAAATTCAGTGTGTAACTCGGAAATTCTCTTGATTGCATTTGTCCTGGTTGGGAATAAAAAAATAGTTTAAACTGCAATAGCCAGGAATTGAACCCGGGTCAACTGCTTGGAAGGCAGCTATGCTCACCACCCATCCACCATCCATACATAATAGTATGGGCAGTTCAGGTCCTGAGTGGTCTCCAGTGCTGTGTGACTCCATCAATAGTCTGGTTTTGGTTGATTACTGCACAAACACGTCATAAGTGGTGATCTCGCGCAGGTCGGAGTGAGTAGAGCAGTGATTACATTGTCAAGTGGGCCTTTTTGACCAAGTTGAGGAGATCTAGTTGCTCAATCCCCTTTTAAAATGACTGACCATCGGGAGCAGCGCATGTGTTGGGTGGTAACATATTCCATTGCCTTATCGTCCTAGGGTAAAGGGAATATTGGCAGCAACGTTTATTGAAATTTAACGAGTTGATGATGTAGGGATCGGTATTTTGTCTTGTTTCATAGCAGTTGGTGCTCTGGGATGACGGAAGATTTGATGGCGTGATTTTGTGAATCTCTTTGTAAATTGCAATAAGTCGTAGCCTGATTCTACAGAGCTCTAGGGTATCCCATCCGAGAGAAGTCAGCGTATTATTCACGCTTCATTTGCGCTTGTAATCATTACATACAAAGCGAGCTGCTTGGCGTTGTACTTTCTCAAGGGTGATCTTGTTGTTGTTGTTGTTAAAGGGATCACATAGAGCTCCACAATACTCCAATTTGGGCCTGATCAAGGACTTTTAGGCATTCTCTTTGACGGATGTACTACATGCGTGGAAATTTATTTTAAGAAGGCCGAGCGTTCTATTTGCTTTGTTAGACATTTGACCAATATGCGTCACCCAACTTAAGTCTCTGCTTAATTCGACTCCTAGATATGGGTGATGGTCGACAGCAAGTAATGTATGGCTGTCCATGTTGTATTCTAATAAAAGTGGTTTAGTCTTGTGTGAGACATGCATGTTTTGACATTTGGTTGTATTGAATGACATCTGCCAGGTTTTCCCCCATTCACAGAGAGCATCCAGATCCTTCTGGACCCTGCATTTTGTTCCCTGAGTCCCTGCATTTTGTTCGCTGACTATTTCTTACTCTGCCGCAGTTCCAGTTCCGTCCACTTGATGCCCCCATCCTCCACCCGACATGTGTTACACAGCGCCCGGTGAAACTTCACCCGGGGTCGGACCGAAGCATTCCGAGACCCCTTCCTGCACAGAGTGAGATGAGGGTGTCTGAAAGGCCAGCAATAAACAGGCACACATGAAAAGGACCCTACGTACGCTGCAGCGTATTGACATCTGAATGTAGATTGGTTACATTAGCACTAATTCCTCGTTAGTATAGTGGTTAGTATCCCCGCCTGTCACGCGGGAGACCGGGGTTCAATTCCCCGACGGGGAGATAATTTTACACATCAACATGTAACATCAACATGTAACATGGCTCAGGGCGCAGCGATTCTTAGCGTCCTGGACCCTATTTGAAAATATCTTTGGCACTTTGCAAATATCCAGATATTTTGCACTCTGTATATTTTCCTTCCTTCTGCGATTGTACTTGACTTTGGCTTGATGGCATTTATTTATGGTATCATCAGATTTGATTTGATGCCATGCAAAGTAAATCTTTTCACTTGATCTCGGTACACACAATAATAAACTTAAATTGAACATTCGTATTGAGTGGTTGCACGGCAGGCGAGGTCACTCACGCCTCTGACCCGCGCTGTGGCCACGCACTGCGGTCTGGAGGGCACGCCGTGGACTGTAGACAAGCACTCACCAGGGCAGGGGTTCACAACCTTCTTCGTCCCGTTTACCAAAAGTAAGTTTACCCCCCACCCTGTTTTGTTCCGTAATTTGAGTTTACACTTCTACCATAATAAAGCAACCGACAAAGGGGAAATTTTAAAATACGGTTTTTAACATTGTTATTTTACGTTCAAATAACAATAACTGTGCACTGCAAGGGCCAGGAAGCGAGCGGGCAAGATCATCTCTGATCCCTCTCACCCAGGCCTTAAACTCTTCGAAGCACTTCCCTCTGGAAGGCGACTCCGGACTGTCAAAGCAGCCACAGCCAGACATAAAAACAGCTTTTTTTCCCCACGAGTGATAGTTCTCTTCAATAACCAAAGTCTGTAGTCTCTTTTATGCTCTGGTTTATTTTCATCCACATGTTTAGACCGTAATAGTGTATCCTTATTGTTTTGATGTGGTTATGCTTTATTCTTAATTGTCTGTGTTGTCATTTGTGAGCAGATCACCAAGGCACATTCCTTCTATCTGCATACTTGGCTAATAAACTCATTCATTCGTTCATTCATTCATTCATTCATTCAATCAATCAATCATTCGTTCATTCATTCAATGGTGCTTCCAGTGCAGCGGGCCCGGCTAGTCTTCTCCCATCAGCGTGTCTCCGGCTCCCTCCCGGCGCTCCGAGTGTCCCGACATCTCTCCCCCTTCCTGCACTCCTCGCTCCTCCAGGCTCGGCGCCCCTGCTCCGCGCCTCGCCTGCGGCTCTTCGCCCCCTCGCCGTTCCTGCTAGCCCTCCAGCCCTTCTCACCGCTCGCCATCTCCGTCAGCCGGGGTCCGCTTCCACTTGGCCGGCGCTCAACACCTCGAGGCTGGGGCCGCCGAGCAGAGCCGACCTCCAGCCAGCGCTCCCTGCTTCTGCCCCTGCAGACCTCCAGGCCCCTCGGCTCAGGTTTTTCCCGCTGCTCCTCTCCCAGCTCGCCCAACGCCGCCCTATCCTGCTCCACCTCCTCATCTGCCCCCGCTGACCGGTCGGTGGCCCCCTGCTTCTCGGCCTTGCTCTCCTGCCTCCCTTCCCGGCTGCGTTTCCCCTTCTCCCGCCGGCTGGCCAGACGTCTTCCCAGCTGCTTCTGGCGTCCGCGGGCTTGGCAGCCCTTCTCCTGGTTCCTCTTCCTCCGCCCAGATCCTCCAGCTTCTTGCTAATTATTTCCAGCACTAAAATTAGCCTTTGGCGGCTTTTTAAAGATAAGAATGTACGTGTTGCATGTGTTATGTGCATGTCGTTGGCTGCCATGTCCTCCAGGTGACTTGAGCGACTCCGTGCACATTGACCTTACGTGCAATCACCCAGTTGTGAAACTACCCGGTCTGTGGCGAGCAGAGACGGGAGAGTCTCCCCAGAAGCAGGGTCTTTGTGTTCCGCCTCTTTCCCCAATCTCCCCTCAGCGGCATTCGGGCTCACACTCAGTGACCGAGGCCGTCACTCCGAGCGCATTAAACCTGGACTGTTGCTGTCGGATGTCAACTCCCGCCCGGTCCCTGCAAACTTGCCGATTCCCGCTATGTGTCTGCGGGGTTGCGAGCGGGGACAGGCTCAGGAACAAGTGAAACACTGCACACACAGAACCCAGGCTCAGGGACAGGTGAAACACTGCACACACAGAACCCAGGCTCAGGGACAAGTGAAACACTGCACACACAGAACCCAGGCTCAGGAACAGGTGAAACACTGCACACACAGAACCCAGGCTCAGCTTCTCAAAGGGTCAGTCCCGGGGTCCCGTCCCGGACCCTTCGCTCACACTCTGGGGACGTTCCCGCCTTCCGTGATCCCGTCCCCGGCCGCTGATGGACAGCGGACCGCCCGCTCCGCTCCGCTCCCTCCGGGTGGCGGCGCTCCCTCAGCGAGCGGCGGCAGCGGGTTGAAAGCAGCCGGGAAGGGAGAGCTCCCCACCCGGGCACAGTCTCCTCCCAGCAGCGCGTCCGTCCGAGAGCGGCTCCGCAGATGGGCTCAGAGATCAGCAGGAAAGAAAACTGCAGATGCTGGTTTGAATCGAAGGTAGACGAAAATGCTGGAGTAACTCAGCGGGAGGGGGGCAGGAGGGAGGATAAGGGGGGTTGAGGGGGGTGGAGTAGGAGGGGGAGGGGAATGGGTTGGGGAGGGGGAGAGGGGATGGGAGACGGGGGAAGGGAGAGGAGGGGGGAGGGGCGATGGGGAGAGGGGGAGGGCGTAAGAGGGGAGAGGGAGTGAGGGGAGGGGAGGAGAGGGTGCTGCACCAATGCAGGAGAGGTTTGGGCCCAACCGGTCCACTTGGTCTAGTATATATTAATGATTTGGATGATGGAATTAGAAGTAACACTAGCAAGTTTGCAGATGACACAAAGCTGGGCAGCAGTGTGAACTGTAAAGTGGATGTTCAGAGGTGGCAGGGTGACTTGGACAGGTTGAGTGAGTGGGTAGATGCATGTCAGATGCAGTGTAATGTAGATAAATGTGAGGTTATCCACTTTGGCGGCAAAAACAAGGAGGCAGATTATTATCTCAATGGTGTCAGATTAGGTAAAGGGAAAGTGCAACAAGACCTGGGTGTACACCAGTCACTGAAAGTAAGCGTGCAGGTAGAGCAGGCAGTGAAGAAAGCTAATGGGATGTTGGCCTTCATAATGAGAGGATTTGAGTATAGAAGCAAAGAGGTCCTCCTCCAGTTGTATAGGGCCCTGGTGAGACCACATCTGGAGTATTATGGGCAGTTTTGGTCTCCTAATTTGAGGAAGTGCAGCGTAGGTTCACGAGGTTAATCCCTGGGATGGCAGGACTGTCATATGAGGAAAGATTGGAAAGACTGGGCTTGTATTCACTGGAGTTTAGAAGGGTGAGAGGAGATGTTAAAGAGACGTATAAAATTATAAAAGGACTGGACAAGCTAGATGCAGGAAAAATGTTCCCAATGTTGGGGGGGGGGGGTCCGGAACCAGGGGCCACAGTCTAAGAATAAAGAGGAGGCCATTTAAAATTGAGGTGAGATAAAACCTTTTCACCCAGAGTTGTGAATTTGTGGAATTCTCTGCCACAGAAGGCAGTGGAGGCCAATACACTCGATGAATTTAAAAGAGAGTTAGACAGAGCTCGAGGCGCTAGTGGAATTGAGGAATATGGAGAGAAGGCAGGCACTGGTTACTGATTGTGGATGACCAGCCATGATCACAATGAATCGAAGGGCCAAATGGCCTCCTCCTGCACCTATTTTATATGTTTCTATCTATGTTTCTATGATCAGTGGTAAGGAAGGCAATGCTAGCTTTCATTTCGAGGGGATTAGAAAATACAATCAAGGATGCAGTGCTGAAGCTTTATCAGACACTGGAGATGCCATATTTGGAATATTTTGAGCAGTTTTGAGTCCCATATCTGAAGAAGGATATGCTGACTTCGGAGAGGGATCCGAAGGGGTTAAAGAGAATGATCCCAGGAATGAATGGGTTAACGTTGAAGGACTTTTTGAATGCTCTGAGCCTGTCCTCGATAGAATTTAGAAGGATGAGGAGCTATCTGATTTAAAACTAAAGGATAATAAAGGCCTGGATAGAGTGAACGTGGAAAGGATGTTTCCAGTAATGGTGGAGTCTAGAATCAGAGTAAAAGGACATACCTTCAGAATGGAGATGAAGAGGAATTTATTTCGCCAGAGGGTGGTAATCTGTGGAATTCATTGCCGCAGATGGCTGTGGATGCCAAGTCTTTGGTTTTTTTAAAGCAGAGATTGATAGACTCTTGATTTTTACGGGTGACGAAGTTTACAGAGTGATGGCAGCAGAATACGGTTGTGAGGGAAAAATAGACGATGGCGGTAGCAGAATTAGCTCAGGACACTTCCAGTTTCCAGCCTCGCAATGTGGATGCTTCTCCTAAGGGGCTGGTTCTCACTGTGACCGTGAAGGTTTTCTCTTGGTGCTCTGGTTTCCTCCCACACACCAAAAACATACAGGGTTGTAGATTAATTGGTTTTGGTATAGAAATTAGAAACATAGAAACATGGAAAATAGGTGCAGGAGGAGGCCATTCGGCCCTCTGAGCCAGCAACGCCATTCATTGTGATCATGGCTGATCGTCCACAATCAATAACCCGTGCCTGCCTTCTCCCCATATCCCTTGATTCCACTAGCCCCTAGAGCTCTATCTAACTCTCTCGTAAATCCATCCAGTGATTTGGCCTCAACTGCCCTCTGTGGCAGAGTATTCCACAAATTCACAACTCTCCGGCCTCCCCGTTATTCTAAGTGTGGCACCTGGTTCTGGACTCGCCCAACATTGAGAGCATTTTTCATGCATCTAGCTGGTGATTGTATGATTGTAAATTGTCACGAGAGTATAGGATAGTGCTATTGTATCACTGGATGACACAGACTCAGTGAGCTATGAAATATAATATTCTGTAAACACTATAATGAACAACAAAGAATGTATGGATTCAGAACTGGCTTATTCATGGAAGGCAGAGGATTGTGGTGGAAGAAAGATATTCTGGAGCAGAGTTCCACAGGGACCTGTGCAGAAACCTCTCCTGTTTCTAGCTAAATGTGAGGTTATCCACTTTGGCGGCAAAAATAAGGAGGCAGATTATTATCTCAATGGTGTCGCATTAGGTAAAGGGGAAGTGCAACGAGACCTTGGTGTCCTTGTACACCAGTCACTGACAGTAAGCGTGCAGGTACAGCAGGCAGTGAAGAAAACTAATGGCGATAATGGCCTTCATAACAAGAGGATTTGAGTACAGGAGCAGTTGTAAAGGGCCCTGGTGAGACCACTTCTGGAGTATTGTGTGCAGTTTTGGTCTCCTAATTTCAGGAAGGACATCCTTGTTATTGAGGCAGTGCAGCGTAGGTTCACGAGGTTAATCCCTGGGATGGAGGGACTGTCATATGAGGAAAGATTGGAAAGACTAGGCTTGTATTCACTGGAATTTAGAAGGATGAGAGGGAATCGTATAGAGACATATAAAATTATAAAAGGACTAGACAAGCTAGATGCAGAAAAAATGTTCCCAATGTTGGGGGAGTGCAGAACCAGGGGACACAGTCTAAGAATAGAAACATAGAAACATAGAAAATAGGTGCAGGAGGAGGTCGTTCAGCCCTTCGAGCCAGCACCGCCATTCATTGTGATCATGGCTGATCACAATGAATGGGAGGCCATTTAAAACTGGGAGGTGAGAAGAAACTTTTTCACCCAGAGAGTTGTGAATTTGTGGAATTCTCTGCCACAGAGGGCAGTGGAGGCAAATTCACTGGATTAATTTAAAAGAGAGTTAGATAGAGCTCTAGGGGCTTGTGGAATCAAGGGATATTTGGGGAAGGCAGGCACAGGTTACTGATTGTAGATGATCAGCCATTATCACAATGAATGGCGGTGCTGGCTCGAAGGGCCGAATGGCCTCCTCCTGCACCTATTTTCTATGTTTCCATGTTTCTATATGTGTACATGATTTGACTGTAAGTGTGGATGGGTTGGTGAGTATATTTGCTGATGACACTAACATTGGAGGAGTTGCATACTGCGATAAGGCTGTCAGAAGATAGAGTGAGATATAGCTCAGCTGCAGGAATGCATGGAGAAATGGCAGACGGTCTTTAACTCGAGCAAGTGTGAGATGTTGCACTTTTGGAGTTTGAATGTATGGGGAAAGTACGCAGTTAATGGCAAGACCCTTAACAGCATCGATGTGCAGGAGAATCTTGGAGTACGTTCATAGCTCACTGAAGTTGCCAGCATGGGTGGATAGGGTGGTAAAGAAGGCAAATAGTATGCTTACCTTCACAGTTGGGGTCTTGAGTAACAGGCTCAAGACATGATGCAGCTCTACAGGACTTTAGTTATGCCGCATTTGGAGTTTTGCATGCAGTTCTTGTCGTTCCATTATATGAAAGACGAAGACGCTTTGGGGAGATTAGGTTTACTAGAATGCTGTCCGGATTAGAGGGTTTCAACTATAGGGAGTAAAGCGGCCCACACCTGTTCCAAAATGACCCGAAATCCACTCTTTGCTGGTGAATCAACTGCCCAATGGGTTGTTGGGTGAGCCCATTTACTATCTTCGGTTAACAGAGGATCTGCCATTATTAATCACCTGGTTTCTAGGATCCACTCTGTGGATGGGCAAAATTAGAGCACATGGTATTGGGGATAGGGTACTGACATGGATAGACAATTGGTTGGCAGACAGGAAATAAAGGGTAGGGATTAACAGGTCCCTTTCAGAATGGCAGTCAGTGACTAGTGGGGTACCGTAAGGCTCGGTGCTGGGACTACAGCTATTTACAATATACATTAATAACTTAGATGAAGGGATTAAAAGTAACATTAGCAAATTTGCAGATGACACAAAGGCAGTGCGAACTGTGAGGAGGATGCTATAAGGATACAGGGTGACTAGGACAGGTTGGGTGAGTGGGCAAGTGCCTGGCAGATGCAGTTTCATGGGGATAAATGTAAGGTTATTCACTTAGGTGGCAAGAACAGGAATGCGGATTATTATCTGAATGGTGTCAAGTTAGGAAAAGGGGAAGTACAACGAGATCTGGGTGTCCTTGTTCATCAGTCACTGAAAACAAGCATGCAGGTACAGCAGGCAGTGAAGAAAGCTAATGGCATGTGGGCCTTCATAACAAAAGAAGTTGAATATAGGAGCAAGTGGTCCTTCTGCAGTTGTACAGTGCCCTAGTGAGACCACACCTGGAGTATTATGTGCAGTTTTGGTCTCCAAATTTGAGGAAGGACATTCTTGCTATTGAGGGAGTGCAGCAAGGTTAATTCCCGGGTGGTGGGACTGTCATGTGTTGAAAGAATGGAGCCACTGTAATTTAGAAGGATGAGAGGGGGTCTTTTTGAAACATATAAGATTATTAAGGGATTGGACATTTTAGAGACCGGAAACATGGTCCCGATTTTGGGGGATTCCAGAACCAGGGGCCACAGTTAAAGAATAAGGGGTAGGCCATTTGGAATGGAGATGAGGAAGAACCTTTTCACCCAGAGAGTTGTGAATCTGTGGAATTCTCTGCCTCAGAGGGCAGTGGAGGCCAATTCTCTGGATGCTTACAAGAGAGAGAGTTAGATAGAGCTCAAAGATAGTGGAGTCAAGGGATATGGGAAGAAGGCAGAAATGGGGTACTAATTGTGGATGATCTGCCATGATCACAATGAATGGCGGTGTTGGCGCGAAGGGCCGAATGGCTTCCTCCTGCACATATTGTCTATTGAATTGCCTAAAACCTCACCGACCCTCCTTGTTAAAACATCATTAAATTCAAACATTACCTGAACATTGATTAACCGTAGCATTTCTAAATGCAGATTTACTATTTCCTATTTCCCTCCGTGTGGACTTCATGAAATAAAGTTTTCGGACTTTTGCTAATATTTAAAACACAAAGTGCTGGAGTAACTCCGCGGTCAGTCAGCATCTCTGAAGGACATGAACAGGATTGAAATGTAATCAAGAAGAATAAATATCGGTGGGATAGAGGGAGAATTGAATGCGCAATCCGAGTAAGGCACCGGGAGAAAGTGGCGCGAAATAGGGGGTGAATGGGGGGGTGTTGGTTTGAGATGCAGAATTCATACCAACCAGAGTGTTGGGTTATGAGCTACCCAACCCAAACAAAACAGTGGTCGGGGGCTTCTGATTGATGGAGGGTGGGATTGCGATTTGTTCCCACAAATGTTTAATTAAATCATTTAACGGAATAACCCAATGGGCACTTTATCTCCGCAAACGTCCAATGAAAATACTTGGCCTTCGCACCCAACACTCATTCGCACAAGTTCTGGGTTCTGTCGATTTAATCCGTGCTCCGAACGGCTGCGGATTGTTTCAGGGGTTGAATTTGACTGAAGAAATGCCTGAGGTACAGAAACCCGCTCCGAAGAAGGGCGCCAATAAAGCGTTGCCGAAACCCGCAGGCATGAAGCGCAGGAAGTCGAGGAAGGAGAGTTACTCCATGTACATCTACAAAGTGATGAAGCAGGTCACCTCCCAGCGGAGCGAGCTGTCCGTCGGGGAATGTTGCCGACTGGCCCGCTGCAGACTGCAGGAGTAAGTGCTGAGGGACGCACTGAAGCTCGGTGCAACCAACGCCAAGGCTCTGTGGGGGAGGACGACAGTCTAGGGCCCTTCCGCTGCTGGACATGGGGGGCAGGGTGTGGTGGAGACGCCCCTCCAAATAAGGGAAGGGATTCTGTGTAAATCTGGCAATGAATATCTGTATTGAATGTATTATCTCCGGGAATGTCGGATGGAGTTTTTGAAAAGAAAATGTTTTGTAAATATTTAATACTGGAATAAAGTATTTTTTGATACATTTAAAAAAAAGTTCACCCCGACACTGGCATCCTCCAAGGCCATGAGCATCATGAACTCGTTCGTCAACGATATTTTCGAGCGCATCGCGGGCGAGGCTTCCCGCCTGGCCCATTTCAACAAGCGGATACCATCAGCTCCCGGGAGATCCAGACCGCCGTGCGCTTGTTGTTGCCCGGGGAGCTGGCCAAGCACGCCGTGTCGGAAGGGACCAAGGCGGTGACCATGTACACCAGCTCCAAGTAAAGATTGACGAACTGCAGACAAGACGTGGGTTTTCTCCGAGATCTTCGGTTTCCTCCCACACTCCAAAGACGTACAGGTATGTAGGTTAATTGGCTGGGTAAATGTAAAAATTGTCCCTAGTGGGTGTAGGATAGTGTTAATGTACGGGGATCGCTGGGCGGCACGGACTTGGTAGGCCGAAAAGGCCTGTTTCCGGCTGTATATATATGATATGATATGATAAGACTAACCGAAAACCCAAAGGCTCTTTTAAGAGCCACTCACATTCTCATTGAAAGAGTTGTACTCATATTTGGACACCGAATTGCAGCAGAATTGTCTCTGGATAGTTTTCCTTTCGGGGATTATTCACACTCTGTTTACGCTGCTCACGTTCTGGTATCCCTGCTAAATTCCCGGCCACCAGACTGACATGAAAAGTTAACCCCCTTCACCTCAGCTTGTCGCGGTCACCGTGCATTGCTGCGGGGAATGCAGTTTCCTAACTTTCTGGCCTCTTCTCTGAGACTGCTCTGGTTCACCGTTTTTTGTTGACGGGGCATCTTTTCACACTACCTAGTATCATATCTTTTGTTCCGATCGCTACCGGTGGGAAGAAAAGAGTCAATTAAATTCGCAGAATCGCACGATTTGGGATTGAGTGCCGGGGTAAATGTGGAAACGATGTTGATTCATGTTGATTTGTTTAGCGGATATCTTTGAACAAGTGATGTTTTGGCGGGCGTTTCCATATTTCTGCATATTTGAGGGACGGCAGGTATTTTCCGCGCTTCTTCTGTTGCGGTCTTTGATTGGTGCACAAGACAGCTCTGTGATTGGGTGGTGCTACTCACCAATGATATGCGGCGCTGTTGCACCAATCATCAGCGTGCCAGCGCATTCCTGCAGAAGGTACAAGAAGGGCGAGTGCGGGCGCTGACTTCATTCTGTCTGCAGCGCTGTTTGCACATGTCTGGACGAGGAAAAACCGGTGGCAAAGCTCGGGCCAAGGCCAAGTCCCGCTCATCCCGGGCCGGGCTGCAGTTCCCGGTGGGCCGTGTCCACAGGCTCCTGAGAAAAGGCAACTATGGTGAGCGGGTGGGTGCCGGAGCCCCGGTCTATCTGGCTGCTGTACTCGAGTATCTGACGGCTGAAATCCTGGAACTGGCCGGCAACGCGGCCCGGGACAACAAGAAGTCCCGTATCATCCCCAGACACCTACAGCTGGCCGTCCGCAACGACGAGGAGCTCAACAAACTACTGGGAGGGGTGACCATCGCTCAGGGCGGGGTGCTGCCCAATATCCAGGCCGTGCTTTTGCCCAAGAAAACCGGTGGAGCCAACAAGTAAACGAGACAAGCAGAACCCAATGACCAAAAGGCTCTTTTCAGAGCCACTCACATTGTCTGTGGAAGGGCTGATCAGCCACAGGAGAACGTATAATGAAGGCCCTTGTCCTTGGTGAATGCGAGTGGGTCCTAAAGGGGGAACAGATCGACCACAGGCAGGGTTTGCGCAGGTCGTACTCGTGCATACGAGATTATGAGCCTTTTCAGGATTTATATCGTAACTGGTTATATCCGAGACATTGGATTCAGAGGGGGCAGATTCGGCGCTTCAATAGGGATAAGGGACCCTAGTAGGGATGACGGTGGAACAGCAATGGCAAGAAAATCTGCGAATAATTCGGAAGATGCAGGATATCATCATTCCAAAGAGGAAGAAAGATTCAAGGGGGAGAGTGAGGTGACAGGCTGACATGGGAAGTCAAGGACAGTATAACTAAAAGAGAAGGCATATAACATTGCAAAGATTAGTGGGAAGCCTTTAAAGAACAACAGAAGGTAACTAAAAAGGCAATAGGGGAGAAAAGATGAAATACGAAGGTAAGCTAGCTAATATAAACGATGACAGTAAAGGTTTCTTCAGTTATATAAAGAGTAAGAAAGGTATGAGTGGAGATTAGACCGCTGTAGAATGATGCAGGGAAATTGATAATGGGAAATAAAGAAATGGCATAGGATTTGAATAACTTTTTTTGCATCAGTCTTCAGAGTGGAAGACATCAGCAACGTGCCTGAAATTCAAGAGAGTCAGGGTGGAAGTTAAGGGTGGCACTAATTATTTCTCAGGATTAGGTGCTGGGGAAGCTGAAAGGGCTGAATGTGGACAAGTCACCTGGGCCAGATGGACTGCACCCCAGAGTTCTGAGAGACATGGGTTTAGAGGTTGTGGAGGCATTCATAGTGATATTTCATGAATCACTAGTCAGGAGTGGTTCCAGATGATTGGAAAATTGCCAATGTTACCCTGCTGCACAAGAGAGGAGCAAAGCAGAATAGTGGGAACCATAGGCCGCAAAGTGATGGGTGGTTGGGAAGATTTTAGATTCCATTATAAAGGATGAGGTTATGGAGTACTTAGAAGGTCATGATAAAATAGGCTGAAGTCAGCATAGGTTTGTGAAGGGGAGGTTTTGCCGGATGAATCTGTTAGAATTATTTGAAGAAATAAATAGCAGGACAGACAAAGGAGAGTCGGTAGATGTTGTTTACCTAGATTTTCAGAAAGCCTTTGATAAGGTGCCACACATGAGGCTGCTAAGGAAGACGAGAGCCCATGGTGTCAAAGGGCAGATACTAGCATGGATGGCAGAAGGCAAAGAGTGGCAATAAAAGGGGCTTTTTCTGGTTGGCTGCCAGTGACTAGCGGAGTTCCACAGGACTCGGTGCTGGGGCCGCTACTCTTCACGTTGTATATTAATGATTTCGACGAGGGGATTGAAGGCTTTGTGACCAAGTTTGCGGATGGTACAAAAATAGGTGGAGGGGCAGGTACTGCAGAGAAAGCAGGGACTCTGCAGAAGGGCTTGGACAGGTTGGGAGAGTGGGCAGAGAAATGGCAGATGGAATGTAGTGTAGCAAAGTGTGGAGTCATGCATTTTGGTAGTAAGAATAAAACCGTAGACTATTAAATGTGGAGATAATCCAGAAATCGGAGGTACAAAGGGACTTGGAAGTGCTGGTGCAGGATTCCCTAAAGGTTAATTTGCAAGTCGAATCGGTAGTAAAGAAATGCAATGCAGGGCAAGATTAGCAAGTTTGCTGATGATACAAAAGTGAGTGGTTTTGCAGATAGTGAAGATGGTTGTGAATGATCGCAGCAGGATCTGGATCGATTGGCCAGGTGGGCTGAGGAATGGTTGATGGAATTTAATACAGATAAGTGTGAAGTGTTACATTTTGGGACGTCTACCAAGGGCAGGACCTACACAGTAAATGGTGGGCCTCGGGAGTGTTGTAGGGCAGAGGGAGCTAGTAATGCAGGTGCATGGTTCCTTGAAGGACGAGTCACAGGAAGATAACGTGGTCAAAAAGCCTTTTGGCACTTTAGCCTTCATCAGTCAGAATATTGAGTATAGAAGTTGGGAAGTCATGTTACAGTTGTTTCAGACCTTGGTGAGACCCCATTTCGAATATTGTTTTCAGTTCTGGGCACCATGTTATAGGAAATTGTCAAGCTTGAAAGGGTTCATAAAAGATTTATGAGGCTGTTGCCAGAATTAGAGGGAGTGAGCTATAGCAAGAGGTTGAGCAGGCTGGGTCTCTATTCCTTGGAGCGCGGGAGGATGAGGGGGCATCTTATAGAGGTGTACAAAGTCATGAGAGGAATAGATCGGGTAGATGCACAGTCTTGCCCAGAGTAGGGGAATTAAGGTCCAGAGGACATAGGTTCAAGGTGAAAGGGAAAAAAATTAATAGGAATCCGAGGGGTAACATTTCCACACAGAGGGTGGTGGGTGTATGGAACAAGCTGCCAGAGGAGGTAGTTGAGGCTGGGACTATCCCGTCATTTCAGAAACCGTTCGACAGGTACATGGATAGGACATGTTTGGATATGGACCAAGTGCAGGCAAGTGGGACTAATGTAGCCGGGACATTGTTGTGGGCAAGTTGGGCCGAAGGGCCTGTTTCCACATTGTATCACTCGATGACTAGCATTTATTTCAAGAGGGATAGAATACAATTACAGGGATGTAAGGCTGAGGCTCTACAAGGCGCTAGTTAGGCCGCATTTGGAGTATTGTGAGCAATTTTAGGCTCCGTATCTGAGGAAGAATGTACTGCCCCTGGGTACGGTCCAAAGGAGGTTTACAAGAATGATCTCGGGAATGAGTAGGTTAATACTAGACCCAGTGAACCCATTGGGCCCAAACCTCTCCTGCATTGGTGTAGCACCCTTTCCTCCCCCCCTTGCTTCCTCCCTCCCTCCTCCCCACCACCCCCTCTCTGTCATCCCTCCCCCCACTCCATCCCCCTCAACCCCCTTATCCCCCCTCCCTTCCCCCCTTCTCTCCCTAGGAGATAGATTTAAACTTTAAAATGTGAATAACTTAAAAAATATAACACCAATTTCAATTAAATGTCTATTAGCACCAAAGGGACGACGGTGAGTAAGGTGGGCCTAAAATTGTCGCGCTACTGTGTACCATTTTGGCTGTAGTTCAGGAACAAACAAACATACAAACGAGAGTTTTAGTATATAGATATGATGAGCTTTTGCGGCACTGGGCCTGTACTCGCTGGAGTTTAGAAGGATGTGGGGGGGGGGGGGTGGGGGGGGGGGGCAGCTCATTGAAACGTACAGAATAATGAAAGGCTTGGATAGAGTGGATGTGGAAACATCTAGTGGGCGAGTCCAGGACTTAAGGTAATTGCCACAGAACTAAAGCACGTTCCCTTTGGAAGAAAATAAGGAGGAATTTCTTTAGTCAGAGGGCGGTGAATCTGTGGAATTCTTTGCCACAGAAGGCTGTTGTGGCCAACTCAATGGATAATTTAAAAGTAGAGATAGATAGATTCTTGATTGGTATGGGTGTCAGGGGTTCTGGGAAGAAGGCAGGAGAATGGGGTTAGGAGGGAGAGATAGATCAGCCATGATTGAATGGCAGAGTAGACTTGATGGACTGAATGGCATAATTTGCTCCTATCACTTTACCTATCACTAATCCAGTCTGAAGAAGGGTCTCGACACAAAACGTCACCCGTTCCTTCTCTCCAGAGATGCTGCCTGTCCCACTCAGTTACTCCAGCTTTTTGTGTCTATCTTTGGTTTAAACCAGCACCTGCAGTTCCATCTTACACTTATCCTATCACCTTGTGACTTTACCCTTCCTTATCTCTGTGTCTCCCTCTCCTCTGACTCTCAGTCTGAAAAAGGGTCTCGACCCGAAACCTCACGTACTCCTTTTCTGTCTGTACAAAGCTGTCTGTCCCGCTGAGTTACTCCAGCTTTTTGTGTCAATCTTCGGTTCAAACCAACATCTGCAGTTCCTTTCTACACGTGCAGTCCAAATCAATGGGTGGGAATAGATAGCTTCCCAGTCAAATCTAGAATAAGGCAGGTGTATTGTAAAAAACAGGCCATTTAACTAAAATGTAGTTATCAGCCAAATTAGCAGCACAGCATTCCAAACTCTTCGAAAACAAGATGTTCCCAAGCCAAGTGGGCAATGTTTGTCCAGCTGTTCATGCCTGGGAACTTGCAATGTGTGGGAACATTTTGTTTGCTCAGCAGAACACTGTTGGGCGGACCACCTGTTCCCCCTATATAACATATAACAACATATAACAACTACAGCATGGAAACAGGCCTGTCCGGCCCTACCAGTCCACGCCGACCATTCTCCCTGACCTAGTCTCATCTACCTGCACTCAGACCATAACCCTCCAATCCCCTCCTATCCATATACCTATCCAATTTACTCTTAAATAATAAAATCGAGCCAGCCTCCACCACTTCCACCGGAAGCCCATTCCATACAGCCACAACCCTCTGAGTAAAGAAGTTCCCCCTCATGTTACCCCTAAACCTTTGTCCCTCAATTCTGAAGCTATGTCCCCTTGTTGGAATCTTCCCCACTCTCAAAGGGAAAAGCCTACCCACGTCAACTCTGTCCGTCCCTCTCAAAATTTTAAAAACCTCTATCAAGTCCCCCCTCAACCTTCTACGCTCCAAAGAATAAAGACCCAACCTGTTCAACCTCTCTCTGTAGCCTAAGTGCTGAAACCCAGGCAACATTCTAGTAAATCTCCTCTGTACCCTCTCCATTTTGTCGACATCCTTCCTATAATTTGGCGACCAGAACTGCACACCATACTCCAGATTCAGCCTCACCAATGCCCTGTACAATTTCAACATTACATCCCAACTTCTATACTCGATGCTCTGATTTATAAAGGCAAGCATACCAAACGCCTTCTTCACCACCCTATCCACATGAGATTCCACCTTCAGGGAACAATGCACAGTTATTCCCAGATCCCTCTGTTCCACTGCATTCCTCAATTCCCTAACATTTACCCTGTACGTCCTATTTTGATTTGTCCTACCAAAATGCAGCACCTCACACTTATCAGCATTAAACTCCATCTGCCATCTTTCAGCCCACCCTTCCAAAAGGCCCAAGTCTCTCTGTAGACTTTGAAAATCTACCTCACTATCAACTACTCCACCTATCTTAGTATCATCTGCATATTTACTAATCCAATTTACCACACCATCATCCAGATCATTAATGTAAATGACAAACAACAGTGGACCCAACACAGATCCTTGGGGCACTCCACTAGACACTGGCCTCCAACCTGACATACAATTGTCAACCGTTACCCTCTGGTATCTCCCATTCAGCCATTGTTGAATCCATCTTGCAACCTCACTATTAATACCCAACGATTTAACCTTCTTAATCAACCTTCCATGTGGAACCTTGTCAAATGCCTTACTGAAGTCCATATAGACAACATCCACAGCCTTGCCCTTATCAATTTCCCTGGTAACCTCTTCAAAAAATTCAAGAAGATTAGTCAAACATGACCTTCCAGGCACAAATCCATGTTGACTGTTTCTAATCAGGCCTTGATTATCCAAATAATTATATATATTGTCCCTAAGTATCTTTTCCATTAATTTTCCCACCACAGACGTCAAACTAATAGGTCTATAATTGCTAGGTTTACTTTTAGAACCTTTTTTAAACAAAGGCACAACATGCGCAATGCGCCAATCTTCCGGCACCATCCCTGTTTCTAATGACGTTTGAAATATTTCCGTCATAGCCCCTGCTATTTCTGCACTAACTTCCCTCAATGTCCTAGGGAATATCCTATCAGGACCTGGAGACTTATCCACTTTTATATTCTTCAAAAGTGTCCGTACCTCCTCTTCTTTAATCCTCCTAATTTCCATCACTACTCTACTTGTTTCGCTTACCTCACATAATTCAATATCCTTCTCCTCGGTAAATACCGAAGAAAAGAAATTGTTTAATATCTCCCCCATTTCTTCCGGCTCAGCACATAGCTGTCCACTCTGACTCTCTAATGGACCAATTTTATCCCTCACTATCCTTTTGCTATTGACATATCTGTAGAACCCCTTGGGGTTTACTTTTACATTACTTGCCAAAGCAGCCTCATATCTTTTTTTCGCTTTTCTAATTTCCTTTTTAAGATTCCTTTTTCATTCTTTATATTCCTCAAGAACCTCATTTACTCCCTGCCGCTTATATTTATTGTATATCTCCCTCTTTTTCCGAACCAAGTAGTACAGAAACGCTGCATACAGGGGGGCTAATGACTGGCTCTGGGAGGGGGTATGGCACGGTCTGCTCCGATATGAAATGCCATAAAGGATGATGCCGGGTGTCCTTGCAGGAGGAGAGAGACCCAGCCTTGGACCATGTCACAAACAGTGCCAGGTGATCAACAACAGGGACATGCTGTGTACTCGCGGTTTGCGAGTGCAGACGTGGGATATGTGCAGTGTGAGGATATGTGCAGACGTGGGATATGTGCAGTGTGAGGATATGTGCAGACGTGGGATATGTGCAGTGTGAGGATATGTGCAGACGTGGGATATGTGCAGTGTGAGGATATGTGCAGACGTGGGATATGTGCAGTGTGAGGATATGTGCCTTATCTGCTCGTGTAATAAAATACTTTGTTATTCACACTCTGTTGTCTGAATCCGGTGATTTATCGAACACAATATTTCGTGAAGTCAGCTGGATTCAGAAAACAGACACGAAGCATGACTCAGATAGCAGACACTATTAATAAATAATGTGGGAGTCAAAGAAAGCAGTGGAGCCTGAAACTTGTCGGGTTCCAGGGTGGTTGGATAACACGAACGGGTTTGCGAGTTTGGCCAACTTAATTGCTCAGTCAGGGACGCCTATTGACTGGTCCGATGCACTAAACAACAACCCTTATGTTAAAATCAGACACCATATATTGACACAGTTAGAAGAGAGCGAGTTCCCCGAGAAGAAGAGGAGCCACAATGGAACATTCTAGTGGTTGTTGTCGATAGTTAGATCTCAACATGAGAATCTTAAACAAAAAGAACAAGAAGTACACAACCTAAAAGACAAAATTGATGAGTTAGAAGAGCGCCCACTGACTCTATCAGAGGCAGTGGAGACATCCAGAAACCAGGTAGTGGAGAGGGGAAACCAGGCAGTGGAGTTGGGAACGTTGTCCAGGCTCGAGCAAGCTGAGGCGGCCAAGCGCGCGGATTGGCAAGTTGACCCGATTAAAGTCTGTTCACTAATGATAAGGGGGGAGGACATTGATACTTGGGATGGGGACATCTGGTATGATAATGGACAGCAGAACTCAGGCAGCGGATCTTCCCCCACTGACAGATATTTGACCCCCTAATCCCGTCCTGGTGCAGGGGCGCCCGGTTGCTTTACGGTGGGAAAATGTCTCTTTTGCGTTACAGGTTTTGCCTACCGTTTGCGAGGCGGAGTGGAGTTTGTGGCGAAAGCATGACGGACGGGGGTCGCTTCTCGGCTTCTGGACCAAGACGTTACTGAATCCCCTGCGCGATATTTGCCCTTTAACCTATTCACATGTTACTTGGCCCTCCTTGCTATTGAACACCTTAAGGCGGGTGGCATAGTGGTTATGCGACCTCATCTACCTATCATGACCTGGGTTAAGTCCGCTGACATCTTCCATAAGGAAGAAAATGCACAGCGCTCCTCCACTGTAAAATGGAAATGGTACATCTCTGATAGGGCTGAGAGAGGCCGTGATGGCATTGGCCATCTGCATGAGGAGGTCATGGCCCCCCCTTCGGGAGGTCGCTCAGTACTAAGCCCGAACCACCACCTGCATCCCCCATTGTTTGGGGGTCCCATTTTCCCGATGAACACCAACAGGTTTGGTTTACCGATGGCTCTGACGGCTCAAGTCAATTGGCCGAGCTTGTGGAGTCCACCCTTCCCTTGTCTGACGACAATACTCCAGTCCCCTGTACACCAACTCCTGGGTGGCTGCCAACGGAATGGCTGAGTGGTACCTCTCCCAACATTACACCACCTGTCGGTCCGCCTACTCGGATCACATCAATGCTGATGGCACCATGTGGAGAGGGTGCTGTGGTCTTTCCACTGGCCGCAGCTTGAGAAATGGAAAGTGGCAGGTTACCCCTTAAATGCCTCTTCGGGGAGGTACCTGCCCTACTACAATGCTCCCTACCATCACCTTCGGTGACCCTAACATGGATACCATATCTGCTCTGTTCAGCAACAGAGGGGGATGTTGCAATGTGGAGAACACCTCATGCAAACAAAACTTTAATGTCTCTGCTGGTCCATGTGCAATGGGGGAGTGATACAGTCATATGGCATCCCATGGGAGATTCCATCTGACAACGGGTCCCACTTTGCGGGTAACAACATGCAACTGTGGGCAGCTGATAATGGGGTGCAGCTACCTTTACATCCCATATTACCCGCATGCAGTAGGGCTGGTGGAGCATATGAATGGTCGTCTAAAAGACCAGATACGTACACTAACACCCTCTCACATGCTCAAGAGGTGGGCCATCGTGTTACAGCAGTAAACAACTTGAACCAATGACCTGTGGCAGGGCGGACGTGCCATCATAGGGAGCGAATATTGTACTTACATAGCCGGTGAAGGTGAAAACTTTACGGACCTGGTTAAGGCCTTGCATAAAGTTGGCAAACAGTTGTATGATGAGGCCATGGAGAGCGTGTGGTGGAATTGATGGTCTTCTTTTAAAAATCAAAAATATTTATTCAAATATTAAAATAATATATATACAATAAAACCAAAACAGAACCCACCACCATAATACAAGACAAACCATAAACTATTATACAACCATCTTACACTCCTTGTCAAGGATGCATTCAACCCCCCGCGGTGCCCAGCGGTCCCAGAAATCCCCCAGGGTGCCCCTGGACAGCGCGTAGTCCTTCTCTAACAGCACCCGGGCACGGACATAACAATAGACAATAGACAATAGGTGCAGGAGTAGGCCATTCAGCCCTTCGAGCCAGCACCGCCATTCAATGCGATCATGGCTGATCACTCTCAATCAGTACCCCGTTCCTGCCTTCTCCCCGTACCCCCTCACTCCGCTATCCTTAAGAGCTCTATCCAGCTCTCTCTTGAAAGCATCCAACAAACTGGCCTCCACTGCCTTCTGAGGCAGAGAATTCCACACCTTCACCACTCTCTGACTGAAAAAGTTCTTCCTCATCTCCGTTCTAAATAACCCCGGAAAAGGGGCAGGCAGCTGGCTCGGGCAGGCCTGGCGCTGTGACACATGGATGGCCAGCTCGGGCAAGCCTAGGAGCAACCCAACCAGGTCATCTTCAACTGTACGCTCTCCCCTGCGCACAGGGTGTCTAAAGATGAGGGTGGTGGATGTGACGTGCAGCCAGCAAGCAAGGGGCAGCCCCTTTAGATATTGGAACAGGAGCTGCAACCTCACACACTCCATATACACGTGGTACACAGACTCGCAAAAGTGGCAGGCGGCTGGCGAGTCTGTGAACCGTGAGAGAAACAGGTTTCAGGGGGAATTGATGGTCTTGGGGGTTCGATGGTTGGGGGCATAATATTTTGCAATTGTGTGCTTCTCTATTGCCGCATGAGGAGTGCCCAGAGGGTGGAGGGGTGGTATTGAACATGCGGGTCGTATATAACGGGACAGTCTGAGGGCCAAATGTTCCGTGTTTAGGGGTGCATGGGGTTAATGTGAGGAGAAATTATGTTTAAAACACCACTTTGCATGCTTGGGCTGATTAAAAGGGACCAGTAAATAATGAGGATGCCTGCAAGGTCGTTAAGATAAGCTTTGCTTTCACAGAGACATCCGGGACCAGCTCTGTGTCTGAGAGAACACATAACTCATGCCATTATGGCACGGATAGTTAGTTTAACATATTCACAAATTTTGAATTATTAGACTGAACTTTTTATTATTTTTGTTTGTATACTCAGCAACATGTAGTTAGGTGGGCGCTAATGTAGACTGACAACTCCAAGGGGTGGAGTATATTGTAAAAAACAGACCATTTCAGCTAAAATGGAATTAACAGCCAAATTAACAGCTCAGCATTCCAAACCCTTTGTAAACAAGATGTTCACAAGACAAGTGGGAGTTGTTTTTGCATCTGGCCATGCCTGGGAACTTGCAATGTCTGGGAACATTTTGTTTGCTGAGCAGAACACATTGGGCGGACCACTGCTCCCCCTACCGCCAGTCATGCAGAAACTCTGCAGACAAGGGGGCTTTTAATTGGCTCGGGGAGGGAGTATGGCAGATAAGCAATGCCATAAAGAATGGTATCGAGCGCCCTTGCAGAAGGGGAGACTCAGCCACCAGGTGGCGCCGGTAATGGCTGCCTCCTCCACAGTCTATCTGTCCTTTGTTAGGTTTTGTTATTGTAAGTACGTGTTAAAGATTATGTTTTAGTGTTCTCTGGTTTGTTTTATGTCGGGGAGTGGGTCCAGGGAAACTTTTCCAATCTCTTACATTGCCGGAGACGCAATTTTTTTTCGGATCCTATCTTCGGTCGTCGCTCTGCGGCCTAACATCATGGAGCTGGCGGCCTTGCTCAAGACTGACTTTGAGCTCCACCGCGGGACTGTGGACTTACCATTGGAGCCTGCCATCCCTTGCCTAGGATTGACGCTCCAATCGCGGCCTGTGGATTTCAACATCGAGGAGCTCATTGTCTCAGGTAGAGACTGATGTCGGGAAGCTCTAACCTGCAGGAGGTTCGACCAGACACGACTTGGGAGTCCGATCACCCGGCGCAGGGAGCTGAGATCCCCCCGATGCAGGAGCTTGACTGTCTTGATGCTGAGGGTTTGACTGCCGGTTACAGGAGCCAAGATTGCCCCGACAACGGAAGGTTCGGTGCCCCGACCGCGGAAGAACAAAGAAAGGAAGGAGACTGAACTTTTTTTGCCTTCCATCACTGTGAGGAATGTGAGAATCGCTGTGGTGGATGTTCATGTTAAAAATTTATTTGGGTGTCTTGTTGCTCTTTATTGGTATGACTGTATGGCAATCTGAATTTCACAGTACCTTATTTGGTACATGTGACACTAAACAAACCTTGAAACCTTGGACCGTGTCATGAACGGTGCCACGTGATCATCCTGCTGCGTGCTCTGCTGTGTGCTCGGGGTTTGCAAGTGCATACGAGGATATATGAGGATATGTGCCTTATTTGTAATGTAATAAGATACTTTGTAATTCATGCTCTGTTGTCTGAATCTGGTGATTTATAGAACACAACAGCAGGGTTGCCCACTCTCCCCTGTCTTGTTCATCTGTTGTATAGAACTATTTGCCAAGTCCATCAGGAAGGACGAGAGAATACGAGGAGTGACATTGCCAGGCAGTGGGTACACTCAGGTCAAAACCTCCCTGTACATGCCTGATGTCGCAGCCTTCTCTGATCCAGGATTGGTCTGCAGATTGATGATATCTGCAACCAGTTTGAGTCAGCAACGGGAGCCAGGCCATGATCTTTGGCAACTGGCCTGACCGATCTTCCTGACATCTTGAAGGTGCTGGGATCTGGTTTGGGGTGGCTGAGGCGTGTGACAAGAATTGGCTGGAGTGGATAGCCAAGGTGGGGAAAAAACTGGCGTTGTGGAAGCAGCACTCCCTATCTATAACGGGTAAAAATTTGATCATTAGGTGTGAAGTGCTCTCGGGGCTGCTGTACTTGGCGCAAGTGAGGCCCGTCTCTCCCTCCGATGAGGATGGATCGGGTGCAACGGGCCACATGCACAAGTCGGCAGACAACAGGGGTAAAAGCGTGCCCAATGTTGCCCTCACCCTGATGGCCACCTTCATGTACGGAGGCATCAGGTGGAGCATAGAGCCAAGGCAGGTGGGCACCAAGTGTCACTAACTGCTGAAGTTCTACCTGTCCCCGGTGTTGCAAAGGATGGACCTGGCACAGATGTCAGGCAATATGCCAGTCAGCTGAACATTGCTGCACCATCTGACCTTCATGGAAAGGTTCTTCCGGACCAACATCTTTGACCACAAATCAGGCAGTGGTCAACACGGAACATCCTGCAGGGTAATTACTGCATAGATCCTGTTGCGTCGTTCCCAGAGCAGACTGTCCAGCTTGTCTGGCAAAATGCCTCATCGCCAGAACTCACCAACAAGCACCAAGACCTGGCTTGGCTGGCGGTGAGGGGAGCCCTCCCAGTCAGCTCTTCCTGCACCGTCGGAACCACACTACCAGTGCACGCTGTCCCCGGAACGGCTGCTATGGAGAGGAGACGGTTGCCCACCTCTTCGCAGAGTGTGGATTTGCAAAGAGCCTGGTGAAGTTTGCAAGGGTCCCTATCATGTGATTTACTGACTGTTGCCTGGGACGCATTCAGAGACAAACATCAAGTGCTGCTGGAAGGTCATCAACTCGGTGAAAGATACTCTTTGGTCTGCCCGTGCTTTGTTGACCCCTCCCGGCAGAGCGAGATGACCATCAGGGAATGTTACCGACTGGCCTGCACCAGACTGCAGGGGTACGTCCTGAGGGATGCTCTGAAGCTTGGTGCAACCAACGGCAAGTCTCAGTTGGGGAAGACCACATCTAGGGTCCAACATGGGGGGCAGGATGTGGTGGAGATGCCCCTCAAAATGAGGGAAGGGATTTCACGCCAGTGACTCACATGAGAGGCAAGGGTGTGGGGTAAAATTGTGCGGTTTGTGTAAACAGTATAGAATGTATGTATAGCCTCCGAGAATGTTGGAAGGTTTTTTGCACAGTTCCTGTGATTCCATGCGATCTAACCTTCCAGAGCAGCCTACCTTGTGGAACCTTGTCAAATGCCTTGCTGAAGTGCATATACAGGACGTCTACAGCTCTGCGGTTTATCAGAGGTGTATAAACGTACGTGAGATCTCAACAGCGTGAACAGGAGGGAACTGTCCCCTTCCATGCATATCACTTCATCTGGCATTACATTTCAATCCTGCAGATGCAGTAATTGCAGATGCAGTTACAAAAACAGGCACAAAGTGCTGGAGTAACTCAGCAGGCCAGGCAGCATCTCTGTGGAACCATAAGATGAGGAGTAAAATGAGGCCATTCAGCCCATCGTGCTTACTTCGCCATTAAACCGTGGCTGATCTATTTTTCCCCCTCAACCTTATTCTCAAGACCACCAGCATAATCAAGGATGAGTCTCACCTTGATCACTCCCTCTCCCATCAGGCAAGAGGTACAGAAATGTAACTATGTACACCTCCAGATTCAGGGACAGCTTCTTCCCAGCTGTTATCATGCAACTAAACCATCCTATTAGAGATGGAATACAGTGGCACAGCTGGTAGTGCAACTGACTCATAGCTGCAGAGACCAGAGTTCGATCCTTACCTCAGATACTGTCTGTGTGGAGTTTGCACATTATACTGTGAAACTTTTGAGTGCACTGCAGGTACTCCAGTTTCCACTGACATGCAAAGCTGTACGTTACTTGGTCCCTCTAAATTGCCCCCAGAGTGTAGCAAGAGGGTGAGAAAGTGGCATTACATAGATCATATCATCATATCAGGTATCTCCATTCGAGGTATGTCCACTTTGAAGAAGTTCTCCTCCTCTCTTCGACGAGAGTTTAGTAACATGCTCTCTCGCTGCTCCCCCTCTGTGATTTCTCCTGCCCTCCTACTCTACGACCACATCTTGACCCAGACTCGCTACCACAGCCACATCTGCTTCCTTGGGACTTGCCTGCGCCTCCACATCTCCATCACAGGAGACAGACTAGTGACGGACATTTACTACAAGCCCACCGACTCGCACAGCTACCTGGACTACACTTCTTCCCACCCGGTCCCCTGCAAAAAGTCTATCCCCTACTCCCAATTCCTCCGTCTACGCCGCATCTGCGCCCGGGATGAGGTGTTTCAGACTAGGGCTTCCGAGATGTCCTCGTTCTTCAGAAAACGGGGCTTCCCCTCCTCCATTATAGATGAGGCTCTCACTAGGGTCTCTTCTACATCCCGCAGCTCCGCTCTTGCTCCCCCTCCCCCCACTCGCAACAAGGACAGGATCCCCCTCGTTCTCACCTTCCACCCCACCAGCCAGCGGATCCAACATATCATCCACCAACATTTCCGTCACCTACAACGGGACCCCACCACTGGCCATATCTTCCCATCCCCTCCCCTCTCTGCGTTCCGCAGAGACCATTCCCTCCGTAACTCCCTGGTCCACTCGTCCCTTCCTACCCAAACCACCCCAACCCCGGGCACTTTCCCTTGCAACCGCACGAGATGCAACACCTGTCCCTTTACCTCGCCCCTCAACTCCATCAAAGGACCAAACAGTCTTTCCAGGTGAGACAGAGGTTCACCTGCACCTCCTCCAACCTCATCTATTGCATCCGCTGCTCTAGATGTCAACTTATTTATATCGGCGAAACCAAGCGCAGGCTCGGCGATCGCTTCGCTGAACACCTGCGCTCGGTCCGCATTAACGCAACTGATCTCCCGGTGGCCCAGCACTTTAACTCCCCCTCCCATTCCCAGTCTGACCTCTCTGTCATGGGCCTCCTCCAGTGCCATAGTGAGGCCCGCCGGAAATTGGAGGAGCAGCACCTCATATTTCGCCTGGGCAGTTTGCAGCCCGGTGGTATGAACGTCGACTTCTCCAACTTCAGATAGCTCCTCTGTCCCTCCCTTCCCCTCCTCCTTCCCAGATCTCCCTCCATCTTCCTGTCTCCACCTATATCCTTCCTTTGTCCCACCCCCGACATCAGTCTGAAGAAGGGTCTCGACCCGAAACGTCACCCATTCCTTCTCTCCCGAGATGCTGCCTGACCTGCTGAGTTACTCCAGCATTTTGTGAATATATCATCATATCATATATATACAGCGCGGAAACAGGCCTTTTCGGCCCACCAAGTCCGCACCGCCCAGCGATCCCCGCACATTAACACTATCCTACACACACTAGGGACAATTTTTTTTTGTTTAACATTTAGCCAGTCAAATTAACCTGGTGTGAATGGGCAATCGATAATTGGTGTGGACAGTGGGCTGAAGGGCCTGTTTCCATGCTATACCTCTAAACTTTACCATGGACGTTAGTAAGGGCCCATGATGTTAATTTAGCAACTAGGATTAAAAAGAGAATCCTAAAAGCAATTACAAGTATATTAGAAGCAAGAAGGCAGTTGAGAAAGGAATCAGTCCCCTCAGGGACAAGAGGGCAATGTATACTCGGAGCTCAGTGTCCAAGTTTAAGTGTCTTTAAGATAGGAACATGGATGTGCAGGGAATAGAGGGATATGGATCATGCAAGGCATATGAGATCAGTTTAACATGGCATCATTTTTGGCACAAACATTGTGAGAAGTTCCTGTGTTGTATTGTTCTAGATGTTCCATAACACTGACTAAAAACCATGCTGACTCTCCTAAATAGTTCCTCCTTTTCCAAGTGACCATAATCCTTGTTCCTCTGAATCTCCTCCAACAACTTCTCAATCGCTGATGTAAAGAGAATCCTGAAATCTTGCTCTCCATATCCCTCCTCCTTAATGGAACATGTTGATCCTGCACTTTGATCAGCTGGCCTTTAAATGATTCCTGCATGTCATCTGTGGAATTGCCCATAAGACACAGGGACAGAACTAGGCAATTCATCGAGTCTACTCCGTCATTTAATCAAAACAGATCTATTATTTCCTCTCAACCCTAAGCAGTTCTCCTGCCTTCTCCCCATAATCTTTGATGCCCTTCCTAATCAAGACATCAATTTTCACCTGAAAAATATCCAATGACATGACTGCTTTAGCCGTCTGTGGCAATGAATTCCACAGATTCGCCATCTTCTGGCTAGAGAGATTCAACCTCATTTCCATTCTGAAGGAAATTCCTTTTATACTGAGGCTGTGTGCTCTGGTTCTTGGTTCCCCCATTACTGGGAACATCCTTCCCACGTCCAACCAATCAAATTCCTTTTCCGGTAGTTTTCAATGAGATCCCAACATCCTTACAAACTCCAACAAGAACAAGCCCAGATCCTTCATACTCACTTCACATGTCAACCCAATCATCCCCGGGATCATTCTTGTAACTCTCTGAACCTCTGAACTCTCTCCAAAACCAGCACATCCTTCCTTAGATATGGGATCCAAAACTGCTCACAATATTACAAATTTGGCCTCACCAGTGTCTGATAAAGCCTCAGCATCACATCCTTAGTTTTATATTCTAGTCCCCTCTGACTCAACTTGCAAATTTTGGGACTCCTTCACCAGCACTTCCAAGTCATTTTGCACTTTTTTTTCTGAATTATCTCCGCATTTAGAAAGTAGCCTATGCCTTTATTCCTTCCACCAAAGTGCATGACTGTACATTTTGCTCCATTGTATTCCATTTGCCACTTCTTTGCCCACTCTCCCAAACTGTCCAATTCCTTCTGCAGCCTCACTGCTTCCTCCACACCACCTGCCCCTCCATCTATCTTTTTGTCTTCCGCAGCCATAAATTCCCTCATCCAAATCTTTAATGTGAAAAGGAACAAAACTGACCCCCGGTGGAACACCATTAGTCATCGGCAGCCAACCAGAAAAGGCCCATTTATTCTCACTCTTTGCCTTCTGCTAGTCTGACAAGCTTCCATGTCAGTAACGTGTGACACATGATCAAAGGCCTTCTGAAAATCCAAGTAGACAACATCAACCAGTTCTCCTGCTAGTTACTTCATCAAAAAACTCCAACAGATTTGTCAGGTAAGATCTCCCTTTACAAAACCATGCTGACCAGCCTGAAACCTCCTCCTTAATAATTGACTCTAAAATGTTACCGACCACAGAAGTCTGTTTAACTGGCTTATAATTTCCTGTCTTTTGGCTCACTCTCTTTTTAAACAGTGTTTAAGAAGTTCCAGCAGCTTCTCAGCCAGTCTGGTGGGGACTATGGTATTGAAAGCTGAACTAAAGTCAATGAACAGCATCCTCACATATCCCCCCTTCTAGCTGTCCAGCTGAGAGAGAGCGGTGTGCAGAACCTGGGAGACCGCATCATCCGTGGATCTGTTCGGACGGTATGCGAACTGTAGTGGGTCCATGTTGCGAGGAAGGAGGGCACAGATGTAGTCCTTGATTAGCCTCTCGAAGCAGTTCATGACAACCGAGGTGAGGGCCACCGGTCGGTAGTCATTCAAAAAAGCTGGAGAGGCATTGTTTGGCACTGGTACGATGATGGATCTTTTGAAGCATGCAGGGACCACGGACCTTTCCAAGGAGAGGTTAAATATTGTGGTGAGCACTGGAGCAAGCTGAGTAGCACAAGACTTTAGTACTCGCCGAGATATACCATCTGGGCCTCCAGCTTTCCTCGTGTTCACACGCGTCAGAGCCCTCCTCACATCGTGCTCGGACACCGAGAATGTGTGCACATCCCCAACCGTGGATCCCCCTCCAGCCTCGCTAGCCAGCGCCCTGTCGGTGTTGTTTTTGGGCGGCGAGCTTGGGGTGATGTTACCCATCTCGAACCGTGCGTAAAAATAGTTCAGGTCATCAGCTAAGGAGGTGCCGGCACTTCTGGTTGAGGGGGGGGGGGGGGGGGGGGGGGGCTGCACCGGTAGTTAGTTATAGTCCGTAGCCCCTGCCAAAGGCGCCTGGTGTTCTTAACTCGCATCTCTGATGCTGTTAGGCAGTAACTCAATCGCTGCGCTACTCTGTCCTTTGGAAGTGGCACTGTAGCTTATCATCATATTTCATCTTTTCTTATTGCTTTTTTTGTTGCTCTCTATTGATTTTTAAAGGCTTCCCAATCTTCCAGTTTCACACTGATCTTTTCCATATTACATGCCTTCGCTTTTTGCTTCTATGCTATGTTTGACTTGTTTTCTCAGCCACTGTGGCCTTATTCTCCCTTTCGTATGTTGTTTCCTCTTTCGGATGAAAAGATCCCGCGTCTTCCGAATTACTCCCAGAATGAATGAATGAAGGAATGAATAAAGGAATGAATGAATGAAGGAATGAATAAAGGAATGAATGAATACCTTATTGTCACATGTGACAAGCCACTGTGAAAGTATCCATCCAAAATTCCTGTCATTGTTGCTCCACCATCATTCCTCCTCGGGACCCCTTCCAATCAATGTTTGCCAGCTCCTCCCTCATGCTTCTGTAGTAGCTTTTACCCAACAGTAATTCTGATACAACTGATTTCAGCTTCTCCCTCTCAAATTGCAAGTTGAATTATTTCATATTATGATCACTGCCTCCTGAGGATCCCTCGTTTTAAACACACCTAGCGTGGAGTTTTTGTTTTGACTACATGCTGATCTTTTCCATATTACATGTCTGTCTATGTGAGCCATAACCTTGTTTACTTCCACCAGTTCATTGCTCAGCTTTCCCAGCTACAGGGGAAACAAGTCTGAACAATCCCTCCCAACAGGACAGTTCCAGTCCTTCCATCACGACTTCTATCAGAAAGCAAATTTTAAAATGTAAAGATTTAAAAGAGCAGAGGGATTATATCGGATGTTGGCAGATATCCAGGCTGTAGTCACCATTATCCGGCTACTATGTAGAGTCAAAGAACTGCAGATGCTGATTGATAGCAAACACAAAGTGCTGCAGTAACCCAGCGGGTTGGACATTGATGCTTTAACAAAGTCCAGTTACATTTTAAATCGTAAAAGTCATCTCCCCGTCGGGGAATTGAACCCCGGTCTCCCGCGTGACAGGCGGGGATACTAACCACTATACTAACGAGGAACTGATGCCATGGAATCTACCATTCACATGTCATCATACAGAAGGAATGTTCGCAAGGCCGCCTGGATGTGTGTTCATTCATTGCTGGGTTTTCAGAAACGCACTTCTCATTGACCAATCTCATTTTGCCCCAAACTCTGTGCTTTATTCAAGGGACATTTATAATCAATGTCTCTCTACTTCACTGTCTATATCTCTTGTTTCCCTTTCCCCTGACTAGTTTGAAGAAGGGTCTCGACCCGATACATCACCCATTCCTTCTCTACAGAGATGCTGCCCATCCCGCTGAGGTACACCAGCATTTTGTGCCTATCTTCGGTTTCAACAAGCATCTGCAGTTTCTTCCCACACATGTAACTGAAGCATAACCTTTTTTATTTGTCTTTTAATTTCCTGAGCAATAAACACAGAAAATAGGTGCAGGAGTAAGCCATTGGACCCTTCAAGTCATTCACTGCCATTCAATATGATCATAGCTGATCATCCTATTTCCCCCATATCCCTTGATTCCCTAAGCTATATCTAACACTCTCTTGAAAACACCCAGTGAATTGGCCTCCACTGCCCTCTGTCAACAAGCCTGTACAATCCCTCCCCACAGGACAGTTCCAGTCCTTCCACTATGACTTCTATAAGCAAGCAAATTTTAGATCGAATGAGGAAACAATTGGCCCACATAATATCCTAATTTTCCAGTCCTTTGTCCACATACTTAAACTGTATGCATTCATGTGTAGTGTCCTTAGGTCCACCTCACAACTTACTTTCCCTCCGTGGCAGAGAATTCATAGACACAAAATGCTGGAGTAATTCAGCGGGACAGGCAGCATCTCTGGAGGAAAGGAATGAGTGACGTTTCCAGAAGACGAGACAATGGCTGTGTTGTCACCTTACATAGAAACATAGCAGGGGTGCTGAGGAAGAGGATTTCTTGGAATGTTTGCGAGATGGTTTTCTAAACCAACATGTCGAGGAACCAACGAGAGAGCAGGCCATTCTAGACTGGGTATTGAGTAATGAGGAAGGGTTAGTTAGCAGTCTTGTTGTGTCAGGCCCCTTGGGCAAGAGTGATCATAATATGGTGGAGTTCTTCATTAGGATGGAGAGTGACAAAGTCAATATAGAAACAAGTGTTCTGAATTTAAAGAAAGGTAACTTTGAGGATATGCGGCGTGAATTGTCCAAGATAGACTGGCAATTGATGCTGAAAGGGTTGACGGTGGACATGCAATGGAAGGCATTTAAAGGTCGCATGGATGAACTACAGCAAGTGTTCATCCAAGTTTGGCAAAAGAACAAACCAGGAAAGGTAGTGCATCCGTGGCTAACAAGGGAAATCAAGGATAGTATTAAAACAAAAGATGAAGCATACAGATTAGCTAGAAAAAGTAGCATACCAGAGGACTGGGAGAAATTCAGTCCAGCAGAGGAAGACAAAGGGCTTAATTAGGAAAGGGAAAATAGATTATGAGGGAAAACTGGCAAGGAACATAAAAACTGACTGCAAAAGCTTTTATAGATATGTGAAGAGAAAAAGATTAGTTAAGGCAAATGTAGGTCCCTTGCAGTCGGAAACAGGTGAATTGGTCATAGGGAACAAGGAGATGGCAGACCAATTGAACAAATACTTTGGTTCTGTCTTCACTAAGGAAGACATAAACAGTCTGCCGGAAATAACGGGGGACTGGGGGTCTAATGAGATGGAGGAACTGAGGGAAATCCAGGTTAGTCGGGAAGTGGTGTTAGGTAAATTAAATGGTTTAAAGGCAGATAAATCCACAGGGCCAGATAGGCTGCATCCCAGAGTGCTTAAGGAAGTAGCCTCAGAAATAGTGGATGCATTAGTGATAATTTTTCAAAACTCTTTAGATTCTGGAGTAGATTCTGAGGACTGGAGGGTAGCTAATGTAACCCCACTTTTTAAAAAGGAGGGAGAGAGAAAACGGGGAATTATAGACCAGTTAGCCTAACATTGGTAGTGGGGAAAATGCTAGAGTCAGTTATTAAGGATGTGATAGCATCACATTTGGAAAGTGGTGAAATCATCGGACAAAGTCAGCATGGATTTACCAAAGGCAAATCATGTCTGACGAATCTTATAGAATTTTTCGAGGATGTAACTAGTAGAGTGGATAAGGGAGAACCAGTCGATGTGTTGTATCTGGACTTTCAGAAGGCCTTCGACAAGGTCCCACATAGGAGATTGGTGTACAAACTTAAAGCACACGGTATTGAGGGTTCAATGTTGAGGTGGGTAGAAAATTGGTTGGCGGACAGGAAGCAAAGAGTAGGAATAAACGGGTCTTTTTCGGAATGGCAGGCAGTGACTAGTGGGGTAGCGCAAGGCTCAGTGCTGGGACCCCAGTTAATTACAGTGTATATTAATGATTTGGACGAGGGAATTGAATGCAACATCTCTAAGTTTGCGGATGACACGAAGCTGGGTGGCAGTGTTAGCTGCGAGGAGGATGCTAGGAGGCTGCAGAGTGACTTGGATAGATTAGGCGAGTGGGCAAATGCATGGCAGATGCAATATAATGTGGATAAATGTGAGGTTATCCACTTTGGCGGCAAGAACAGGAAAGCAGAGTATTACCTGAATGGTGACCGATTGGGAGAAGGGGAGATGCAACGTGACCTGGGTGTCATGGTGCACCAGTCATTGAAAGCAAGCATGCAGGTGCAGCAGGCAGTGAAGAAAGCGAATGGTATGTTGGCATTCATAGCAAGAGGATTTGAGTTTAGGAGCAGGGAGGTTCTGCTGCAGTTGTACAGGGCCTTGGTGAGACCGCACCTGGAGTATTGTGTGCAGTTTTGGTCTCCTAACCTGAGGAAAGACGTTCTTGCCTTAGAGGGAGTACAGAGAAGGTTCACCAGATTGATCCCTGGGATGGCGGGACTTACATATGAGGAAAGACTAGATAGACTGGGCTTGTACTCGCTGGAATTTAGAAGACTGAGGGGGGATCTTATAGAAACATATAAAATTCTTAAGGGGTTGGAGAGGCTAGATGCGGGAAGATTGTTCCCAATGTTGGGGGAGTCCAGAACCAGGGGTCACAGCTTAAGGATAAGGGGGAAGTCTTTTAGGACCGAGATGAGAAAACATTTCTTTACACAGAGAGTGGTGAGTCTGTGGAATTCTCTGCCACAAAAGGTGGTTGAGGCCAGTTCATTGGCTATATTTAAGAGGGAGTTAGATGTGGCCCTTGTGGCTAAAGGGATCAGGGGGTATGGAGAGAAGGCAGGTACAGGTTACTGAGCTGGATAATCAGCCATGGTCATATTGCATGACGGTGCAGGTTCGAAGGGCCGAATGGCCTACTCCTGCACCTAGTTTCTATGTTTCTAAAATAGGTGCAGGAGTAGGCCATTTGGCCCAATATGATCATGGCTAATGATCCAAAATCAGTACCCCGTTCCGGCTTTTTCCCCATATCCCTTGATTCCCTTAGCCTGAAGAGCTAAATCTGACTCTCTCTTGAAAACCCACTGAATTGGTCTCCACTGCCTTCGTCAAATTCTGTTCTTAAAACAGACAACAACATAAACAGTTAACAGTAAACCAAGCAAAGCTTTAATTATCGTCAGACGGGAGTGGGGGGACGGGGACGTGGACCAGTGCAGAGGGTGTATAACCATACTCAGCATTCCCTGTGCTTCCACTCAAAGATACAGCATTTTCATACAAAACTAATTTGGCAGGGGGTTGGGATACAGCATGGAGCTAGTATAGGGGGTGAGGTGAAGGTAAATATAGAGGGAAAAAATGGTCAGATTGGGAGGCAGAACAAGAATGCCCCAGCACAATGGGGTAGGGCAAGTCTGAACGGCATTTATTTTAATGCAAGGAGTATTGGAAGCAAGGGGGATGAATTGAAGGTGTTACTGAACACATGGGAGTACGACATTGTTTCCATTACGGAAACATGGTTGAAGGAAGGGCAGGACTGGCAGCTCAATATTCCAGGATATAGAATCTTCAGGAGAGACAGAGAGCAGGGAAAAAGGGGAGGGGGTGTTGCAGTATTAATCAAAGAATCTATTTCTGCTGTAAGAAGGGATGACATATTAGCGGGTTCCTCAAATGAGGCTATTTGGGTGGAATTGAGAAATAGAAAAGGGGCATGCACCTTACTGGGTGTATACTACAGACCCTCAAACAGTCAGAGGGAAATAGAAGAACATATTTGTAGGCAAATCTCGGGGGGGTGTGAAAACAACAGGGTAGTAATAGTAGGGGATTTCAACTTCCCGAATATTGATTGGGATAGCCAAAGTGTCAAGGGCCCAGAGGGTGCAGAGTTCCTAAGGGTCATCCAGGAGGGCTTTTTGAGCCAATATGTTGAAAGTCCAACAAGGGAGGGGGCGGTATTGGACTTAATCTTGGGAAATGAGGCCGGACAGGTGGCTGAAGTGTCATTAGCAGAGCACTTTGGTGACAGTGATCACAATTCAGTGATATTTAAGGTGGTAATGGAAAAGGATAAAGAGGGACCAGAGGGGAAAATTCTAAATTGGGGCAAGGCCGATTTTAATCTGATAAGGCAGAAGTTGGCCCTGGTGGACTGGGATCATCTTCTCGTGGAGAGGACCGCATCAGAACAGTGGGAGTTATTCAAAGGAATAATTGAAAAAGTACAGAGGAAGCATGTTCCCCTAAAGTTTAAGGGTGGGACAAACAAGTCCAAAGAACCTTGGATGTCGAACGATATAGTAGGATTGATTAAAAAAAAAGGGGGGGCTTTTGGAAGGCATAAAGAACTTAAGGCACAGGCATCATTAGAGGAATACAGAAGGTGTAGGGCGGTTCTTAAAAAAGAAATTAGGAGAGCAAAAAGGGGCCATGAGATAGCACTAGCGGGCAAAATAAAAGAAAATCCCAAAGTGTTCTATAAGTATATCAAGGGTAAGAGGATAACGAGGGAAAGAGTGGGGCCCATCAGGGACCATAGTGGAAAGCTGTGTGTGGAGCCAGAGGATGTAGGAGATGTTTTAAAAGATTTTTTTGCATCTGTTTTTACGAGGGAGGAGGGCGATGCGGACGTAGAAATGGAGCAGGAGGGTTGTGATGTTCTTGAGCATATTGCTATTGACAGGGAGGCGGTGCTAGAGGCTCTGGCAGGCTTAAAAGTGGATAAGTCTCCGGGCCCTGACGAGATGTATCCCAGGATGCTGAGAGAGGCAAGGGAGGAGATTGCGGGGGCTCTGGCACAAATTTTCAGAGCCTCTCTTGCAACAGGGGATGTACCGGAGGACTGGAGGATAGCTAATGTGGTGCCGTTATTTAAAAAGGGCAGTAGGGATAAACCTGGGAACTACAGACCGGTGAGTCTGACATCGGTGGTGGGGAAGCTGCTAGAAAAAATTCTGAGGGACAGAATCAGTCTTCACTTGAAGGATCGAGGGTTAATTAAGGATAGTCAACATGGCTTTGTTAATGGAAGGTCGTGTCTGACTAACTTGATTGAATTTTTTGAAGGGGTGACCAAGGAGGTAGATGGGGGTAGTGCAGTGGATGTGGTATACATGGATTTCAGTAAGGCTTTTGACAAGGTCCCACGCAGGAGACTAGTCAAGAAGTTAAGAGCCCATGGGATCCAGGGCACCTTCGCAAAATGGATAAAAAACTGGCTTAGTGACAGAAGGCAGAGGGTGATGGTAGAAGGTTGCTTCTGTGACTTGTGGCTGGTGTCCAATGGGGTGCCGCAGGGATCGGTGTTGGGTCCCTTACTGTTTGTAATCTACATTAATGATCTGGATGTCAACGTACAGGGCATGATCAGCAAGTTTGCAGATGACACAAAGTTAGGGGGGGTGGTGAATAGCGAGGAAGGGATCTGCAAGCTGCAGGAAGATATAGATGAGATGGTCAGATGGGCGGAGCAGTGGCAGATGGAATTTAATCCTGAAAAGTGCGAGGTGATGCACTTTGGCAGAAATAACTTGGAGAGGGAGTACACCATGAATGGAAGGACCCTAGGGAAGACAGGGGTACAGAGGGACCTTGGAGTACAGGTACACAAGTCCTTGAAGGCAGCAGGACAGGTGGACAGGGTGGTCAAAAAGGCATATGGGTTACTGGCCTTCATTAGCCGGGGCATCAAATATAAAAGTAGGGGGGTAATGATGGAATTGTACAGAACACTGGTGAGGCTGCAGCTGGAGTATTGTGTACAGTTCTGGTCACCACATTATAGAAAGGATGTGATAGCTTTGGAGAGGGTGCAGAGGAGATTCACCAGGATGCTGCCAGGGATGAAGGGCCTCGGCTATGAGGAGAGACTGAGCAGACTGGGGTTGTTTTCCCTGGAGCAGAGAAGGCTGAGAGGGGACATGATCGAGGTGTTATGAGGGGCATAGATCATGAGGGGCATAGATGAGGTAGATGGCGGGGAACTTCTTCCAATGGTGGAAGGTTCAACAACGAGGGGACATAGATACAGGGTAAGGGGAGGGAGGTTTCGGGGGGATGTGAGAAATAACTTTTTCACCCAGAGGGTGGTTGGAGTCTGGAACTCACTGCCTGGGGTGGTGGTGGAGGCGGGAACACTCACAATGTTTAAGAGGCATTTGGATGGGCACTTGAAATGCGACAACATTCAGGGCTACGGTCCAAATGCGGGAAAATGGGATTAAAATTAGACTGTGTTTGGTAACGGGCGGCGTGGACACGATGGGCCGAAGGGCCTCTTTCTGTGCTGTAGGACTCTATGACTCTATAAAAAAAATTGCAGCCAGGATGTTTAACACAACATTTCCTTCAAATTAAGAACAAATGGTATACTTGTCACTCTACTGTCATAAAATGTTTCACACAAAGTCATTAGTCAAAGGTAAGGATCCTTATTATGCCACAGAAGGTCATGTTTGCACAATTCCACTAGTCAGCTGTGAACCACAGCCTAATCTCAGCGGAAACATTGTTCTTATCATTCCCTGACGTCCTCCCCAGGCAAAAGGGATGTTCTATCAGCCTGGTGTACAACATTTAGGAGTTGCATCCTGCCAGGTGCAATATTGCAAACATCAGCTTTTCAGAGATCAGGCTTTTTATATCATTTTACCATTGTATTATGGTCGAGCATCCTGTCATGCAAAATTAATAGCCATCAGCTCTTTCACCTTCTGTGGCAGATAATTCCACTGATCCACAACTCTCAGGGTGAAAATGTTTCTCGTCATCTCAGTCCTAAATGGCCTACCCCTTAAACTGTATGTAGGAGCCATTTATGCTTAATTAAATTACTGTCATTGTGTTATGGCTATGTTTTAATATTTCTAGTTTATGTCTTTCTTGCCTGCTTGTGGGTGTGACTTAATGCGTAATGGGGAGTGTCTAGATGGGAGGAGGCTAGTGTGACGACGGAGGTTGTGGGTCAGTTTAGACTCGGAGGATGGTGAGCATACAGTTCTTTACCACACGCGCTCGCACCGGCTATATTTGTGAGTACCATACGGTAATAACTATAACAATTCTAGATATTGTTTGAAGAAGAAACAGTTGATAAAGTACGGAAAGTGATGAATTACTCTTTGATTTGTGCTATTTTAATAAAAACCAATTAGTGAAGAAAAGAAGTTTGGAAGATTATTTTTGTCATATCAGGATGAGACGTGTGCGTAAGCTATACCTACATTTCATCCCAGAGCAGTAATAGCTATCGAAGTGGTACTTTGAGATGGTATAGAAACTGCCATTACACTGTGACCCCTGGTTCCGGGCTCCCCCAACATCGGGAACATTTTCCCTGCATCAAGCCTGCCCAATCCCCTAAAAATTTGATGTTTCTATAAGAAGGATAAAGGATAGCATTCCGAATAAAATATCCTGGATAAAGGACAACATTCTGAAAATTAAATCAAAAATGCTATCCACAAATCTGAAAAGAAAAGAAAAAATGACTGTAACACTCAACAGGCATCTGTGGAGACAGAAACAGAATGAACGTTTCAGGTTGAAGGCCCTTCATCAGATAAAATTCTGTGGTCTTTCCTGATTACTTCTGTTCCACGTTAGGGTCTGATAATCAGCCACCAACGTCAGAACTTCACCAATCCTCAGTTTAGTCTGCTTTCTACCCATCAGATCCCCTTTAAACCTCATTCGACTCACCTTGAACCTCTGCCCCTCTGTTTTAAATATACCTAGCGTGGAGTATTTGTTTGACTATTTGCTCTGTCGACATGAGTTTACTTCCACCAGATCATAACTCGGCCTTCCCAGCTGCAGGGAAAACAAGCCTATGCAATTCCTCCCGACAGGACAGTTCCAGTCCTGCCACCACGACTTCTATCAGCAAACACTTTTTAGATGCAATGAGGAAACAAGTTCTCCACATAATATCCTAAGTATTTGTAGCCTCTTTAACTCCTCATCACAACTTACTTTCCTACATATCTTTGCATCATTAGCAAGTTCAGGAATCAAACGTTCGGAGTCTTCATGGAAGTCGATAACATTAGCTGTAATAAGTTTGGGCACCGGCACATGACAGTGGTGTGTGTGGGGTTTCAGTCGCCAACGGCCTCTCCGGCAGTGTCGGGGTGAAGGACATTAACCTCAGCTCCCCTTCATCCTCCAGCTAGCCCCGCCTCACATCTCTGCCGAACCCCAGCCCCTCCAGTCACTGGCCATTCTGCTGGGGAAGGCCGTTCACTCATGTCGGGTCTCCACTTCAGTTAAAACGTCTCCGCTGTCAGAAACAATCCCCAGCCCTCCTCACGGTAAGACTTCTCCACCCTGTCACCGCCCTCGTTAAAGTCTCTCCCCCAGAGCGCGGTAGTGATGCCGACCCATCCGGGTTATGGGTGGGAGAGACAGAGCCGTTTAAACAGTCATCTGGTGTATCCTTGCAGAGCCGTGACCCAGTGCTGTTGGACCCGAATTAACTGCAGTAACAACACGCACTGGGACTAAACCGGGGACTGTCTGTCTGTCGTGGTGTGGTGTGGGGAGAGGGAGCAACATTAATTGTCGCCGGCAGCTGCTTGCCACCCACCTCCCTACAGGTCAGTGTTACCGGACATTGGCGCTCTGTGATTGGCCGCAGTAGATGTCTGCGATTGGCTCTTTCAATGACCCAATGGGAACGGTGTGAAGTTTGCTCCGTGTTCGTGTCGCGACTGACCAATGACAATCGTGGCTGTGTCCTATCCCTCATTAGCATCGGGCGGTGGGGCAGCCTATTTAAATCGCGCTCAGAGCGAAATTTGGCATCTTTTGCGTGATTGAAGGCGATTGTAAAAATGCCTGATCCGGTGAAACCAGCGACGAAACCAGCGGCCAAAAAGGGCTCCAAGAAAGCCGTGTCCAAAGTGGCTCCCAAGGGCAGCAAGAAGCGCAGGAAGTCGAGGAAGGAGAGTTACTCCATCTACATTTACAAAGTGATGAAGCAGGTTCACCCCGACACCGGCATCTCCTCCAAGGCCATGAGCATCATGAACTCGTTCGTCAACGATATTTTCGAGCGCATCGCGGGCGAGGCTTCCCGCCTGGCCCATTACAACAAGCGGGCGACCATCAGCTCCCGGGAAATCCAGACTGCCGTGCGCCTGCTGCTGCCCGGGGAGCTGGCCAAGCACGCCGTGTCAGAAGGGACAAAGGCGGTGACCAAGTACACCAGCTCCAAGTAAAGATCCACACAACGCTGACAAACCAAACGGAAACCCAAAGGCTCTTTTAAGAGCCACTCACATTATCATTGAAAGAGTTGTACTCATATTTCGACTCGCATTACTGCAGATATGTTTTATATATTTCAGTATTCTCTTTATATATTTCACATTCTGTTTGTGTTGATGAAAATTATATTAACGGAATGCATTTTAATCATGGTGTCGCTCTACATTCCTGCCCGCTAGTGACATACATTTCATCCTGGCATTACCCCTTATTTGGCCTCTGTCTTACGCACACTTCCCTCAATAATCTTTCCCTTTAGAGTATTACTGAACAAGATCTTTGTATTTCCTGCTGCCGTCGTTATAATTGTGAAGTGAGTACTTTAGCTTAACTAGTTTATTTTTTGTAATTCTCCTGGATCCTATTTTCCATTCCCGACTCCCAATAAATAACGTGTGCATATTCCTCATCGTGGAATTAGTTCACGCTAGGTGTATATTCTACGTGAGTCAGTATCGGGAGATACGGGGAATCGATATTAATTCAGATTTCCAATGGATTTTTTTTAGGCTGTTGTTTAAAATTATTCTCTTTGGCGGGCTTTTCAAATTTCTGGTAAGGGGCTGGCCGTTAATTTTCGCGCCTCTTCAATTACCGCCTGTCCATTGAGGCAGCTTTGTGATTAGGCAGGCTGGGAGGGGTGACCATCGCTCAGGGCGGAGTGCTGCCCAATATTCAGGCCGCGTTGCCCAACAAAACCAGCTCTGCCACTACGAGCAAGTAAATCAATTAATAATTCAAATGTTAACCTGCCCTTCAATTCTTGTGGGCGATATATAATTCAACAGCATTTGTTTTGGGTGTGATTCTGTGATGTACTTCTGCGAATGATTTCTAAATCTGTACGGACCTGCGTGGGTTTTTCGCCCAGAGGTCTTTAGTTCCCCCCAACACTCCAAAAACTTACAGGTTTGTTGATTAATTGGCTTGCCATGAATATCTAAATGCAAAAAAAATCGATGGTGTGTGTCGGAAAGTGCGGGCTACGCTGGGCGATGTTTCCGCGTTGCGTCTAAACTAAGTTAAACGAAAATGAACTATACCAGCTGCGCCACCCCCTCGTTTCTATTATTAAGTCAATAAAACCGACATATTAGTTAGAATACGGTGCAATTTCCTTCCGTTCCCAGTTAATCAAAAATTGGCGGGCAATTTGAAATTGAACCCGTCATCAATCACAGTGCAGTCTGTTCCCTCCCACTGACTGAAGTCGGACTGTCACAATTCCTCGTAACTGGTCACAGATAATAACCCCTCATCGTCCTAAAGTAATTGGCAGACCTGCAGCCGAACATGATCGGGACATCATGATTGATATCTCTGCTGCGGAACGGAGTCAGACTCCAATGTCTCGGACAAAAACCGACGTAGACCCTAAAGCGACACTGTGTAAACGGTCCGCGAAATCCCTGCCTGCTGTTCGCTCTTCTCGGCAAGAGTCTCACTTTCACCCAGAACAAACGCCTTTATTCAATTTCCCCCGCGCTTAGCCCTGTGGCTGATCAGCCGTTCCACAGACAATGTGAGTGGCTCTGAAAAGAGCCTTTTGGTCATTGGGTTCAGCTTGTCTCGTTTACTTGTTGGCTCCACCGGTTTTCTTGGGCAACAGCACGGCCTGGATATTGGGCAACACCCCGCCCTGAGCGATGGTCACCCCTCCCAGTAACTTGTTGAGCTCCTCGTCGTTGCGGACGGCCAGTTGTAGGTGTCGGGGGATGATGCGGGACTTCTTGTTGTCCCGGGCCGCGTTGCCGGCCAGTTCCAGGATTTCAGCCGTCAGATACTCGAGCACAGCAGCCAGATAGACCGGGGCTCCGGCACCCACCCGCTCACCATAGTTGCCCTTTCTCAGGAGCCTGTGGACACGGCCCACCGGGAACTGCAGCCCGGCCCGGGATGAGCGGGACTTGGCCTTGGCCCGAGCTTTGCCGCCGGTTTTTCCTCGTCCAGACATTTGCAAATAGCGCTGCAGACAGAATGAGGTCAGTGCCCGCACTCGCCCTTCTTGTACCTTCTGCAGGAATGCGCTGGCACGCTGATGATTGGTGTAACAGCGCCGCATGTCATTGGTGAGAGCACCACCCAATCACAGAGCTGTCTTGTGCACCAACAGAAGACCGCAACAGAAGAAGCGCGGAAAATACCTGCCGTCCCTCAAATATGCAGAAATATGGAAACGCCCGCCAAAACATCACTTGTTCAAAGATAATGAGTGGGGGTATAAGGATATTTCTGCCAACACTACTAAATACGACGCTAATGAATGTTTGCAAAGCCTCTGAAAATGGCAGAAGAATTTTTGCATAGTTTTTGTTTGGTATCTGTTTTTTTAATTCTGTATAAAGTATCTTTCGATAAATAAACAAATAAATAAAAAGACCAATACCCAGATCAATATGAATCTGTGTGTCGTCGCTGTTTCCCTATTTCCTCCGCACTGAATCTCGACTCGTTTACTTTACATCGTAAATGTGAATAATATTCTGCGTATTTCTGGGAATTTAATTATCCCGTTTCTTTCCACCAATAACTGATCGGAACATATTTGCGACTCCAGGTACCGGTTACTGTGCAAGTTGCTCTCTGAAAAAAACCCGCGAACCTATTGCCGAATAGGCTGGCAGTTCATAGCATTTGCAGAGAAAGGGACAGAAAATTAATAAACTACATTCCCCTCAGAAATTAAAGCAGCAACAGCAGCAATAATTACCGTGTACACCATGTATGGTGATCGGGACAAACTGAGGTGAAGTGGATTAAGTTTTCATGTCAGTTTGGTGATCGGGAATGTAAGAGGGGCACCAGGACTACCCCGGACAATGGAACCACAGAATGCGTAAACAGAATGCTTACAAATCCCACGAAGGAAATCTATCCAGAGATATTTCTGCTGGAATTCGATGTCGAAATCGTTGTTACAACTTTTTCAATGAGAATGTGGGAACCCCACCGTCCATCAACCCCTCCCCCCCTCCCCTTCTCCCCCCCCCCCCCTCCTCCTTCACCTCCCCCCCCCCCCCCTCCTCCTCCTATGCTGCATCTGTGCCCAAGATGAGGTGTTCCATACCAGGACATCCGAGATGCCCCCATTCTTTAGGGAACCCTCGGTCCCCTTTCCATTATAGAGGAGGCCCTCACATGTGCCTCCTCGGTACCCCGCAGCTCCGCACTTGCTCCCCCTCCCCATAGTCGCAAAAGGGACAGAGTATCCCTCGTCCTTATCTTTCACCCCATTAGCCATCACATACAACACATAACCCTGACATTTTTGCCACGTCCAACGAGATCCCACCATACATCACATCTTCCCATGTCCAGTCACTCTACACTTCCATCCCCCACAAGGATGGTCTCAAAGCCCTCCATTTCTTCCTCGAACGTAGAACCAGCCAATCCCCATCTACCAACACTCTCCTCTGCCTAGCAGAGCTGGTTCTTACCCTCAACAACTTCTCCTTTGATTCCTTCCACTTCCTCCAAACCAGAGGCGTAGCTATGGGCACTAGCATGGGCCCTAGCTACGCCTGCCTCTTTGTCGGGTACGTCGAACTATCCCTGTTCCGGGCGTACACCGGCCCCGTCCCCGAACTCTACCTCCGCTACATTGATGACTGCATTGGTGCTACCTCTTGTACCCATGCAGAACGCTCTGACTTCATACACTTCACCTCCAATTTCCATCCTGCCCTTAAATATCCCTCCCGTTTCTGGACCTCACCATCTCCATCACAGGAGACAGACTAGTGACGGACATTTACTATAAACCCACTGACTCGTAACAGCTATCTGGACTACACTTCTTCCCACCCGGTCCCCTGCAAAAAGTCTATCTCCTACTCCCAATTCCTCTGTCTACGCCGCATCTGCGCCCGGGATGAGGTGTTTCACACTAGGGCTTCAGAGATGTCCTCGTTCTTCAGGAAACGGGGCTTCCCCTCCTTCATTATAGATGAGGCTCTCACTAGGGTCTCTTCTACATCCTGCAGCTCCGCTCTTGCACCCCCTCCCCCCACTCGCAACAAGGACAGAATCCCCCTCGTTCTCACCTTCCACCCCACCAGCCAGCGGATCGAACAAATCACCCACCAACATTTCCGTCACCTACAACGGGACCCCACCACTGGCCATATCATCCCATCCCCTCCCCTCTCTGCGTTCTGCAGAGACCGTTCCCTCCATAACTCCCTGGTCCACTCGTCCCTTCCTACTCAAACCACCCCAACCCCGGACACTTTCCCCTGCAACCGCACGAGATGCAACACCTGTCCCTTTACCTCCCCCCTCAACTCCATCCAAGGACCCAAACAATCTTTCCAGGTGAGACAAAGGTTCGCCTGCACCTCCTCCAACCTCATCTATTGCATCCACTGCTCTAGATGTCAACTTATTTACATTGGCGAAACTAAGCGCAGGCTCGGCGATCGCTTCGCTGAACACCTGCGCTCGGTGCGCATTAACCCAACTGATCTCCCGGTGGCCGAGCACTTCAACTCCCCCTCCCATTCCCAGTCTGACCTTTCTGTCATGGGCCTCCTCCAGTGCCATAGTGAGGCCCACCGGAAATTGGAGGAACAGCACCTCATATTTCGCCTGGGCAGTTTGCAGCCCAGTGGTATGAACATCGACTTCTCCAACTTTAGATAGTTCCTCTGTCCCTCTCTTCCCCTCCTTCTTTCCACATCTCCCTCTATCTTCCTGTCTCCACCGATATCCTTCCTTTGTCCCGCCCCCCTGACATCAGTCTGAAGAAGGGTCTTGACCCGAAACGTCACCCATTCCTTCTCTCCCGAGATGCTGCCTGACTTGCTGAGTTACTCCAACATTTTGTGAATAAATTCCCATCTCCACCCCTTTTCGCCTTCCGCAGAGACCGTCCCCTCCTCAACTCTGTTAACTCATCTGTTCCCAACAAACCACTGGAGATGCACACCTCTCGCTTTTCGTCCTCCCTCGACTCTGTCAAGGGACACCAATAGTCCTTTCAGGTTAGGCAGAGATTCACTTGCACCTCCTCCAACCTCATCTACTGTATCCGTTGTTCAAATGTGTATCCGTTGTTCGGCGAGACCAAACGTAGACTGGGCGATCATTTTGTTGAACATCTTCGCTCAGTCCGCCTGGTCCTACCCCATCTCCCAGTTGCCAAACACTTTAATTCCCATTCCCACACTGACCTTTCTGTCCTCAGCCTCTTCCATTGTCAGAGTGAGGCAAAACTCAAATTGGAGGAACAGCATCTCATATTTTGCTTGGGCTGCTTGCAACCCAATGGTATGAATATCAATTTCTCTAACTTCAAGTAATTGCTGCATTCTGTCTCTCTCCTTCCCTTCCCCACCCAAGTCACACCAGCTTCTCATTCTCACCTAGTAAATGGCCTGTTTCCTTTCTCATCGTTACTTTGTTTGTATATATTTCATTCATTTGTTCTATATCTCTCTACATCTGTCGTTATCTCTCGTTTCCCTTTCCCCTGACTCTAATCTGAACAAGGGTCTCAACCCGAAACATCACCCATTCCTTCTCTCCAGAGATGCTGCCTGTCCCACTGAGTTACTCCAGCATTTTGAGTCTATCTTTGTGAAAAAAACATTGAGGTACACCTGTAGGTGTAACTTCAGTTGTGTGGAGATAGTAAATCTGCAGTTCGAAAGGCAGAGATTAATCAAGATCGGGTAATGATTAAATTTATTGTGGTAACAAGGTGGCAGAGGACGGTGGGGTCTAGACGACACTGCCTGAATGGTTAGGTGAGGGCAGGGCGCCAGGCACATGAGGCAGTTCGCAGATACGCACTGACGAGCTGTGACCTGCAGAGGAGGCTTTGGATCTATCCGCTATCTACTGCATACACGATGGGCCGATTGGTTTCATGCATCACTAATGCCTCATGGTTCCACTGCTCTGAGTCGCTGCCACGGGCCCAGCGCTGTGTGAAGATGGGGGAAGGTGAGGGGACAAGGATTGTTGCCGTTGGATTACACAGGGAGTGAGGGGGAGACTCCGTGTTCTGAGACTGCCTGTGTGTTGAGGCAGGGGTTATTCTGTCGCTCTGTCTCTGGGACTGTGGGCCAGTCTGGTCCTAAACCCCTCAGTGCCTGATAAGACGTGAGTGGGATTCGAACAGGGGGCCGCTCTATGGGAAGGTGGGTGGGCATGGGGCTCATTCCCCACCCTACAATCACCGGGACACTCTGGGAAACTCTGACTGGTTCTGTACCCGTCACACTCAGGTGTATTGTGTGGGAGTGGGATCAGGGTAATCTATGTGGTTCTCTGGTACAATACACGGGATGGAATTCACCATGAACCCGTCACTTGCTGGAGAGACGGGTGTGAATCACCCTGCATTTGGCCATCTGAGGATCCATGTGGGAGTGTGGATTCACTCTCCATCTGACATTTTTTGGGAATGTGTGAGAGTGTGGGATTCACTTCACTTCTGGCATTGTGTGGCAATCCAGAATGAATTCATTCTCAAATGGGTGTGTCAGTAAATAATTCTACACCTGGCCATCTGTTAAGTTTGTGGTTCTAACTTTTTTTCTGGTCAGGAGCCTTCACCTCCCAGTGATGACCCCTTCTCCCATCTGCAACCCTCCTCCTCCTCATGGACTCCTCCTGCTGGCATTCCAGGTTCGATCCTGACTACGGGTACTGCCTGTACAGAGTTTGTATCTTCTCCCTGTGACCACGTGGGTTTTCTCTGCGTGCTCCAATTTCCTCCCACACTCCAAAGATGTGCATGGTGGTCGGTTAATTGGCTTCTGGAAATTGTAAATTGTCCCCAGTGTATAGGATAGTGCTAATGTATGGGGTGATTGCTGGTTGGAGAGGAATCGATGAGCCGAAGGGCCTGTTTCCACGCCGCATCTCTAAAGTTTCTGAGTCTGTTTCTATGTCTTTCCCTGCACCCACAAACAGAATTGCTCTGGCAGACCCATTATTTCTGGCTGCTCCTGCCCCACAAAACTTACTGAACACAAACAATACAGCACCAAAACATACTCTTGGGCCCACAAGACCAGGCCCTCTGTGTTGGACATGAAACCAAAGCTAACTAATCTGCCTGCATAATCCGTATCCCTCCATTCCTTGCATTTTCATTTGCCTATCGTAGTGTTACTTAAAAGACATCTACTTGCCTGCTCAACCACCATCCCTTCCAGGCACTCACCACCCTCTGTATAAAAAACCTACCCTGCACATCCTTGCCTTTGCTCTCCTTTAAACTTTGCCCCAATTACCTGAAAGCTATGCCCTCTAGTATTTGATGTTTTCCATCCTGAGAAAATATCTGACTGTCTACCCCATCTATGCCTCTAATAATGTCATATAGTTCTATCAGGTCTTCCACAACCTTTGGCATTCCAGAGAAAACAATCTGTCCAACCTCTCCCTGCAGCTAATACCTCTAATGAAGGCATTATTTTGGTAAACACCCTCTACACCCTTTCCAAAGCCTACACATCCTTCCTCTAATAGGCCAAACTGAACTGCATGCAATACTCCAAATGCAGCCTAACCAAAGACATAAAAAGCTGCATTATGACTTCCTGGCTCTTATACTCAATGCCCTGACCTATGAAAGCAAGCTTACCATATGCTGTTTTACACATTCTACGTCCTTGTATTGCCACTTTCAGGGAATCATTGACGGCCCCAAGATCCATCTACATTTCAATGCTGCTAAGGTTATGCCATTAGTCTAGTTTAGTTTGGAGATACAGCGTGGAAACAGGCCCTATGGCCTACCGAGTCTGCAGTGATCAGCGATCCCCGTATATTAACACAATCCTAAGCACACTCGGGACAATTTACAAATACCAAGCCAAATTACCTACATACCTGTATGCCTTTGGTGTGGAGTGTATATTAATTTTATATTTTCTCTTTACATTTGGCCTCCCAAAGTGCCACACGTGCTCAGATTAAACTCCGTCTGCCATTTCACCGCCCATTTCTGTAACTGTTTACCTTACAGCCCTCCTCACAGATAGCAACCTCGGCAATCTTGGTGTACAGCCTTAATATTGCCTTTCCACCACAACCCTGTGCCTTCTATCAGTAAACAGTTCTGAATCCATGTGACCAAGTCACTATTAATCTCCAAAATAGACCCAAAGCTGGACTAACTCAGTGGGTCAGGCAGCCTCTCTGGAGAACATGGATAGGTGACCTTTTGGGTCAGGACATTTCTTCACAAAAAATGTAATGGGTGGGGGGAAGATACCTGTTAGAGAAGAGGGGGTTGGGTGAGGCCTGGGAAGTGGGCACAGTGGAGCCGTGGTAGAGATGCTGCCTTGCAACACAGGACATCTGGGGTTGGTCCTGACTACCGGTGTTGTCTGTGCGGAGTTTGTACAGTCTCCCCTGTGTTTTTTCACGTGTCTTTTCTGGGTGCTCTGGTTTCCTCCAATGTACCAAAGCCACGTGTGTTTGTAGGTTAATTGGCTTCTGTAATTTGTCACTAGTGTGTAGGATACAACTAAAGTACGGGTGATCACTGGTCGATGCAGACTCAGTGGGCAAAGAGCCTATTTCCACACTGTATCTCTAAAACGCTAGTGACAGTTGGGTAATGGCGAGGGGAATTTTTAATTGGCAGGGGGATGGACAAAGGCGAGAGGTGAAAAGACAAAAGTTGTGAGATAAGGAGATATGGAGGAAGAGGCACAAAATGTGGGGCTGGAGGAAGGTATACAGGTGGAAGGGTATGGGGAAATGGAGAAATTTGTGTACAATCAGTTGAGGTGGTGGTGCGGGGGGGGGGGGGGGGGGGTGGGGCAGCTGCATAAAGTCTGTAGATTAATTATATAAAATTGGAGAATTTAGCATTCACACCATTAAGTTGTACGCTGCCCAAGTGGAATATGATGTGCTGTTCTTCCAGTTTGTGTGAAGTCATATTCTGGTAATGGTACCTCGAAGGAGATGCGATTTTTTACCGTATCATATCTCCATCCCCACTGCGGCCTAACATCAAGGAGTTGGCGCTTCATGCCGCGGGCGCGGCGCGGACTTTAACGTCGCGGAGCTTGCGATCGCCTTGCCGGGGATCACTGTGGAGAGCTCCAACCGCGGGGCCTGAGGACTTTAACATCGTGAAGCCCGTGGTCTCTGGTAAGAAGAGAGCGACTCGGGAGCTCCACGAGTTTCAACCGTCCTGACGTGGGAGTTTCAATCATCCTGACTGCGGATGGTTCAACAGCCCCGACCGCGGGAGAACAAAGAGGAAGTTAATTGAACTTTATTACCTTCCATCACAGTGAGGAATGTGGAATCCGCGGTGGTGTGTCTTGTTGCTTTTCACTTAGTACGGTAATGCAAATTTCACTGTACCATAATTGATACATGTGACAATAAATTGATCTTGAAATGTTGAAGAGGCCCAAGGACAGAAAGGACAATATGCAAATAGGGAGGGGAATTAAAATAATTCACTACCAAGTGATCCAGGAGGCCTTGGCGTACTGAGCACGTGTTCGGCAAAACAGTTGCTAGTCTACTTTTGGTCTTGTTGATATATAGGGGGCCACAACAGGAGCACCGAATGCAATAGATGAGTTTAGAATGGGTGCTTGTGAATGTCTGTCTCACCTGGATAAATGTGGAGGAGGAAATAGAGGGAAGTGTTACATCTCCTGTAGTTGCAGGGGAAAGTACCGGGGGAGGGGGTGGATTGGGCAGGGAGGGATGAATGATAAAGTCTGTTCATTGCTTCAATCCTGCAACATTTTTTTTAAACTCTCAGCGAAATGCTCTTAATTGAACCCATTGCCCACCCTAACCATCCTTGCCACTCGGACTATCGTGCTCCTCTGTTTATCAGTTCTGATTTTGGATCCAACACCTTAAATGTTTGCTGTTTGTCAATGCACGGTTGTTGCCTGACCTGCTTTTAGCATTTTCTGTTTTTATTTCCCAATGGCTGTCCCATCAAAAACATGAGAAATCCCCAGGGAGTCTCGCTACAAACGGCCCGCTGGCACTGAAACATTTGTCAACCATTCTCACTTCCTGTCAGGGAGACAGTCTGGGATCAAAGGTCACTGTGCCTTGGATCCCATGGGATCAATCTGCCATGTGGGATCTGTCCAGCACTTTGGTCATGTCCGGGTGGACTACGTCAAATACACTTCCCCATCATTTGTATTGTGTATATTTTAGACTAGACTTTAACAACCTTTGAAACCTTAGAACAAATGATTTCATATTTGGCAAACTCTGTATGCATGATAAATGAGTTGAGATGGTAAAAGGTGAAAAGAAGCTCCCCACTGTTCCACGGGACGTTCTGAACAGCCCGGGCATGTTTATCTGGATCGGCTGAATTACCTGTTTGCAATGATGCTGAACAATATTCCCTCCCTCTGACATATCCCTCTCTTCCACCATACCTGCTCTTCTCCCTCGGGTTCTTATCCAGCCCCTCATGCCTGCTCCATCGTTCAATAAGATCATGCCTGGTCATTGACCTCAGCACCACCTCCAAGCACTAACCACTGAACCATCAACTACCACAATTCCCCCAAATCTACCAAAAACTAACTATCTTGGCCTGGAGAATGCTCAGTAGCCAAGCCTCCACAGTCCACAGCTTTCTCAATGTTTGTTTTAGATTCGCCACCCACTGTATGCAAAAAAATATTTTCAGTCTGAAAGGATGAGTCTTCATTCTGAGAAGGTGACCCCTGATACAAGAATCCTCAGCCAGTAGTTTGCAGGGCATCTGGGAGAAAAATTAAGAAGGAAATTTGGACGGTATTCAGGGGCCGTGACGGTAGTTTAGTAACTAGGATTAACTAGAATGCACTCGGAGTGATGGACTCGGTCACTAAGTGTGACCCCGAATGGCACTGAGACACAGACCCGCTGAGGGGAGATTGGGGAGAAGAGGTTGAACATAGTCCCTGCTGTGTAAGAAAGAACTGCAGATGCTAGTTTACACCGAATATAAACACAAAATGCTGGAGTAACTCAGCGTGTCGGGCAGCATCTCTGGAGAAAAAGAATAGGTGGCGTTTTGGGCCGAGACCCTTCTGCGCAGAGCATCAGCAGCCAGACTACCCTTCTGCGCACAGCATCAGCAACCAGCGAGTGAGTGGATTGGCTGAAGGAAAGCTTTCTCCTAGGTGGGTAAAGTTCAGAAGGTTCAAAAATACCCCCCTTGTCCCTGTCCTCTGATTCAAGCCAAGTGTTTCATTGTCATATGTCCAAGATTGAACAATGACTTTCTTATTTAAGGTCATAAGGAATAGGAGTAGAATTCGGCCAATCGGCCCATTAAGTCTACTCCGCCATTCAATCATGGCTGATCTATCTACGATGTACTGGAAGCAACCCAGAGATAACCACCTAGACGTCCTGCTTTTCAGCCTCCTCCTTAGTTCTCTACACATTCCAGAACCTCTTTCCTCTTCTTACCCATGTCACTTGTGCCTACATGTACAACTACTTCCGGCTGTTCGCCTTCCCTCACGAGGATGTTCTTTAGTCGGTCTGAGACGTCCTGGACCCTGGCACCAGGGAGGCAACACACTATCCTCGAGTCTCGCCTGTCGTCACAGATTCTCTTGTCCGCACCTCGGACAATGGAGTCACCCACCACTATGGTCGTCGGTCTCGCCGGTCAATCACAGCCCTAGAATTCGAGTCACAGACTTGTCTGCTGCTTGGACTGGAAGTCATCTGCCCCGACAGCTCTCAAGAGGGCGTACCTGTTTTGAAGAGGTAATTCCACCGAGGTCTCCTGCACTTGCTTCATCCCCTTTCTTTCCGTCTCTACCCGTTGCACCTTCTGAGCTCTTTTGAACTGACTGTAGGTCCTGTCCAGGAAGCTATTGTCTTCCCGGATGGACCGCAGCTCATCCAGCTGCTGTTCCAGTTCCTTAACTCGGTCCTTGAGCAGCTTCATCTGGACACAGTTCCCACATGTGTTGTGGTCAGTGACACCCGCAGTGCCCCTAACTTCCCACATCCTGCAACAAATGCACTGCAATAACATTCCTAGGGGAGAGTTCCTTCAGCCAATCCACTCACTCGCTGGTCTGGCTGCAGATGCTGTTCTGCCATCTTCCAGGTATTTGTCCTGGGCTGACACTTGGTGCTATTTTTAAACCTCCTGAACTTTACTCACCTAGGAGAAAGCCTTCCTTCAGCCAATCCACTCACTCGCTGGTCTGGCTGCAGATGCTCTGCGACCTTCCAGAAGGTCCGTTGGGATATGCTGACTCCCGCATTTTTGTGACTCTCTTCGATTTAAACCAGCATCTGCAGTTCATTCCTATATATACTCGCAGAAACACATAAATACATAGCATAGTGGAAGAAAATAACTGCAGATGCTGGTACAAATCGAAGGTATTTATTCACAAAATGCTGGAGTAACTCAGCAGGTCAGGCAGCATCTCAGGAAAGAAGGAATGTGTGACGTTTCGGGTCGAGACCCTTGGTCACCCATTCCTTCTCTCCTGAGATGCTGCCTGACCTGCTGAAATACATATCATATATATATATACTGTATATATATGTTTACACATAAAAACAAACAAACAACAATAGTGCTATAATAACAATAATAGTCTATGTGAAGATCGCATTGAATGGCGGTGCTGGCTCGAAGGGCTGAATGGCCTACTCCTGCACCTATTGTCTATTGAAGGGTCTCGACCTGAAACGTCACATATTTAATCTCTCCAGAGATGTTGCCCGACCACTGAGTTACTCAACGATGTTGTGCCTTTCTACAATGTCCCAACTTCTCGGGAGACTCTCCCATTCCGGGTTCGCTGCTGTTTCACAGTACGAATGTTCAATACATTTTATGTGTATTTTATGAGTACGGAGGTCGAGTGAACAGATTTGCTTTGCATTCTATCCAATCAAATCAGATGACACTACAGATCAATGCAATCAAGTAAAAATCAAGTACAATAGGGAGAGCGAAGGAAAAGATACAGAGTACAGAATATCTAGATTTCCAAGTGTAAATGTGATTTAAAAAAAGCAGGAAGATTGTATCGGATGTTAGCAGATGTTCAGGATGCGGAGTCCCCACGTTCCGGCAACTTCAACACAGTCCAATTACATTGTAAAGAATAAAAAAGTAATCTCCCCGTCGGGGAATTGAACCCCGGTCTCCCGCGTGACAGGCGGGGATACTTACCACTATACTAACGAGGAATTGTCGTGATTGTGATTGCACCATTCTGGTATCAGTGCACAAGAGGGTTCACAGGGTCAGTCCAATGTCTATTTGACTTCCAAACACTCAATTCTCTCTGTGTGACCGGACGACTCACGGGGTTCTTCAGTGATTCCGTCGCTTACTGTGTGCAGTTTATGGCCTGATGTGGCGATCCCATTTGGGCACAGCCGTGTGTTGTTTAAACGGACATTTATAATGAATACTAAATGCTGGAGTAACGAACTCAGCGGGACAGGCAGCATCTGTGAAGAGAAGGAATAATGAATATCCAGTTGCTCATGTGAGATGCAGGGAAAAATTCGCAACTCATCGGGATTTGGTAACTCGTTGCCGGTGTCGACTCTCAACATCAGTCCGATCCCGGGTGAGAATTCACCGGGTGTTGTGTTACTTTCGGGCGGCTGGAGGATGGGGACATCAAGTGGGCGAAACTGGAACTGCAGCACAATGAAAAATGATCCATCAGCAAGGAATGTTAAGCGCCAGAGACTATTCACTACCTGAATTCCTTACAGTTATGTCGCGATGGTGGTATAGTGGTGAGCATAGCTGCCTTCCAAGCAGTTGACCCGGGTTCGATTCCCGGCCATCGCAGTATTGTATTACATTTTAATTCACGAGCACTGATCAACTTGCAGAACTCGAGGGGCCCACGCTGACAAATTCTCATGCAACCTTATGGACGAGTGCAAGCGAATTCATCGCTATTTGCATAATTACTGTTCACTGCGAATCGACAATAGAATTTTTGTCCCTCACATTTTCTCAGTGAATTGATGAAAGGATCAGTGCTGCATCCTACTCGCATTCTATTCCACATTCCCAGAGCAAAGCAAGACACATCCCAATATGTGCAGGAAGGAACTGCATATGCTTTTTTTGCACAAAAAGCTGGAGTAAGTCAGCACGTCAGGCAGCATCTCTGGAGGAAAGGAATAGGTGACGTTCCGGGGATGTGATTTCTTCACACTTACTGATGTAATCTGTTCACCACCCTGAATATCCCCCTCCCCCCTCCATTCCAATAGCAGTGTACTCCACTGAGAGCGTAGAGTAATACAGCACAGAAACAGTTCTGTTGGCCCACCAAGTCCATACCCACCATCAACTACCCATCTCTTCTGATCTCTTTAAAAGTACGGCAAAATATTCTGTTTAATGCTTTGACGACTGAAGGACTTGGGGGCAGAGTCCAGTGGGGACACCCTTAACTCCAGGGGACCACATGAGTGGATAGGATGCCTGGTATAATGTTTTTTGCACTGTTCTTGGTTTGCATTTATTTATTATTCTAAAGGAAGTTTATTTTGGCAAAAAAAATCCAACTACTTTGTATCAAGCTGTGCAGAGAGCCAAAGCATGTGTAGGAAAGAAAACTGCAGATGCTGGTTTAAATCGAAGGTAGACACAAAATGCTGGAGTAACACAACGGGTCAGGCAGCATATCTGGAGAGAAGGAATGGGTGACGTTTCGGGTCTGAAATAATCTGAATTACCTTTATTGTCATTCAAAATTAATTGAACGAAAATCATTTGCCACGCAGCCACAACAGTACAGAGTAAAAGACACAAGACACACAATTTTAACACAAACATCCATCACAGTGACTCCTCCAGACACCCCTTCACTGTGATGGAAGGCAAAGACTGAAGAAGGGTCTCGACCCAAAACGTCATCCATTCCTTCTCTCCAGAGATGCTGCCTGACCCACTGAGATACTCCAGCATTTTGTGCCTACCTTCAAGCCAAAGGATGTGGACACCAAATATGAAGACCTGCTGAGGTTCTACCTCTTCCCAGTTTTGCGAAGGATGGGCCTGGCAGCGATGCAGTGCAATGTGCCGGTCAGCTGGACATTACTGAATAACCTGTCCTTTGTGGAAAATTCTTTCCAGACCAGCACCTTTGACCATGTCCATTGGGCAGTGATCAGCATGGAACATCCTGCAGGCACTGCACAACAATGACTCGATGGATCCTGTGGTTTGGCTCCTTGAGCAGACTGCCCAGTTTGTCTGACTCAGTGGCTCAGCTGTAGAGCTGCTGTCTTACAGCACCAAAGACCCAGGTTCGATCCTGACTATGGGAGCTATCTGTACATAGCATGTACATTCTCCCTGTGACTTGCATAGGTTTTGTCTGGATTCCCCGGTTTCTACCCATACTCCAAAGATGTGCAGGTTTGTAGGTTAAATAGCTTTGGTAATATTGTAAATTGTCCCTAGTGCATGTAGGATAGTGGTAGTGTGCAGGGATCGCTGGTCGTCACGGGCTCGGTGGACCAAAGGGCCTATTTCAGCGCTGTATCACTAAAACTAAAACTCAGACAAGCATCAGGCCCACACTTGGCTGGTGGTTTAGTTTATTTACTTTATTATTGTCATGTTCACCAGATTGATTCCTGGGATGGCAGGACTTTCATATGAAGAAAGACTGGATAGACTCGGCTTGTACTCGCTGGAATTTAGAAGATTGAGGGGGGATCTTATAGAAATGTACAAAATTCTTAAGGGGTTGGACAGGCTAGATGCAGGAAGATTGTTCCCGATGTAGGGGAAGTCCAGAACAAGGGGTCACAGTTTAAGGATAAGGGGGAAGTCTTTTAGGACCGAGATGAGATTTTTTTTTCACAGAGAGAGTGGTAAATCTGTGGAATTCTCTGCCACAGAAGGTAGTTGAGGCCAGTTCATTGGCTATATTTAAGAGGGAGTTAGATGTGGCCCTTGTGGCTAAAGGGATCAGGGGGTATGGAGAGATGGCAGGTACAGGATACTGAGTTGGATGATCAGCCATGATCATATTGAATGGCGGTGCAGGCTCGAAGGGCCGAATGGCCTACTTCTGCACCTATTTTCTATGTTTCTATGTGTACCAAGGTACAGTGAAAAGCTTTTTAGTTGCGTACTTTCCGATCAGTGGAATGACTATAGAGGGGCCATCCCAGTCAGATACCTTTTTGTACCATCGGAATCTAATGCACGTTGCCCTCAGGATGGATACTATGGAGAGGAGATGGTTGCCCACCTCTTCACAGTGTGCGGATTTGTGAAGAGGGTCTGAAGGTTGATGCAACGTTCCTTGTCATGTTCATTGCAAATAGCTCCATAACAAAAGACTCTCTGATTTGTGCGCTGTTGCTAGGGACACTTTCAGAAACGGACATCAAGAACTGGACATTGAGGGACTGAATATGGTGAAGATACCCCTTGAGCAAGAGATGGGATATCACCCCAGAGATGGGATATAAATGAGTGTTAAGGATATTTTGTGTAAAGACATGCTAACATTACAGAGTATGATACTAGAAATATTCAATGATAAAAGTTCTTCTTCGGATACGTTCCACCTTTAAACACCTCCTTCTGTCGAGAAATGGTGGTGTGAGGAGGGGGTATCTCAGTTCCTAAACCAATATTGAGTGTAACTTGATTAGGTCCTCTCAACCTCATTTTACATGGTTTGTTTTGTGCATGAGAAGGATGTTTTGATTCCACTGGGAAATGTGTGGTCGCAAACGTTGTTGAAACAAAGACGAATAGTAGAGAATATTTTGAACATGGGCATGTTGGTTGGCATGGGCAAGTTGGGCCAAAGGGCCTGTTTTCATGCTATATGACACTCAGATTTCTGTGTAATGGGCCCAGCCTGCCCCATTCTCCTGCTGAGTAACAAAGACACTAGTGAGTTACGTAGTGAGTTGTTCAGGGTCAGTGAGCAAATAGGAAGGTGAACGATCTAAAATGGAGATACAAGGAACTGCAGATGCTGCAATCTTGAGCAAAACACAAAGAGCTGGAAGAACTCAACGGGTCAGGCAACATCTGTGAAGGGAATGGACAAAGTTTTGGGTTGGGACAGTCTGTGGTCGTTCACTACAAGATAGTTTGGGTATAGGGCTAGGCACGTCTCACTGATATTATAAAGAGCTCTCGTGAGACGGCACATGGAATGTAAAGTATAAATCAGTAGCAGGAGTAGGCCCATTGGCCTCTGAAATCCGTTCTGCCATCATTGGCCAAAGAAAATGATGTAAATTTACAGCTCAGTAAAGGAGGGCCCATGTTAGCCAAAGACGTTTCGGAGTAACCAGGACAAAGGCACCCAAGAAAATTTCCAAGTGAATGCCCTGAATTCATAACAGAAGCATTGAACCACAGTAAACGAAAGCAGTTTGTTTCCCGCTGTGGATATTTTCACACTTGGAGGACACAATTAACACTCTCTCCAAAATTGCACACACGCACACACACTCACGCACATGCATGCATACACATGCATGCATGCATACACATACATACTCCAATGAGTATCTTTAAGGAACAAGCCATGTAGTAGTTATTCCACAAGGGAATCTTTACACAATGGGTGACATCTTTAAATGATCATCATTCACAAAATGCTGGAGTAACTCAGCAGGTCAGGCAGCATCTCGGGAGAGAGGGAATGGGTGACGTTTCGGGTCGAGACCCTTCTTCAGACTGATGTCAGGGGGGCGGGACAAAGGAAGGATATAGGTGGAGAGAGGAAGATAGAGGGAGATCTGGGAAGGAGGAGGGGACAGGAGGGACAGAGGAACTATCTAAAGTTGGAGAAGTCGATGTTCATACCGCTGGGCTGCAAACTGGGAGCTCAGATTCCCCCCCGATGCAGGAGCTTTATCCCCGACATAAAACAAATCAGAGAACATTAACACATACTTGACGTCTACGGAGTCAAGATCATCCCGTCAACTGGAGGCTCGAGGCCCCCAACCGTGGGAGAACAAAGAAGGGAAGAGATTGAACTTTTTTTTGCCTTCCATCACAGTTAGGAATGTGGTGAATGTTCATGTAAAAATATATTTTGTATGTTCTGTTGCTTTTTATTGGTATGACTGTATGGCAAATGAAATTCCTCGTATGTTACAAAACATACTTGGGTAATAAAGTATGATTATGATCACATATTTCCTGCAGCTGGGCGATCACAACTACACCCAGCACTCTGTGTGGTCTTTAAATTTAGGAGCCTATTTCCTTAAATCAATATGGCGGAACACGGCATCAAGAGGCGCCCGCCGCAACGCCGTTGCCATTATCAAAGATGGCGGCGACACCGTCACAAACCTGGCGGGATCGTGTGTTAGCCCCGCCCACCATTCGCTTCCGCCAAGATGGTCGCCGGCTGCTTCCATAGAAACGGGGTCAAGAGGACGCGACGAAAAGTGGGGGGGAATGAGCCCAGGGGCGCGTTAAAAATTAAATAGAGAGATATTTGAAGATAACCAGTGGACAGTTAAAGCGGGATCGGAGGCCAAGTTCGAAATTAAAGGTGTGAGAAACCAAGCGCGAGGTGGCATCCGCCTCCTCACGGTGTTGATTGGGCGGCAGCGGCCACTGATTGGCAGCGGCGGCCGTCAGTCATCAGCGGACGCTGCACTTCCGCCTTGGGGAGCAGCGTCCACTGGCGTGACCAGCGGGGGAGCCTCGAAACCGCCTATCGCCCTCGGGATGCCGCGTTGATTTGGGGGAAGGAACCCCTCCCTCCACCCACACCAACCCGTCAAGTCGACCCTCGCCGGGCCGGGCCTTGCACCTGCCGGCCGGCAGATCAGCAGAGGTCGGCCAGGCCGGGCCGGGTCAGGTCAGGCCCCTGGGCGCTCGACCTCTGATCCCCGACGCCTGCTTGGCCAATGTCGGTCAGCTCGCAGGCGCTGCTCCACGGGGAGTTTGGGGCGGGAGCTGCCCGCTACGTCCTGACTCTCACCTGCAAGGAGCTGCACGTCCAGAGGCTCTCCCCCCGCCCCGAGCAGGAGAAGCGCCTGGTCCTGCCTCTCTCCCATGTCATCGGCTGCCGGCTGGTGCGGCCGGGGGTCGCCGGTCGCCGGCGGAGGGAGCCGGTGGGGACCGAGGAGGGGGATGGAGAGGACGGCGAGGCTCACTTCGCGCTCTACTGCTACCTCCCCAAGAAGGGGCTGGTGGGCGGCACCAAGGGACGCCAGCGGGTGGTCAAGAGCTTCCGTGCGGACGGGGAGGGGGCTCGGAGCCAAGCCCAGCGATGGGTGACCGCCGTCCGCTGCCGGCTCCTGGGAGTTGAGGTGCCGGTCGAGTCAGGTGAGGCTGGGAGGCGGAGGGAGTGGTGGAAGGAAAGTGTGGGAGATGGGGATTGGCGAAGGGGGGCAGAGATGTGACAAGGGCTGGGTTGTTTGGGGTCAGGAATGGGGAAAAGGATTGGGGTTAGGGAGAGGGGCAGAGGTGGGAAAACGGGTGTTGGAGTCCGAGAAGGTGAGGGAACGAGACAAGTATGGAGAAAGAGATGTGATGGAAAAGGAGTGCCGAGGAAAAAAGGGGTCAGCGATGGGGCTGTTGGCATGAAGGAGGGGTCAGTGTTTAGGGGAGGGGAGATGGAGAAGGAAAGAGCCAGGGGCAGGGAGGTGTTAAGGATGGGGAAGGTGGACGGGAAGAGGTTGATGAAGAAGGGGGAGGTGACAGTGAGTTGTGGGGGGATTGGGTTCTGGTATTTGGAAGGGGATGGGATTGTGGATGGAAAAGTAATAGACAATAGGTGCAGGCGTAGGCCATTTGGTGGTTCGAGCCAGCACCGCCATTCAATGTGATCATGGCTGATCATCCACAATCATTACCCCGTTCCTGCCCTCTCCCCATACACCCTGACTCCGCTATCATTAAGAGCTCTATCTAACTCTCTCTTGAAAGCATCCAGAGAATTGGCCTCCACTGCCTTCTGAGGCAGAGAATTCCACAGATTTACAACTCTGAGTGATAGTTTTTCCTCATCTCTGTTCTAAATGGCCTACCTCTTATTCTTAAATTGGGGCCCCTGGTTCTGGATTCCCCCAACATTTGGGAACATGTTTCCTGCCTCTAACATGTCCAGCCCCTTAATAATCATATATGTTTCAATAAGATCCCCTCTCATCTTTCTAAATTCCAGTGTATACAAGCCCAGTCGCTCCAGACTTTCAACGTACGACAGTCCCGCCATTCCGGGAATTAACCTAGTGAACCTACTCTGCGCTCCCTCAATGGCAAGAGGATTGGGTGGGGGGGGGGGGGGTCTGAGATGGAGAAGCTGGGGAAATAATTTACGGATTGGGAGTGGGTCAGGGAAGGGGAATGTATTTTTTTTAAAGATTTGGACAGGGTTGGTATTCCAGATGAGATTTATTGGGGTTGTACCTGGAGAGGGAGGGAGGGTGGGGGTGGGGGGGTGAGGGAAGAGAAGAGAGGGGAGTTGGTATCAATGGATACAGAGATGTTTGGGCCAATCTGGTGTGGTGAGGACCTGTCGGGGGGAGGGGGGCTGTTCATGTGCAGTGCTGTTCTATCTTCCCTGGTGGTGAGTCATCTCTGGTGTATTGGCACTAGCACTTGGACCGGGGATCTGTGGTAGAATGGATTCGGCTCTTTGAGATGGAGAAGGGGAACATATCCAGTAAAGTGGAGCTGGAGCAAGGGTGAATTTCCAGAATTCTCTTCCCCAGAGGCTGTGACGGCTCTGCTGCTGTGGGTGGAGGGAGATGGGGAGAGGGCAGGGGATGATGGAGGTGGAAAATCGGCAAAGGTCCTGGTGAAGTGAGAGTGTGGATGATTGGCCTCGTCTGCAGCTCACGTTCCTGACAATCTGTGCATTGTTTGCAGAAATCAGCCTTGAACTTCTCCCGAGAACCCGGCGCCTCCTCCTCTTGGTGAACCCTTTCAGTGGACGCTCACTGGCCATGAATTACTGTCAGGAACATGTCCTTCCCATGATCGCCGAGGCTAACATCAGCTACAACCTCATCTGCACAGGTAGGTGATTCAGCAGTCTGGATGGTTAGACCAGTAGAGCATGGACCATTACACCACAGGAACGGGTGCTTTGACCATTGTGTCTGTGCCAAGTCAAACTAATTTCCTCTGTCTGCATGTGATCCATAACTATCCATTCCCTGCATGTCCATGTGGCGACCTGAAAGCCTTTAAAATGCTGCTGTTGTATCTGCTTTCACCACCACCCATGCAGCGCATACCAGCCACCACTCTGTGTGGAATAAACTTGCCCCGCACATCACCTTGAAACTTTCTCCTCTCTTGCCTTGAAGCTCTGACACCCTCACTCTTCCCCCCCCCCCCCCCCCCCCACCCCGCACCAAATCTTTGACATTTGCACAAAAGGGAAAACGTTTCCGATTGCCTCCCCCATTTATGCCACTCCTAATTTTACAAACTTCTTTCAGGTTTCCCCTCAACCTCTGATGCTCTGGAGAAAACAATCCAACTTTCTCCCACCTCTCCTTTATACTCTCTTAAAAAGACAGCAAATATCATCAAAGTCCACCCTTGGCCGCACTCTCATTTTGCTGCTACCATCAGGAAGAAAGTACAGGACCCTGACCTCCAGGTACAGGAACAGTTTCATCTTGGCAACCATCATAGTCTTGAACCATGCCGCACAACATTCACCACAATCCTACCTCCACAACCATCTCCTGTGGGCTTTTCACTACTATGGTTGTACTATGTACTTTGGCTTGCAATATTATGGTCTGGTTTACCTAGAATAACCGATTCTGTTGTTGCTTTTAATGTGCCTGCATTACTCGTACAAGTAAGAATTTCCTTGTGCATGACGATTAACCAGTCTTGCCCTATGCCCTCTCATCATTGATATTTCCACCCTGCAAAAAATGTTAAGTCTGTCCTGTCTACACCACCTGTAATTTTATGTGCTTCTTTCAAGTATTCCCTCCACCTCTGATGCTCCAGAGAAAACAAGTCAACTTTGTCCAACCTCTCATTTACTGCTAATCCAGATGACCTCTTCTGCACCCTTTAAAGTTTCCACGTCCTTCCAGTAAATTAGCGACCAGAACAACACACAACACTCCAAATACAGCCTGACCAAAGTTTTGTAAAACTGCAACATGACTACCTGACCCTTGCACTCAATGCAAGTGAGTGACAAAGGAGACTTTACCATATGCTTTCTTTGCCATCCTACCTTTCATCCTCACTTCTCAAGAACTAATCTTGCCTCGCCCTTAAAATATTTCACAGTCTTGTGAGGGAGTGAATCCCAAAAATTAATTGCCTTTAGATTCATAGAGTCTTGCAGCACAAAATTGGGCCTTTCAGCCCAACGTCTGACCAAGATGTCCCGTCTGCGTTGGTCCTATCTGTCTACATGTGGCGCATATCCCTCTAAATCTTTCCTATCCATGGACCTGTCCAAATGTCTTTTAAATGTTGATGTACTATCTGCCTCGGCTACCTCCTCTGGATGCTCGTTCAATATTCCCACTCGCCTCTGTGTGAAGAAATTGCCCCTCAGGTCCCTATTAAGTAATTCCTCTCACCTTAAATCTATGTCCTTTGGTTCTTGATTGTCTCACTCTGTGAAACACTGTGCATGCCGTCTATCTTTTTGCTTCATGATCCTGTTCACTTCTGTAAGCTCACCCTTCAGTTTCCTATGCTCCAAAGAATAAAGTCCCAGCCTACCAAACCTTTTCCTATAGCTCAGGCTCTTGAGTTCTGACAACTTCTGCATAAATCTTCTCTGCATTCTTTCTAGCTGAATGACATCCTTTCCTCCTTAAGTATGTTCTGGCCTCCTTATTTCCTCAAGTACATTCCTCAGTTCCCGAAACTCCTCAAAGGATACGCTTGATCTATTCCTATACCTGTCCCATTCCTCCTATTTGCTGACCAGCGCCTCAATTTCTCTCGTCATCCAACCTTCCTGTCCTGTGTGCCTTGCTGGAACATACATGCCATGAACTTTTGTCATCATACTATTCAAAGCATAGTATGGGGACATTTGTTTGCCCACAAACAACCTACTCCAATCAACTTTTGCAAGTTCCTGCCTCACACCATCAAAGTTTGCCATTCACAATTCAGAATTTTAACTTGTGGGTCTGCCATTTATTTACCCATAACTATGTAAAAGTTTAAGAGAACAGTGCACGCAGCTCCAATAAGCTCACCTGCAGACACTTGAGTCTCTTGGCCTTCTTATTTTCCTAAGAGTAGATCAAGCTTTTCCCTCTCCCTTGTATTGCCTGAGGAAACTTTCCTGAACACTTTTAACAAATTCCACCCCATCTAAGCCATGGTCTATATTGACATTCTTGGTCTATATTGGGAAAAGTTAAAATCTCATACAGTGAGAACCCTATTTGTCTTGCAACTGCATGCAACTTCCTGCCGTATGTATTCTAATTCTCCTTGACTATTTGGAGGACTATAGTGCACTCCCTCCAAGGTGATTATCCCCTTTTTATTTCTCAACTCCTTCTGCAGTTGTACAGGGCCCTGGTCAGTTTTGGTCTCTAAATTTGAGGAAGGACATTCTTACTATGGAGGGAGTGCAGCGTAGGTTCACGAGGTTAATTCCCTGAATGGCGGGACTGTCGTATGTTGAAAGACTGGAATGACTGGGCTTGTATACTCTGGAATTTAGGATGAGAGAGGATCTTATTGAAACATGTAAGATTATTAAGGGAATGAGCACGCTAGAGGCAGGAAACATGTTCGGGGAGTCCCGAACCAGGGGCCACAGATTAAGAATAAGGTGTAGGCCATTTAGAACAGAGATAAGGAAAAACCTTTTCATTCAGAGTTGTGAAGTTGTGGAACTGCCTCAGAAGGCAGTGGAGGCTAATTTCCTGGATGCTTTCAAGAGAGAGGTCTTAATAATAGCGGAGTCAAGGGATATGGAGAGAGGGCAGGAACGGGGTACTGATTGTGGATGATCAGCCATGATCTCGATGATTGGTGGTGCTGGCTTGAAGGGCCGAATGGCCTGCTCCTGCACCTATTGTCTCGCCTCATTGGACGAACCATCAGTTATGTTATCTTAGGCTACTGCCATGACATTCTCCTTAATAAAGCAATACCACTATCTCGCTTGCAGCACCTACACCCTGGAACATTAAGCTGCCAGTTCTGTCCCACTCTTAGCCAGGATTCTATATTGGCTCTTCTGCAATGGTTTCCCTCTACTAACACTCTGCCTCGTGGAACATGTCCTCACACACAACCACCTCTTTTATTCCTCTCACTATCTCCAAGTCAAAGGTGTAGCCATGGGCAGCTGTGTGGGCCCCAGAAATACCTGCCTTTTTGTTGGTTACATCAAACAGTCCTTGTTGCACCTTCTCCACTACATCGACGACTGTATCGACGACGACTCATGGACTTTATTAACCACCACTAACTTCCAACCTGCCCTCAAATTCACATGGACCATCTCGGACACCTCCCTCCCCTCTCTTGATCATTCTGACCTACATTCTACAGGGACTTGGGTCCCCCTTCTGTTATTGATGGGGCTCCCATGTGAATGTCCTGTAGTTCCCGCTCCCCCTCTCCACATTTGCAACAAGGGCAGAGTTCCCCGGTCCTTGCCTTTCACGCGACCAGCCTCCCCACCCAACTCGTCATCCTCCGACATTTCCGTCGCCTGCAATGTGATCCCACCGCTAATCACATATTCGCATCTCCACCCCTTTCCGCATTCTGCAGTGACCACACCCTCAAACTCCTTGGTTCACCCATTCCTTTCCACCCAATCCACCCCCTCCCCAGGTAATCTCCCCAGCCAACGCAGGAGTAGGAACACCTGCATTATACCTCCTCCCTCGACCCAAGTGGTGTACCCACAGAGTGTAGGTACTCTGTCCAGGGACCCCGACCCAAGTCCTTTCCGGTGAGACTGAGATTCGCATGCGACTTCTCTACCTCATCTACTGCCTGATGTGGGCTCCTGTACATCGGTGAGACCAAGTGTAGGCTCTGTGACCGCTTTGCTGAACACTTACACTCGGACCACTCGTTTGCTAACCGTTTTAACTCCCCTCCCGTTCCAATATGGACCTTTCTGACCTGTGCCTCCTGCATTGCCTGAGTGAAGGCACACACAAGTTGATAGAACAGCACCTCACCCCAGCAGTATGAGCTTTGAATTCTCTAATTGTAAGTAACTTCTACTAACACTGCTCTCCCACTCTCCTCCATCCCGCTCTGCGCCCTCCCTCCAGCCTAGTTGTTTAAGCAGTTCCAGTTTGCAATAATGTGTCCCTTCTGAGATCACACTGTCCCTGGCCAACAAATTGGCGTACCAGGGAATCACCCTGCCTGAGGTCTTCTGTTGCCGGCCCTGATTTGTCCTGCTCTTTTCTAGCCTCCAATTCTCTTCCCTCCCACCACCCCCCCCCCCCCCCCCGCCCCTTCTTTCAGTCTGAAGAAGGGTCCCGACCTGAAATGCCACCTATCTTTTCTCTCCAGTTGCAGGATTGCTGAGTCCAGCAATTTGTGCCCATCTTTCGTAATGGCTGCAGGCTACAATATACCTGTTGCACATACCTATCCATGCCCTGAGTTAATCTGCCTTACCTGTCAGGCCTCTCGCATTAAAATAAATGCAATTCAATCCAACAATCCTTCCTCGCTCCCTGCCTTGCCTCTGTCTATCCTGTATATTGAACTTTCTTTCATCGCATTCCATGACACCTGCCCACCTCTCACCTGCCTCAGTCCTGCATTGAATCCGAAGTTTGTACCCAGTCTAGTTTAAACCCACCCATGTAGCACTAGCTCGTCTGCCTGCCAGGATATTACTTCCCCTTCAGTTCAGGTGCAACCCATTCCTCTTGTACAGGTATGTGTAGGAAGGAACTGCAGATGCTGGTTTAAACCGAAGATAGACACAAAATGCTGGAGTAACTCAGTAGGACAGGTGGCATCTCTGGAGAGGAGGAATGTGTGACATTTCGGGTCGAGACCCTTTTTCAGACTGAAATTCAAGGGAAAGGGAAATGAGAAATATAGACAATGATGGAGAGAGATATAGAACAAAGAATGAAAGATGCAAAAAAGTAACAATGATAAAGGAAATAGGTCATTGTTAGTTATAGCGAGGTGAGAACAAAAATCTAGTGTGACTTGGGTGGGAGAGGGATAGAGAGAGGGAATGTAGGGTTTGCTTGCAGTTAGAGAAATCAATATTCATACCACTGGGCTGCAAGCTGCCTAAGCCAAATATGAGATGCTGTTCCTCCAATTTGCGTTTAGGCTCACTCTGACAATGGAGGGGGCCTAGTCCAGAAAGGTCAGTGTGGGAATGGGGTGGGGAATTAAAGTGTTTGGCAACCAGTTGGTCAGGTTGGGCCAGGCGGACTGGGCGAAGGTGTTCATTGATACGGTCGCCCAGTCTCCGTTTGGTCTGGACTGGGCGATCATTTCGCATCATCCTGGAGTCTTGTTTGCTGCCACAGAATCTCTTGTCTGTGCCCCTAACTAACAAGTCTCCTATCAGTATTGTTCTGTCAGACTGCACCCATCCCCGTTGCGCCTCAAAGCAAGGATTGATGCCACCGGCCTGACTGCTGTTGCCCTCCTCCGCTGTGCTTCTCCACTCCTCCCCCAACAGTATCCAAAACAGGCATGCCTGTTATAGAGTCATAGAATCATACAGCATGGAAACAGGCCCTTTGACCCAACTTGCCCACACCGACCAACATGTCCCATCTACACTAGTCCCACCTGCCTGCATTTGGCCCACATCCCTCTAAAACTGTCCTATGCATGTACCTATTTAATTGCTTCTTAAAAGTAGCGATAGTACGCGTCTTAACTACCTCCTCTGGCAGCTCCTTCCATACACCCTTCACCCTTAGCATGAAAAAGTTACCTCATATTTCTAAAATATCTTTCCCCCTTCATCTTAAACCTATGTCCTCTCGTTCTCAATTCCCCCACTCTGGGCAAGTGACTCTGTGCACCTACCTGATCTATTCCTCATGATTTTGTACACCTCAATAAGATCACGCCTCATCCTCCTGCACTCTAATGAATAGTCCCAACCTGCTCAACCTCTCCTGATAACTCAGACCCTCGAGTCCTGGCAACATCCTCATAAATCTTCTCTGCACCTTTTCCTATAACATGGTGCTCAGAACTCAACATAATACTCTAAATCATCAATCCATCAGTGGCACGCGCTCACTCATTTCCCTGTAATCCATTCTGTCACACGCACCCATCAGCACTAGCCCCTTCCGATTCGCTTCCTCCCAACCTACGCACGGTTGTAGTTTACAAGAGACCACTGTCGGGCATTTAAGATGTGGCAGGAAACCGGAGCACCCAGGGGAAATCCAGACAGTCACACTCTGTATAGACAGCAGTTTCTACATTGTCGGTAAATGTGCTGTTCAATCAATGTGTGAATAACATGAACTCCAGGGTGAATGGGCCCAATTGACTTTAGATGAGGGAAACGAGTCTTCCCAACTTGGGGCAACATGGTGGCGCAGCGGCAGAGTTGCTGCCCCACAGCGCCAGAGACCCGGGCTCCATCCTGACCAAGGGTGCTGTCTGCACGAGTTGTCGAGAGGAATGGCCACATGGGTGTCCACTACTCTGTGCTGACTCCCTTTCCTGATGGTCACCCATCTACGTTTGGCCCCTACCCGAGGTGTGACCACCTCACTGTAACTGCTGTCTATGACCTCAGTCTCCTGGATGATCCTGAGGTCAGTGGTTCATGCAGCTGCTGCTCCAGTTCCATGACGCAGCCTGTAATGAGCTGCAGCTGCACGCACATCCCACAGGTGGTGGTCTCAGAGACACTGGGAGTCTCCTTGACTTGCTACATCTTGCAGGAGGAGCAAACAACAGCCCTAACTGCTGCACCAAACAACAAAGTTTAGAGAAGAAAAAAAGACTGTCGAACCTCACTGTTATCCTTTATGCTGAAGCCAGTTGAACCCAAGCCTTGCACTTACTCTCTACATGGCATGAAGCTTCCAAACGGTTACTCCCAACATGTTCCACATTTGGGGTGGGAACGCTATGGAAAAGTCAATTCATATTTATATGCGCAGGTAAGATTAGGTGCAGATACAATGAAAGTCTTGTTGCCGCAGCATCACAGGCACATAGACTCGGACAAAACACCAAAACATAAATCAAATATAAATTACACATTCTACAAGACAGCGAAAAGAAAACTACTGTGGAAAATAAAACAAAACATTTATTTAAGACACACAATTTGAAAAAAATACATGTTCAAGATAGTGCATTAGGTGGTAGGCAGTGTTCTTTTGTCGAGGTAACATTTGGATGGAAATGATGGCTTTGTGGCAAGGTTTGCGGATGATACGAAAGATAGGTGAAGATGCAGGTTGTGTAGGTGAAGCAGGGAGTCTGCAGAAGGACTTGCACAGTTTGGGAGAATGGGCGATGAATTGGCAGATGGAATCATAATGGTAATTTATTAGCCACGTATGTTTTGCAACATTAGAGGCCATACAGTCACACCAAAAAAGCAACAAGACACACAACTACATAAAAATGTGACATAAACATTCACCACAGCGGCTCCACCCCATTCCCCACTGTGATGGAAGGCAATAAAGTCTTATCTTCTTTTCTCCCGTGGTCGAGGGAGTCGTACCATCCTCAGTCGAAGGATGACCTGACCTCAGGATCGAAGCTCCAACTACAGGAGCTGGTAGCTATGTGTGCAGTCAGGCAATTTGGTAGTAGGATTAAAGACTATTTTCTAAATGGGGAGATGATTCGAAAATCAGAGGTGCAAAGGGACTTGGGAGTGCAAGATTCCCAAAAGGTTAATTTGCAGTTTTAATCGGTAGTAAGGGAGGCAAATGCAATGTAAACATTCATTTTGAGAGGCCTAGAATATAGAAGCAGTGATGTGATGCCAATCAGGCACGGATCAGACTGCATTTGGAGTATTATGAGCAGTTTTTGGGCCCCACGTCTGACAAAGATGTACTGGCATTGGAGGGGGTACAGAGGTTTACGAGAATGATCCCTGGGATGATTGGGTTAATGTATGATGAGCGTTTGATGGGTCTGGGCCTGGGCCTGTATTTCCTGGAGTTTAGATGGATGAGGGGTGGGGAGTCTCATTGAAACCTATTGAATAGTGAAAGTACTGGGTAGAGTGAATAAGGGGAGAACGTTTTCACTGGTGGGGAGTGTAGGACCAGAGGGCACAGCCGCATTTTAAAAGGATGTACGTCTGAAAAGATGATGAGGAGGAATTCATTTAGCCAGAAGGTGGTGAATCTGTGGAATTCATTGCCACAGATGGCTGTGGAGGCCAAATCATTGGGTATTTTAAAAGCCAAGATTGCCAGGTTCCTAGTTATGATGTCAGAGATTATAGGGAGAAGGCAGGAGAATGAGGTTGAGAGGGAAGATAGATCAGCCATGATTGGTGGAGTAGACGCAATGGGCTGAATGGCTGAATTCTGCTCCTTTGACTTATGAACTTAGGGTTGTGCAGGTCAGTTCAGGAACCTAATGGTTGTAGGAAAGTTGCTGTTCCTAATCCTGATGGTGTGGGACTTCAGGCTTTTGTACCTCTTATCCAACTGTGGCAGTGAGATGAGGGCATGTTGGGGTTCCATGATGATAAAGGGTGCTTTCTTGAGGCAGCGCCTCGTGGATGCATTTTATTGCGGGAAGGGCTGGAGCTGTGATGGGCTGGGCCTTTACCAGGCTACCACTCCCTGCAGCCTGTGCGTTGGAATTGCTGTAGCAGGCCATGATGCAACCAATTGGGATACTTTGTACCATGCATCTGTTGAAGTCTGTTGGAATATTTGGTGACATTCCAAATATCTTTAAACTTAAGGTTGGGATTACAGTAAGATCAGTGATGGTATAGAATTGGGAGAACAACACACTCCCTCGTGCTCCAAATTCATACATACATGTGTTTGGGTTAGATATCGAGCGCTTCACTTCCCACTGGACAGTGTGTTGGGGTGACCAAATCAAATTTTGGGAAGTTTAAGGAGGTCAGGACCAGTACAGTAAATGGCAGCATCCTGGAGAGGCAGAGTCACGCAGCCAGGAAACAAACCCTGAAGTCCAGCTCATCTCCGCCCTCTCTGAGCCAGTCCCTTTCCCTCCAACTCTTTGCTATCCATGTACCTGTCCATATGTCTTTTAAATGTTATTTCACCCACCTCAAATACTTCCTCTGGAAGCTCGTTCCATGTACCCACCCCCTGTGTGAAAAGTTGCTCCTGTTGAGAGCCTCCCATATATCATTTATTAATTTGGATGAGAATGCAGATGGTGTGGTCAGTACATTTGCCGATGACACCAAAATCTGCTGCGTGGTTTTAGTTTTAAAGATATACAGTGGAAATAGATCCATCAACCCACTGAGTCCACGCTAATCAATAGCAGGGAGGTGCTGTGGTAGTCTGGCATGCTGATCTCTACCGGACCAAGGCAAGACGACAACTCTCAGACACATCCTCCTACTTATCCTTAGACCATGACCCCACCGACGAGCACCAGACCTTAGTCATCAACACCATCACTGACCTCACCAATTCTGGCGCTCTGCCCTCTATTGCCTCCAACCTTATTCCCCAGCCCCGCACGGCCCGTTTTTACCTTCTACCTAAAATCCATAAACAGAACTGTCCTGGCAGACCCATTGTTTCTACCTGTTCATGTCCCACCGAACTTATTTCCACCTATGTCAGCTCCATCCTATCCCCACCCCCCGGTCAACTCCCTCCCCACCTATGTCCAAGACACCTCACATGCTCTCCGTCTCCTCGATAACTTCCGTTTTCCAGGCCCCCACTCCCTCACCTTTACCATGGATGTCCAGTCACTCTACACCTCCATCCCCCACAAGGATGGTCTTGAAGCCCTCCGTTTCTTCCTCAACCGTAGAACCAGCCAATCCCCATCTACTAACACTCTCCTCCGCCTAGCAGAGCTGGTTCTTACCCTTAACAGCTTCTCCTTTGACTCCTCCCACTTCCTCCAAACCAGAGGCTTGGCTATGGGCACTCGCATGGGCCCTAGCTACGCCTGCCTCTTTGTCGGGTATGTCGAACAATCCCTGTTCCAGACGTACACCGGCCCCAACCCCGAACTCTATCTCCGCTACATTGACGACTGCATTGGTGCCACCTCTTGTACCCATGCAGAACTCGCTGACTTCATACATTTCACCACTAATTGCCATCCTGCTCTTAAATATACTTTACTATCTCCGACATCTCCCTACAGTTTCTGGATCTCACCTTCTCCATCACAGGAGACAGATTAGTGACTGCCATCTACTATAAACCCACTGACCCCCACAGCTATCTGGACTACACTTCTTCCCACCATATCTCCTGCAAAAAGTATATCCCCTACTCCCAATTCCTCCATCTACTCCCAATTCCTCCATCAGGATGAGGTGTTTTACACTAGGGCATCAGAGATGTCTTCATTCTTCAGGTAATGGGGCTTCCCCTCTTCCATTATAGATGAGGCTCTCAGTAGGGCCTCTATATCCTGCAGCTCCGCTCTTGCTCCCCCTCCCCCCATTCGTAACAAGGACAGAATCCTCCTTGTCCTCACCTTCCACCCCATCAGCTAGCGTATCCAACAAATTATCCTCCAACATTTCCGTCACCTCCAATGGGACCCAACCACTGGCCATATCTTCCCATCTCCTCCCCTTTCTGCGTTCCGCAGAGACCGTTCCCTCCGTAACTCCCTCGTCCACTCGTCTCTTCCCACCCAAACCACCCCCTCCCCGGGCACTTTCCCCTGCAACCGCAGGAGATACAACACCTGTCCCTTTACCTCCCCCCTCTACTCCATCCAAGGACCCAAACAGTCTTTCCAGGTGAGACAGAGGTTCACCTGCACCTCCTCCAACCTCATCTATTGTATCCGCTGCTCTAGATGTCAACTTCTCTACGTCGACGAGACCAAACGCAGGCTCGACGATCGTTTCGCTCAATACCTTCGCTCAGTCTGCCTTAACCAACCCCCATGATCTCCCGGTGGCTGAGCACTTCAACCCCCCCTCCCACTCCTAGCCTGACCTTTCTGTCATGGGCCTCCTCCAGTGCCATAGTGAGACCCACCGGAAATTGGAGGAACAGCACCTCGTATTTCGCTTGGGCAGCTTGCAGCCCAGCGGTATGAACATTGACTTCTCCAACTTTAGATAGTTCCTCTGTGCCTCTCTTCCCCTCCCCCTTCCCAGTTCTCCCACTGTCTTCCTGTCTCCACCTATATCCTTTCTTTGTCCCGCCCCCCTGACATCATATAACCATATAATAACCATATAACAATTACAGCACGGAAACAGGCCCATTCGGCCCTACCAGTCCACGCCGACCACTTTCTCTGACCTAGTCTCATCTACCTGCTCTCAGACCATAACCCTCCAATCCCCTCCCATCCATATACCTATCCAATTTACTCTTAAATAATAAAATCGAGCCTGCCTCCACCACTTCCACCGGAAGCTCATTCCACACAGCCACCACCCTCTGAGTAAAGAAGTTACCCCTCATGTTACCCCTAAACTTTTGTCCCTTAATTCTGAAGTTATGTCCCATTGTTGGAATCTTCCCCACTCTCAAAGGGAAAAGCCTACCCACGTCAACTCTGTCCGTCCCTCTTAAAATTTTAAGAACCTCTATCAAGTCCCCCCTCAACCTTCTACGCTCCAAAGAATAAAGACCCAACCTATTTAACCTCTCTCTGTAGCTTAAGTGCTGAAACCCAGGCAACATTCTAGTAAATCTCTGTACCCTCTCCATTTTGTCGACATCCTTCCTATAATTTGGCGACCAGAACTGCACACCATACTCCAGATTCGGCCTCACCAATGCCCTGTACAATTTCAACATTACATCCCAACTTCTATACTCGATGCTCTGATTTATAAAGGCAAGCATACCAAACGCCTTCTTCACCACCCTATCCACATGAGATTCCACCTTCAGGGAACAATGCACAGTTATTCCCAGATCCCTCTGTTCCACTGCATTCCTCAATTCCCTACCATTTACCCTGTACGTCCTATTTTGATTTGTCCTACCAAAATGCAGCACCTCACACTTATCAGCATTAAACTCCATCTGCCATCTTTCAGCCCACCCTTCCAAAAGGCCCAAGTCTCTCTGTAGACTTTGAAAATCTACTTCATTATTAACTACACCACCTATCTTAGTATCATCTGCATACTTCCTAATCCAATTTGCCACACCATCATCCAGATCATTAATGTAAATGACAAACAAAGTGGACCCAACACAGATCCTTGGGGTACTCCACTAGACACTGGCCTCCAACCTGACATACAGTTATCAACCATTACCCTCTGGTATCTCCCATTCAGCCATTGTTGAATCCATCTTGCAACCTCACTATTAATACCCAACGATTTAACCTTCTTAATCAACCTTCCATGTGGAACCTTGTCAAATGCTTTACTGAAGTCCATATAGACAACATCCACAGCCTTGCCCTTATCAATTTCCCTGGTAACCTCTTCAAAAAATTCAAGAAGATTAGTCAAACATGACCTTCCAGGCACAAATCCATGTTGACTGTTTCTAATCAGGCCTTGTTTATCCATGTGATTATATATATTGTCCCTAAGTATCTTTTCCATTAATTTTCCCACCACAGACGTCAAACTAACAGGTCTATAATTGCTAGGTTTACTTTTAGAACCTTTTTTAAACAAAGGCACAACATGCGCAAAGCGCCAATCTTCCGGCACCATCCCCGTTTCTAATGACGTTTGAAATATTTCCGTTATAGCCCCTGCTATTTCTGTACTAACTTCCCTCAATGTCCAAGGGAATATCCTATCAGGACCTGGAGACCTATCTACTTTTATATTTTTCAAAAGTGTCCGTACCTCCTCTTCTTTGATCCTCATAATTTCCATCACTACTCTACTTGTTTCGCTTAACTCACATAATTCAATATCCTTCTCCTCGGTGAATACCGAAGAAAAGAAATTGTTTAATATCTCCCCCATTTCTTCCGGCTTAGCACATAGCTGTCCACTCTGACTCTCTAATGGACCAATTTTTTCCCTCGCTATCCTTTTGCTATTGACATATCTGTAGAACCCCTTGGGGTTTACTTTTACATTACTTGCCAAAGCAACCTCGTATCTTTTTTTCGCTTTTCTAATTTCCTTCTTAAGATTCCTTTTACATTCTTTATATTCCTCAAGAACCTCATTTACTCCCTGCCTCTTATATTTATTGTATATCTCCCTCTTTTTCCGAACCGTGTCTAATTTCCCTGGAAAACCACGGCTCTTTCAAATTATTATTCTTTCCTTTCCACCGAACAGGGACATAAAGACTCTGTACTCTCAAAATTTCACCTTTAAATATCCTCCATTTCTCTATTATATTCTTTTCATAAAACAAAATGTCCCATTTCACTCCTTTTAAATCCTTTCTCATCTCCTCAAAATTAGCCTTTCTCCAATCCAAAATCTCAACCCTTGTTCCAGATTTGACCTTCTCCATAATTATATGGAAACTAATGGCATTGTGATCACTAGACCCAAAGTGCTCCTCAACACATACCTCCGTCACCTGACATACCTCCGTCATCAGTCTGAAGAAGGGTCTCGATCCGAAACGTCACCCATTCCCTCTCTCCTAGATGCTGCCTGACCTGCTGAGTTACTCCAGCATTTTGTGATACCACGCTGATCAATGATCATCTATACACTAGTTCGTGCATCTTACAAACTAGGGGGAATTTTTCAGAAACCATTTGTCATCCACATCAATGATTTGGATGAGAACATATATGGCAAGATTTGTAAGTTTGCTGATGATACAAAAGTGGATGGTTTTGTAGACAGTGGTTGTGAAAAATTGCAGCAGGATCTTGATGGATTGGCTGAGGAAATGTTGATGGAATTTAATACAGAGAAATGTGAGGTGTTGCATTTTGGGGAGTCTAACATGGGCACATGGACACAGTAAATGGTAGGGCTCTGGGGAGTGTTGTAGGGCAGAGGGATCTAGGAGTGCAGGTGCATGCTTCCTTGAAGGTCGAGTCGCAGGTAGATAAAGTGGTAAAAAAGACTTAGTATTTTGGCCTTCATCAGACAGAATATTGAGTACAGAAGTTGGGATGTCATATTACAGTTGTCTAAGACGTTGGTGAGACCGCATTTAGGGAATTGTGTTCAATTCTGGGCACCACGTTATAGGAAAGATGTTCTAAAGCTGGAAAGGTTACAGAGAAGATTTACGAGGATGTTGCCAGGACTTGAGCTATAGGAGAGGTTGAGTAGGCTGGGTCTCTTATTTCCTGGAGCGCAGGAGGATGGGTGATCTTATAGAGGTGTATAAAATCATGAGAGGAATTGATCGGCTAGATGCAAATAGTCTCTTTCCCAGAGAAGGTGAATCGAGGACCAGAGGTTTAAGGTGAAAGGGAAAAGATTTAATAGAAATCTGAGGGATAACCTTTTCACACAAAGGATGGTGGGTGTATGGAACAAGTTGCTCTGGAAGATAGACACAAAATGCTGGAGTAACTTAGCGGGTCAGGCAGCATCTCGGGAGAGAAGGAATGGGTGATGTTTCGTTTCGAGACCCTTCTTCAGACTCTGGAGGAATCACAGAGGGGGAGCAGTGAGAGAGGATGTTGCTGAACTCTCATCGGAAAGAGGAGGAGAACTTCTTCAAAGTTGACACACCTTGAGGAGATTTTACAGTGGAGCGACAAAAATGTGCAGGAAAAAAAGTGTAGGATCTAAAGAAGGGTCTCGACCTGAAACATCACCCATTCCTTAACGGGATGCTGCCTGACCCGCTGAGTTACTCCAGCATTTTGTGTCTACCTTCGATTTAAACCAGCATCTGCAGTTTTTTTCCTACACAAGCTGCCAGAGGAGGTAGTTGAACCTGGGACTATCCCAATGTTTAAGAAACAGTTAGACAGGTACATGGATAGGACAGGTTTGGAGGGATATGGACCAAATGCAAGCAGGTGGGATTACTCTGGCTGGGACATGTTGGACGGTGTGGGAAAGTTGGGCTGAAGGGCCTGTTTCCACGCTGTATCTCTCTATGCCTCTACAAACCCGCACGTCTTTGGAATGTGGTGGATAGTGAAGAAGGTTGTCTGAGGTTGCAACAGGATCTAGATCAACTGGGGAAGTGGACAAAATGACACTTTGAATTTAAGTTGGACAAGTGCAAAGTATTGCATTTGGGAAGTTGAACCAGGCAGATCTTGCAGACTAAATGACAGCGACTTGGGGAATATTGGAGAATAGAAAGGACCAGGAGATTCAAAGATATTGTTGCTTGATGGTAGCGAGACTAGTAGACAGCATGATGAAGAAGGCGTTTGGCATGCTTGCATTCATTGGTCGGGCATTGAAGTACAGGAGTTTGGACATTATGAGCAGTCGTACATTGTGGGTGAGGCGGCATTTGGAGTTCTGTGTGCAGTTCTGGCCATTGGCTATACGACAAGATGTCTTTAACCTGGATTGGATGCAGAAAATATTCACCAGGATGTTGCTGGGATTAGAGGGCTTGAATTATGAGGAGAGACTGGATAGGTTGGGGCTATTTTCCCTGGAGAGAAGGAGGCTGATAGACAATAGACAATAGGTGCAGGAGGAGGCCATTCAGCCCTTCGAGCCAGCACCGCCATTCAATGCGATCATGGCTGATCACTCTCAATCAGTACCCCGTTCCTGCCTTCTCCCCATATCCCCTCACTCCGCTATCCTTAAGAGCTCTATCCAGCTCTCTCTTGAAAGCATCCAACGAACTGGCCTCCACTGCCTTCTGAGGCAGAGAATTCCACAACTTCACCACCCTCTGACTGAAAAAGTTCTTCCTCATCTCCGTTCTAAATGGCCTACCCCTTATTCTTAAACTGTGGCCCCTTGTTCTGGACTCCCCCAACATTGGGAACATGTTATCTGCCTCTAATGTGTCCAATCCCCTAATTATCTTATGTTTCAATAAGATCCCCCCCTCATCCTTCTAAATTCCAGTGTATACAAGCCCAATCGCTCCAGCCTTTCAACATACGACAGTCCCGCCATTCCGGGAATTAACCTAGTGAACCTACGCTGCACGCCCTCCATAGCAAGAATATCCTTCCTCAAATTTGGAGACCAAAACTGCACACAGTACTCCAGGTGCGGTCTCACCAGGGCCCGGTACAACTGTAGAAGGACCTCTTTGCTCCTATGATGACCTTGTCGAGGTTTATATAAGCGTAAGGGGTGTAGATGGTCGGGTTTTCTCCCCCATGGTAGGGCAGTAAAAAATTAAAGGGCACAGGCTTAAGGAGAGGAGAAAAAGTTAAAAGTGACTTGAGGGGTAACATTTTCACACAGTGGATGGTGGGTCTATGGAATGATCTGCCAGAGGAAGTGGTAGAGGTGCATACGATAACTTTTAAAAGTCAGGTGCGTGGATGGGCAAGGCTTGGAGGGAAATGGGCTCGATGCAGGCAAATAGGACTAGCTGGGATGGAGCATCTCGGTCAGCAGAGACAAGCCGGACCAAAGGGACTATTTAGTGTGAAGGTAGACGCAAAATGCTGGAGTAACTCGGCGGGTCAGGCAGCATCTCTGGAGAGAAGGAATGGGTGACGTTCTTGGTCGAGACCCTTCTTCAGACTCTTTAGTGTTATGTCCTGACAGATGTAGGCAAGCTTACCATTTGCCTTGTCTGAAGGGTCCCGACCTGTAACATCACCTATCCTTTTTCTCCAGACATGCTGCCTAACCCGCTGAATTATTCCAGTACTTAGCATTTATCTCCTTCTTTATTATTTTACCTACTTGTGTTGCCACTTTTGGGGAGCTATGCACTTGACCCCAAGATTCCCCTATACATTAATGCTGATCAAGGGTCTTGCCATTAACTATATACTTTCCCCTTGTATGCAACATCGCAAGTGCAACACCTCCCACTTGCTCAAATTAAACTCCATCTGCCACTTCTCCACCCAGTCGCTGATTTATATCCTGCTGTTACTTCAGACTTTACTCACAGTCCTTTACTCCAGCAATCTTGGTGTTGTCTGCATAAATGTAAGGTGGGATATTCTCATATTACAGATGGTGCGGGACAGGTTCCCTGGGACAGGGCCAGGGATGGAGTATTGGTATTTGTTTACTAGTATCAAATGTATTGAGATACAATGAAAAGCTTTGCTTGCTTGCTATCCAGTCAGATTGCGTTGTACATGAGAACAATAGAGCTGCTGATAGTGTTCTAGCATGACAGCATTGCATTTAAAGAGTGCAGACTTATTCAAAAGCACAAGTTTCACAGTGAGATAGAATGTAAAATCAGGACTACACCCTGATCTTATTAAGGGTGCTCTTATTAAAGGGCGCTCTTTTAGAAAGGAGGTGAGGAGGAACTTCTTTAATCAGAGGGTAGTTAATCTGTGGAACTCATTGCCATAGAGGGCTGTGGAGGCCACGTCAGTGGATATTTTTAAGGCAGTGATGGATAAATTCTTGATTGGAACAGGTGTCAAGGATAATGGGAGATGGCAGGAAAATGGGATTCGGAGGCAGAGATCAGCCATGATTGAATGGCGGAGTAGACTCAATGGGCTGAATGGCCTAATTCTACTGGTATAACTTGTGAACGTCGGAAGACCGTTCGGTAGTCTGATAATAGTGGGGAAGAAGTTGAGGGAACAGCATCTCACATTTCGCTTGGGATCAGGTGATATGTTCTTTAAGCCTTTGTATCATTTTCATGATGAAAAGGGGGAGCCGAGGTGCAAGTGGCCCTTGATTATGTTGGCTGCTTTACAAAACAGTGTGAAGTGCAGATGGAGTCAATGGTTGGTGGCCAGTCTGTGTGATGGACAGGGCTGTGTCCACAACTCTTTGCGATTTCTTGTGGTCTTGGGCAGAGATGTTGCCAAACCAAGCTATGAAGCATCCTGATCAGATGCTTTCTGCGGTGCATCTGTAGTAATTGCGAAGAGTTGTTGGGGATATGCTGAACATCCTTGTTCTTCTGATGAAGTAGAAGCACCAGTGTGCTTTCTTAGCCGTTGCGTCAATGTGGTTGGTGCAGAACAAATTGTGGGTGATATTTACCCCCCAGAAACCTGGGGCTCTCATCCATCTCCCTTTTGTCACCTCAGACACAAGATCATTTAAATTTGGGAGGTTCTGAAAGTAGGGGAAGGAAAGAGACACAGTTGTGCGAGGGGGTTTGGGAATTCCCTGCCCTGGGAAGATGAAGCGGGTGTGAGAATGTATCCAAAGTCGCTTGAATGCTGTGGGGTGTTTACTGTAAAGTCTGGCAAAGTGATCAGGCAGTCAGTCGTGTGTCTTGGAGAGCGGGCGAGGAGGGCTAGACGCGGGTCCGATGGACTAAACACTCTCGCACTCTCTCAACAGATCATCAGAATCACGCCTGGCAACTGGTTCAAGAGATCAAACTGTCTGAGTGGGACGGCATTGTGGTTGTATCTGGTGACGGACTGCTACATGAGGTAAGGCTCATTCCGCACCATCCCTTTACACACTCAGAGGTCAAACATAGAGCAGAGCTCTCTCCACACTGTTCCTTCACATATTCCTGGGGTCATAAACAATGTGATGCCACCTCTGCACCGTCCCATCACACTGCCTGGGTCAGACAAGGAATGAAACGTCCTCTGCACGTCCTGTCATTCTCCCTAGGCCAGAAATAGAGTGAAGCTCTCCCTGTACCATTCCATCACGCACCCCAGTGTCAAACATAGAGTGAAGCTCCCTCTGCATTGTTCCTTCACACATCCTCGAAATAATGTGAAGCTCCTTCTGCACCGTCCCATCACACACTCCAGAGACTGGTGGTCAACGAGTGAAGCTCTCTCTCCATGCTCCCGTCACTCTGTCTCCTTGCGTTCGGCAGGTGATCAATGGGTTGATGTCCCGAGCGGACTGGAAAGCCGCCATGAAGATGCCGCTGGGAATCATCCCGGCTGGATCAGGGAACGCCCTGGCTGCTGCTGTTAATCACAATGCTGGGTGAGTGTTGGCAAGACTCTGGATCAGAGGGGGGGGGAGCCAGGAGCCAAGGGTCAGGGAGGGGAAGGAGAATGGGATCTGTGAGAGGGGATGGTGGAGGAGAGTGAGCGGCCTCTGGTGGAGGGAGGGGTTAGGGGCCTCTAGTGGGAGAGTGAGAGGCCTCTGGTGAAGGGAGGGGTAAGTGAGAGGCCTCTGGTGAAGGGAGGGGTAAGTGAGAGGCCTCTGGTGGAGGGAGGGGAGAGTGAGAGGCCTCTGGTGGAGGGAGGGGAGAGTGAGAGGCCTCTGCTGGAGGGAGGGGTGAGCGGCCTCTGGTGAAGGGAGGGGTGAAGGGTCTCTGGCGGAGGCAAGGGAGTGTGAGCGGCCGATGAGGGAGGGATGAGGGGCCTGTGTTGCACGAGGGAGTGAAGCCTCTGGTGAATTGAGGTGTGAGTGCCGTCTGGTGGAGGGGTGAGTGTGGTGCCTCGGGGGTAGAGATGGAGGGTCGGGGAGGGGGCAGTGGAGGGAATGGAGTGGGAGTAGAGGCAGTGGGAGAGTGGCGTGGGGGGCGGGTGGGGGAAGGAACTCAGCACTAAGTCATTGCCCACCTCGTCCCCCCTCCCAGGTTCCGGATGTCCACTGGGGTGGAGCTACTGGTGAACTGCGTGCTCTTGCTGTGCCGAGGCTCGGGCCGGGGTCTGGCCACGCCGCTTGACCTGGTCTCGGTCACCACGGCGACGGGCCGCCGCCTCTTCTCCTTCCTGTCCGTGGCCTGGGGCTTCGTGGCGGACGTGGACGTGGAGAGCGAGCGGCTTCGCCGGGCCGGGCCCGCCCGCTTCACCCTGGGCACTCTCGGCCGCCTGGCCACACTTCGTCGCTACCCCGGCCGCCTCTCCTACCTGCCGGCTGTCCCACGCCTCCGCCGAAGCGGCACCCTCTCCCCCGGACCCCCGCCCTCCCGCCCGCCGCTCGGCCGCACCCTCTCCGACTCGGGGCCCTGGGGCAGGGGCCACGACCACTCCCCGCCACCCTTCTCGGCTTACGAGGGCTTCTCCTTCGAGGGGGCGTCCTTTGCAGAGGAGGAGGAGGAGGATGAGGTGGGTGTGGAGGGAGGGGAGGCGAGAGCTGTTCTGCTCAACTCTGAACGGGAGAACCATACGCGCAAGGACCCTGGGGTAGTGAACTCTAAAGGGGACTCTGAGGGTAACAGTTCAGAAAACTCCAATATCCCTGCCTCTAAAGACCCTCGCCTGGGTTCTGGAGGGCCCTTGGTGCGTGAGGGTCGCGATCTAGGAAGCGCTAATATCTGTGCGCAGAATGACCCTGGTCCTGTAAACTCTAAAGAATTCCCTGTTCAAGAGCAACCTCGTCTAATCGGCTCTGAACAAGAGTCGGCGAGGGATGGTCACGATCCAGAATACACTAATAATCCCACAAGTGAGGCACCGGGACTGGAGAGTTGGGAAAGGGACCAAAAGCACAGGCGCCAGGATCCCGGGCCCTCTGATAGACCTGGTGTCATCGGCTCTGAAGGGAAGATCTCTGGGCGCAAGGACCCCGGGCTAATCAGTTCTGAAGTAGACTCGGCGAGGAAGGGTCACGTTGAAGGGAGCACTAATAACCTGGGGCATAAGGCCCCTGGTTCAGTCAGCCCTGAAGGGAACAACCGTGGCAGTAAGGACCCTGGTCTAATCACCTCTGAAAGGGCTATTCCAGCGTCCCAGAGCTCCGGGGACATTTCCACACCCCAGGGCCCCGGAGGCGGGGTTCGCCCCCAGCGCCTCCCCTCCGCCCAGCCGCTGCCCCGGGATGACCTGCTGCCTCCACCGGGCGCGCCGCTGCCCCAGGACTGGGTGACGGTGGAGGGCGACTTCGTGCTGGTGTTGGCCATCTACCAGAGCCACCTGGGGGCCGAACTCCTGACCGTCCCGTCTGCACAGTTCGCCCAGGGCGCCATCCACCTGTGCTACGTGACGGCGGGCATCTCCCGCGCCGCCCTGCTCCGCCTCTTCCTCGCCATGGAGAAGGGAGCGCACTTCGACCTGCGCTGCCCGCACCTGACCTACGTCCCCGCCACCGCCTTCCGAATCGAGCCCTTGGGCGGCCGGCCGGGCATCGTTACCGTGGACGGGGAGAGGGTAGAGTACGGGACCATACAAGGGCAGATCCACCCCGGCCTGGCCCGGCTCGTCACCGGCTTTCCCCCCTCGCCCCCAGTAGGCGGACCCTGAGAGCACCGCGGTCAGCCCTCTTTGACCTCCCTCGCTATCTCCCACCCCTCCTGCCCTTCCCTGGCCCCTCCCGGCTGCCCCGTCTCCATCTCCCTTCCTCGCCACCCCTCCCCCATTCAGTCCCTTTACCCGCGCTCTCCCCTATATTTCCTCCTCTCGTGTGTCCTGTCCACAAAGCGGGAAACACGGAGATTCCCTGTGGAGAGGGAAAATCCTATGGTACGTCAGTGCGCAGTTTGCACAGCGCTCAGGGGAGCGTTGGTTTGGAGCAGGGGGTGGGGGTGAGACCCCTGCCCTCTCCCAGCCGCCCCTGCCCCCTCCACACCACTAACCCCATACATCCCTCCCCGAAACACGAATATTCGCGTTAGGGTCGACTAGCACTAAACCTCAGTTTCTCGCTCGAGGTCCCTCCCATTTACCCCTGTCTCCGTAGACGGGCCCTCTGGCTAGAAACCGTCCACACCTCCCCATCCTGTCTTTGTGTTATGTGTAATTTATTAACTGAAATCATTTTGGTGCTTAACAATGGAGCTAAGTACGATGTTGGGAGCCTTTTACGATGGGGATTATTTGATTTGATTTGATGATTAGCGGCGCGCTTTCTAATCCGCGGGCGAGGGTGGGATGCACTGCGGAGAGTTGCCGCCATCTCCCTGTCCCGTTAGCATCCTCTTTCCGAAGGGAAAGAACTGGAAGTTTTTTTAATCGAGCGAGCGAGGGCGCATTTTGCCTCGCTCCCCGCTGGCAGCTCCCCTTTCTCTCTCTCTCCCCCCTTCCCTGGAGGGTTGGGGTGGAGGGGTGGGAGAGGCGCCTGTTTGCCTTCTCGGATTCGGAGAGGAACGGCTCACGACCCCTGCCCCCCTCTCCGCGGCGTTCGATGATTAAAGCAATAATTGCAATAAAGAAGTTTGCCTCAAATTGGTCTCCGAGGGTCCGGCTCTTGTTTTCAACGCACCGTCGGCGAAAAGAAACATGCCCTTTGGCCCATCGTGTCTGAATTTGACAGAATGCAGGACCTTCCGATTCAATATCCACAGGAGGGAGGGGGTTGGCTGTAGCTGCATAATAGACTGGCATCCACATGCTAGAGGTATTCTCAGTGAAATCTGAGAACGGACGAGTTGGTGCAATCTCACAGTGGCGTCGTGCTTTGTGTATCAGAGTGAAGGGGCGCATCGCGTGGTCTCAGAGTACAAAAACACTCGGTATTACATAATCAACTTAGAGGCGTTCAGTGGCATTTTAAGATGAGGTGCACCTGTAATCTTTGAGTGAGGTCGAGCAACCTCTTCAGCAAAGCAGCACAAAAGTCAGCGCCCCTCGGCATAATCCCCTGAGAATGGAGGGGTGCTGCGTGAAATTTCCTCAAGGGCGGAGTGACCCTCGGTTTAATCCCCTTAAAGAAATTTCTTGGAAACTCCACAGCCTGGAGGGAAACTCTGTACAATCTCGTGAGAATGGAAGGGCGGCCGCCCGGTGTGATCTGTTGTGCGTGCAGTAGCACTTGGTGTGATCTCGGTGATCGCTCAGAGTGGAGAGCAGCTGAGTGTAATTTCCTTATCGTGGAACGAAGTTCGGTGTTATTTGCAGAGGCTGCGAGACCGATTTGTCAGGGGTTCTGACTCATAAAGTCGTAAGTGATGGGAGCAGAATTAGGCCATTCGGCCCATCAAGTCTACTCCGCCATTCAATCATGGCTGATCCATCTCTCCCTCCTAACCCCATTCTTTTGCGTTCTCCCCATAACCCCTGACACCCGTACTAATCAAGAATCGATCTATATCTGCCTAAAAAATATCCATTGTCTTCGCATCCACAACCTTCTGTGGCAAATAATTCCACAGATTCACTCCTCCATTATTAAAGGAATTCCTCCTCGTCTCCTTCCTAAAGGAACATTCTTTAATTCTGAAGCTATGACCTCTGGTCATAGACTTAGGAGAATGGGGTTAGGAAAGAGAAATAGATCAGCCATGATTGAATAGCGGAGTAGACGTGATAGGCTGGATGGCCTAATGCTATTCCTACCACTTATAACCTTATGACTCTCACTAGTGGAAACATCCTCTCCACATCCACTCTTTCCAAGCTTTTCTATTCTGTACGTTTCAATTAGGTCCCCCCTCATTATTCCAAATTCTAGCGAGTGCAACCGCAGTGTCGCCTGAAGCTGATTATGCGATAACCCACTTATTCTTGGGATCATTCTTGTAAACCCTCTCTGAACCCCCTCCAGAGCCAGCACATCCGTCTTCAGGTATGGTGCCCGAATTTGCTCACAATACTCGAAATGCGGCCAGACCAGCACCTGAACAGTACACCCCTGTTTTTGTATTCTAACCCCCTTGAAATAAATGCTAGCATTGCGTTTGCCTTCTGTACTGCCGATTCGACTTGCAGAATCCTGCAGCAGCAATCCCAAGTCCCTTTACGTCTCCGATTTCTGGATTCTCTTTCCGTTCAGAAAATAGTCTACGCCTTTATTCCTACTACCAAAATGCATGGCTCCACACTTTGCTACACTGTATTCCATCTGCCACTTTTCTGCCCACTTTCCTAACCTGTCCAAGTCCTTTTGCAGAATCCCTGCTTCTTCTGCACTGCTTGCCTCTCCTCCTATATTCGGATCATCCGCAAAATCCGGCACAAAGCCTTCAATCACTTCATCCAATTCATCAATATACAACGTGAGGAGTAGCGGACCCCGCACCGACCCCTAAGGAACTCCGCTATTTTCACTGGCAGACAACCAGAAAAGCCCCCATTGATTGTCACTCTTTGTCTTCTACCATCCAGCCAACCTGCTATCCATGCTAGTATCTACCCTTTGACACCATGGGCTCTCATTTTCTTAGCAACCTCACGCGTGGGTTTAAGCTTCACCGAATGGAGTGGCAATGAGAGTAATGTACTCAGAGTGGATAGACGTGCGATGTAATCTCGGAGCGGTGTAATGACCGTAGTGCAAATGGGCCGCTCGGTGTTACCGCCTGAGAGTTGGTTGTAACCTTTTCCGAGTGTAGCGTCATCGGTCGCTGAGTAGAATAGCGGTCGGTGTGATCTCGGAGTTGAGGCTTCTCGGTCTCATCTCGTCTAGTGACGTGGCGCTCCTTGCAACCCCTGCAGGGGTATGGGACTGGGTGTAATCTCCCCTGAATGAAGTGGTGCTGAGGGGAATCTACTCAGAGTGCTTCGGCAGACGGTGTGATGTGATCAGAGGTGAGAAGCACTAGTTGTAATATCTTCCGAATGAAGTTGCGCTCACTGACAACTCCTTGGAGAGAGAGGCGGAAGGTGTCAACTACTCAGATCGTTGGGTCAGGGCGCAATCTCCTCAGGGTAGATACTTGGTGTATTCTGCTCAATGTGGTTAATGGTGGTGGTGGAGGTGGAGGTGGGGTATTCGCTGTAATCCACCCAGAGAGTGCGGCGCCAGTTAAATCTCTTCAGAGTGCAGGTTTGGTCTGTATAATCTCAAAATAGAGGAGTGCCAGGTGAAAACTCCTCACGGTCGAGTCGTTCTTGGTGAAATCTGGTCAGATTGGAGGCGAGCCCAGTGTAATCTCCTTAAAGTAGAACTGTGGTGATTGCATCCTTCGTGACCTGGGACTCTAGATGTAACATAACGGCGACTGAATGCAGTGACCTGTCGTATTATGACTTAGTTCTGCCGAGGAATGTTCCGAACAACATGACCTCCAATGAGATTAAATGCCGAATGTATGGATATATGTTGAATATATGTAACAAATTGTCAGAGAACTAGTTGAGGCAGACACAACAGAAATATCCACAACAACAGCATTTGAATGTCATTTGGAGAGCAACATAGATAGGAAATGTTGATGTTCCATAGGCGGGCAAATTGGGTTCATTTACTTTGGGGACCTTTGTCGGCATCTACGCTTTGGGCCACAGGCCCAGTTTCTGAGCTGTGTGACTCTATGTGATTCTCTCACTTTGACCTCCGAGATGTATTAGACATAATCATCGGGAGAAGGGGATGCTCCTTGGTGAAACTGTCTTTGTCCGTTCAAACCAGTGGAGACACGCCTATGCGTCGTGGACGGAGACCGTCTCCAATTTCGACATGTAACTGGTTATTCAATCCTTGCCACATTCGTCTGCCATCTGCTGGATTCAATTGAGCCTCTTGGTTATTTTGGAACTCTCGCTTGGCATCTCTGGTAGACTTGCGGACAACGTAGATGTACAATGCGAAGTCATCTTTCTTGGAAGCCTCGGAACTGGAGATGAGCAAAGAGTGAATCCCCCCGTTTCTTGTTAGTATAGACTCTATTTGCCTTTTTTTTCACGACACAGTGGTCAACGCGTTCCTTAAGGGCCTGTCCCACTTTAGGCGATTTTAAGGCCACTGCCGGCGACTGTCAAAGTCGTAGCAGATCGCCGAAATTTTCTTTTACCCGACCACAATGACCACGACAATGCAGAGTCTGGACGAGATTACAGCGTCTTCGGAAACATCGCGAAATTCGCACTCTGTCACTGCTTCTCCGGCGTCCTAATTTTCGCTGAAATCACTGACAAGTCGGCAAGTACTTGAGAGTTTTGAACTATAACTTCTTGTATGGGTTACTTAAAAACCAAGCATCACTGTAACAAAGCATAAACTGGATTTACTTCCAGTTTACTAATAGCTGCATTTTAAAAAACAATTTAAAATGTGGTTAAGTGGATTTTTGTTAAAAGTGTGTGGGCATTCTTTGAAAATATACGGGAGATGCATATCTGGTTTCCGGGTTGCATATCTGGGTTGGGAGCCCACATTAAATGTAATGACTTATGGCCATTTTAAACCCGGCGAACTGTCAAAACATTCGTCAAAACATTTGCTAATATTGCTCCAGCGACTGACAAGAGATTTAACAGCGAGACACCTGAAATAAACCCCTAGTTTACCCAGTCAATTGCTGTTTTAGTCTTTTCGTTGGTGCCTCACCGTTAAATCTATAACTCGGCAGGAGCAGCACCGACGAATGATCTGACTGGCCGAAATGAAAATAATGGATGGAACGAAGCGTTATAGAATAATAGAGTCATTGAGTGATACGTTGTGGAAACTGGCCCATCGGCTTTGCTTGCCCACACCGGCCAACATGTCCCAGCTATTCTATTCCCACCTGCCCGCGCTTGGTCCATATCCCTCCAAACCTGTTTAATCCATGTACCTATCTAACTGCTTCTTAAATGTTGGGATAGTCCGTGCCTCAACTACCTTCTCTGACACCTTGTTCCATACACCCAACAACCTTTGTGTGAAAAGGTTAGCCCTCAGTTTCTTATTAAATCTTTTCCCCTTCACCTGAAACCTATGTCCTCTGGTCCTCGACACACCTACTCTGGCCAAGAGACTCTGTGCATCTACTCGATCTATTCTTCTCGTGATTTTATACACCTCAATAAGATCATCTCTCGTCTCCCTGAGCTCCAAGGAATACGTTCCCAGACTATTCAACCTCTCCCTATCGCTCAGACCTTGTTGTTGTTACAGTTGTGCAGAGCATTAATATTCCGCTGATCCTAGATGGGAAGTAAATTCCATGAAGTTGGGTTCATTGAAGTCACCAGCGATGATGAGCAGGGAAAGGGAGTTTTCTGCTTTAATAATGTTAATACCTCAGAATATTCACCCACTGCAACCGTGGGTCGAAATGATATATAGTCCGCAGACAGAACAGTCGAGCTGAATTCCCTCGTCAGGTTAAAGGGACGGCACATTATGAACAAATATCCCACGTGGTCTGATAAACTGCAAAACATCGTTCGTGAAGCACACGGAATATTTTGTGCAATTCTGACCTGAAATCTATTGGACGGCTGTCGCTAAGGTGGAAGTGTAGCAGTGAAGATTCGTGTTAGAGGGACGCGAGTTATAAATAGAGGCTAGCAACACTTCCGTGGGACACATGAGGCATTTTGAGGTATATAAAATCATGAAAGGTTTGGCAAAGATGGACGGTCACTGCCCTTTCCCCAGGGCTGGGCTGTGCACGTAGATTTAAGGTGAGCGCAGAGCGATTTAAAGATAAACCGACGGACAACTTTTGATGCAGATGGTAGTCGGCAGATGTTTAGTTTAGTTTAGCTTAGAGATACATCACGAAAGTTTAGTTTCGAGATTCTGCGTCGACCAGCGTAAAATTATCCTACACAGACTAGGGGCAAATTTTACATTTACCATGCCAATTTACCTACTGTAAATTGACCTTCTTTGGAGTGTGGGAGGAAACCGCAGATCTCGGAGAAACCCCACGTAAGTAAAGGGGAGAATGTGCAAACGCCGGAGAGACTGCACTCGTGGTCTGGTCTCCCCGGCGCTGAAAGGCAGAAACTCTACCTGTGCACCAAAAGTCACCTCCCCGTCGGGGAATTGAACCCCGGTCTCCCGCGTGACAGGCGGGGATACTAACCACTATACTAACGAGGAACTGATTTTTTATCTTTCTTTGTATGCATCTTTATCTTTATGTGTATTATCTTTATTTTTAAGTGTCGGGACTGGAGAGTTGGGAAAGGGACCAAAAGCACAGGCGCCAGGATCCCGGGCACTCTGATGGACCTGGTGTCATTGGCTCTGAAGGGGAGATCTCTGGGCGCAAGGACCCCGGGCTAATCAGTTCTGAAGTAGACTCGGTGAGAAAGGGTCAAGAATCGACCTATATCTGCCTAAAAAATATCCATTGTCTTTGCATCCCCAACCTTCTGTGGCAAATAATTCCACAGAGTCACTACCCCAATTATTAAAGGAATCCCTCCTCTTCTCCTTCCTAAAGGAACATCCTTTAATTCTGAAGCTATGACCTCTAGTCATAGACTTGGGGTTAGGAGAATGGGGTTAGGAGGCAGAAATAGATCAGCCATTCATGGCGGAGTAGACTTGAGAGGCGGAATGGCCTAATGCTATTCCTACCACTTATCATATCATATCGTATATATACAGCGCGGAAACAGGCCTTTTCAGCCCACCAAGTCCGCGCCGCCCAGCGATCCCCGTACATTAACACTATCCTACACTAGGGACAATTTTTTACATTTACCCAGCCAATTATCCTACAAACCTGTACGTCTTTGGAGTGTGGGAGGAAACCGAAGATCTCGGAGAAAACCCACGCAGGTCACGGGGAGAACGTACAAACTCCTTACAGTGCAGCACCCGTAGTCAGGATCGAACCTGGGTCTCCGGCGCTGTATTCGCTGTAAAGCAGCAACTCTACCGCTGCGCTACCGTGCCGCCCATGACCTTATGAACTTATGACTTTCACTTGTGGAAACATCCTCTCTACATCCACTCTTTCCAAGTTTTTTCTATTCGGTACGTTTCAATGAGGTCCCCCCTCCTTATTCCAAATTCTAGCGAGTGCAGACGCAGTGCCGCCTGAAGCTTATTATGGGATAACCTACTCATTCTTGGGGTCATTCGTGTAAACCCTCTCTGGACCCCCTCCAGAGCCAGCACACCCGTCTTCAGATATGGTGCCCGAAATTGCTCACAATACTCGAAATGTGGCCTGATCAGCACCTGAACAGTACATCCCTGTTTTTGTATTCTAGCCCCCTTGAAATAAATGCTTGGGTTTAAGTTCCACCGAATGGAGTGGCAATGAGAGTAATCTACTCAGAGAGGATAGACGTGCGATGTAATCTCGGAGGGGTCGGTGTAATGACCGTAGTGCAAATGGGCCGCTCGGTGTTACCGACTGATAGTTGGTTGTAATCTTTTCCGAGTGTAGCGTCATCGGTCCCTGAGTAGAATAGCGGTCGGTGTGATCTCGGAGTTGAGGCTTCTGGGTCTCAGCTCGTCTAGTGACGTGCTGCTCCTTGCAGCCCCTGCAGGGGTATGGGACTGGGTGTAATCTCCCCTGAATGAAGTGGGGCCGAGGCGAATCTACTCAGAGTGCTTCGGCAGACGGTGTGATGTGATCATAGGTGAGAAGCACTGGTTGTAATCTTTTCCGAATGAAGCTGCGCTCACTGCCATCTCCTTGGAGAGAGAGGCGGAGGGTGTCAACTACTCAGATCGTTGGGTCAGGGCGCAATCTCCTCAGGGTGGAGGAACAATTGGTGTAGGCGTCCTAATTTTCGCTGAAATCACTGACAAGTCGGTAAGTACTTGAGAGTTTTGAACTATAACATCTTGTATGGGTTACTTAAAAACCAAGCATCACTGTAACAAGGCATAATCTGGATTTACTTCCAGTTTACTAACAGATGTATTTAAAAAAATAATTTAAAATGTGGTTAAGTGGATTTTTGTGAAAAGTGTGTGGGCATTCTTTGAAAATATACGGGAGATGCATAACAGGTTTCTGGGTTGCATATCTGGGTTGGGAGCCCACTTTAAATGTAATGGCTGATGGCCATATACATCGCGATATTCCCACGCTTACCTGGCCGTCAAACTGTGGCCTCCAATCGACCTGTCAAATTCCTGACGGTAAATAAATTGGTTAAACACAAGCATTTTATGGTATTTTGAAATGACTTTACTTATTTTAATATAATGTGCTTCTAAATGCATTTAAGAGAACCTATCAAACCTGGGGACAGCATGCGACAGCGACCGCAATAAGCAACGATACCTGGCGACAAGCCAGCTGTCGCCGAGAAATTTCACTCCAGATGAATTCTCAGCGACGCGATAAGATCCACTACGATTTTGAAAGACTCCTCACGATCATGCCCGCGACACCCGGCGAACAGTCGGCGACAGCCTAGTCGTCGGCAGTCGCCTTAAAGTCGCCTAAAGTGGTACAGGCGCTGTAAGGAAACCGGTGACGACTGAGGTATGTAGAATTAGACTGGATGAAGTGGGTATTGAACATATTGAAGTCTATTTACCGAACGCGCATCTTCATTTGTCAAAACATTTGTTAATGTTGCTCCAGGCGATTTACAGAGATTTCACAGCGATACACCTGAAATAAACCCCCAGTTTACCCAGTCCATTGCTGTATTAGTCTTTTCGTTGGTGCCTCACCGTTAAATCTATAACTCGGCAGGAGCAGCACCGCCGAATGATCTGACTGACGGAAATGAAAATAATGGATGGAACAAAGCGTTATAGAGTAATAGGGTCATTGAGTGATACAGTGTGGAAACTGGCCCTTCGGCTTTGCTGGCCCACACCGGCCAACATGTCCCCGCTACATTATTCCCACCTGCCCGCGCTTGGTCCATATTCCTCCAAACCTGTTTAATCCATGTACCTATCTAACTGCTTCTTAATTGTTGGGATAGTCCCTGCCTCAACTACCTTCTCTGGCACCTTGATCCATACACCCACCAACCTTTGTGTGAAAAAGTTAGCCTTCAGTTTCTTATTAAATATTTTCCCCTTCACTTTAAACCTGTGTCCTCTGGTCCTCTGGTCCTCGGCACACCTACTCTGGGCAAGAGACTCTGTGCATCTACTCGATCTATTCTTCTCGTCCCCCTGAGCTCCAAGGAATACAGACTATTCAACCTCTCCCTATCGCTCAGACCTTGTTGTTGTTGTAGTTGTGCAGAGCATGAATATTCCGCTGATCTTAGATGGGAAGTAAATTCTTGAAGTTGGGCTGATTGAAGTCACCAGCGATGATGAGCAGGGAAAGGGAGTTTTCTGCTTCAATAATGTTAATACCTCAGAATATTCACCCACTGCCATCGTGGGTCGAAATGATATATAGTCCGCGGACAGAACAGTCGAGATGAATTCCCTCGGCAGGTTAAAGGGATGGCACATTATGAACAAATATTCCACGTGGTCTGATAAACTGCCAAAAACACCGGAATATTTTGTGCACTTCTGACCTGATCTATTGGACGGCTGTCGCTAAGGTGGAAGTGAGGCAGAGAAGATTCATGTCAGAGTGACCTGAGTTATAAATAGAGGCTTGCCACTCTTCGGTGGGGCACATGAGGCATTTTGAGGTATATAAAAGCATGAAAGGTTTGGCAAAGATGGACGGTCACTGCCCTTTCCCCAGAGCTGGGCTGTAAAAGTGGAGGACGTAGATTTAAGGTGAGCGCAGAGCGATTTAAAGATATGCCGAGGGACAACTTTTGATGCAGATGGTAGTCGGCAGATGTTTCGTTTCGTTAGAGATACATCGCGGAAGTTTAGTTTAGAGATTCCGCGCCGACCAGTGTAAAACTATCCTACACAGACTAGGGACAAATTTCACATTTACCAAGCCAATTTACCTACTGTAAATTTACCTTCTTTGGAGTGTGGGAAGAAACCGAAGGTCTCGGAGAAACACCACGCAAGTAACGGGGAGAAAGTACAAACGCCGGAGAGACTGCACTGGTGGTCTGGTCTCCGCGGCGCTGAAAGGCAGAAACTCTACCTGTGCACCAAAAGTCACCTCCCCGTCGGGGAATTGAACCCCGGTCTCCCGCGTGACAGGCGGGGATACTAACCACTATACTAACGAGGAACTGATTTTTTATCTTTCTTTGTATACATCTTTATCTGTATGTGTATTATCTTTATTTTTAAGTGTGGTATATCTTGAGCATCGGGACTGGAGAGTTGGGAAAGGGACCAAAAGCACAGGCGCCAGGATCCCGGGCACTTTGATGGACCTGGTGTCATTGGTTCTGAAGGGGAGATCTCTGGGCGCAAGGACCCCGGGCTAATCAGTTCTGAAGTGGACTCGGCGAGAAAGGGTCAAGAATCGATCTATATCCGCCTAAAAAATATCCATTGTCTTTGTATCCCCAACCTTCTGTGGCAAATAATTCCACAGAGTTACTACCCCATTATTAAAGGAATCCCTCCTCTTCTCCTTCCTAAAGGAACATTCTTTAATTCTGAAGCTATGACCTCTAGTCATAGACTTGGTGTTAGAAGAATGGGGTTAGGAGGGAGAAATAGATCAGCCATGATTGAATGGCGGAGTAGACTTGAGAGGCGGAATGGCCTAATGCTATTCCTAGCACATATGACCTTATGACTCTCACTTGTGGAAACATCCTCTCTACATCCACTCTTTCCAAGCTTTTTCTATTCGGTACGTTTCAATGAGGTCCTCCCTCATTCCAAATTCTAGCGAGTGCAGACGCAGTGCCGCCTGAAGCTTATTATGCGATAACCTACTCATTCTTGGGGTCATTCTTGTAAACCCTCTCTGGACCCCCTCCAGAGCCAGCACATCCGTCTTCAGATATGGTGCCCGAAATTGCTCACAATACTCGAAATGTGGCCTGATCAGCACCTGAACAGTACATCCCTGTTTTTGTATTCTAGCCCCCTTGAAATAAATGCTTGGGTTTAAGCTCCACCGAATGGAGTGGCAATGAGAGTAATCTATTCAGAGAGGATAGACGTGCGATGTAATCTCGGAGGGGTCGGTGTAATGACCGTAGTGTAAATGGGCCGCTCGGTGTTACCGACTGATAGTTGGTTGTAATCTTTTCCGAGTGTAGCGTCATCGGTCGCTGAGTAGAATAGCGGTCGGTGTGATCTCGGAGTTGAGGCTTCTGGGTCTCAGCTCGTCTAGTGACGTGCTGCTCCTTGCAGCCCCTGCAGGGGTATGGGACTGGGTGTAATCTCCCCTGAATGAAGTGGGGCCGAGGCGAATCTACTCAGAGTGCTTCGGCAGACGGTGTGATGTGACCATAGGTGAGAAGCACTGGTTGTAATATTTTCCGAATGAAGCTGCGCTCACTGCCATCTCCTTGGAGAGAGAGGCGGAGGGTGTCAACTACTCAGATCGTTGGGTCAGGGCGCAATCTCCTCAGGGTGGAGGAACAATTGGTGTATGCTGCTCAATGTGGTTAATGGTGGTGGTGGAGGTGGGGATGGGGTATACGCTGTAATCCACGCAGAGAGTGCGGCGCCAGTTAAATCTCTTCAGAGTGCAGGTTTGGTCTGTATAATCTCAGAATCGAGGAGTGCCAGGTGAAAACTCCTCACGGTCGAGTCGTTCTTGGTGAAATCTGCTCAGACCGGAGGCGAGCCCAGTGTAATCTCCTTAAAGTAGAGCTGTGCTGATTGCATCCTTCGTAACCTGGGACTCTAGATGTAACATAACGGCGACTGAATGCAGTGACCTGTCGTATTATGACTTAGTTCTGCCGAGGAATGTTCCGAACAACATGACCTCCAATGAGATTAAATGTATGGATATATGTTGAATATATGTAACAAGCTGTCAGTGAACTAGTTGAGGCAGACACAACAGCAATATCCACAACAACAGCATTTGAATGACATTTGGAGAGCAACATAGATAGGAAATGTTGATGATCCATAGGCGGGCAAATGGGGTTCATTTACTTTGGGGACCTTTGTCGGAATCTACGCTTTGAGACGCATGCCCAGTTTTTGAGCTGTGTGATTCTATGTGATTCTAACTTCGATCTCCGAGATGTATCAGACATGACCAGCGGGAGAAGGGGATGCTCCTTGGTGAAACTGTCTTTGTCCGTTCAAACCGGCGAAGAACCATTGAACCCATCCAGTGGAGACACGCCTATGCGTCGTGGACGGAGACCGTCTCCAATTTCGACATGTAATTCTGGTTATTCAATCCTTGCCACATTCGTCTGGCATCCGCTGGATTCAATTGAGCCTCTTGGTTATTTTGGAACTCTCGCTTGGCATCTCTGGTAGACTTGCGGACAACGCACATGTACAATGCGAAGTAATCTTTCTTGGAAGCCTCGGAACTGGAGATGAGCAAAGAGTGAATCCCCCCGTTTCTTGTTAGTATAGACTTTATTTGCCTTTTTTTCACGACACGGTGGTCAACGCGTTCCTTATGGGCCTGTCCCACTTTAGGCAATTTTAAGGCGACTGCCGTCGACTGTCAAAGTCGTAGCAAATCGCCGAAACTTTCTTTTACCCGACGCCAATGACCACGACAATGCCGAGTCGGAACAAGATTACAGCGGAAACATCGCGAAATTCGCACTCTGTCAATGCTTCTCCGCCGTCCTAATTTTCGCTGAAATCACTGACAAGTCGGTAAGTACTTGAGAGTTTTGAACTATAACATCTTGTATGGGTTACTTAAAAACCAAGCATCACTGTAACAAGGCATAATCTGGATTTACTTCCAGTTTACTAACAGATGTATTTAAAAAAATAATTTAAAATGTGGTTAAGTGGATTTTTGTGAAAAGTGTGTGGGCATTCTTTGAAAATATACGGGAGATGCATAACAGGTTTCTGGGTTGCATATCTGGGTTGGGAGCCCACTTTAAATGTAATGGCTGATGGCCATATACATCGCGATATTCCCACGCTTACCTGGCCGTCAAACTGTGGCCTCCAATCGACCTGTCAAATTCCTGACGGTAAATAAATTGGTTAAACACAAGCATTTTATGGTATTTTGAAATGACTTTACTTATTTTAATATAATGTGCTTCTAAATGCATTTAAGAGAACCTATCAAACCTGGGGACAGCATGCGACAGCGACCGCAATAAGCAACGATACCTGGCGACAAGCCAGCTGTCGCCGAGAAATTTCACTCCAGATGAATTCTCAGCGACGCGATAAGATCCACTACGATTTTGAAAGACTCCTCACGATCATGCCCGCGACACCCGGCGAACAGTCGGCGACAGCCTAGTCGTCGGCAGTCGCCTTAAAGTCGCCTAAAGTGGTACAGGCGCTGTAAGGAAACCGGTGACGACTGAGGTATGTAGAATTAGACTGGATGAAGTGGGTATTGAACATATGGAAGTCTATTTACCGAACGCGCATCTTCATTTGTCAAAACATTTGTTAATGTTGCTCCAGGCGATTTACAGAGATTTCACAGCGATACACCTGAAATAAACCCCCAGTTTACCCAGTCCATTGCTGTATTAGTCTTTTCGTTGGTGCCTCACCGTTAAATCTATAACTCGGCAGGAGCAGCACCGCCGAATGATCTGACTGACGGAAATGAAAATAATGGATGGAACAAAGCGTTATAGAGTAATAGGGTCATTGAGTGATACAGTGTGGAAACTGGCCCTTCGGCTTTGCTGGCCCACACCGGCCAACATGTCCCCGCTACATTATTCCCACCTGCCCGCGCTTGGTCCATATTCCTCCAAACCTGTTTAATCCATGTACCTATCTAACTGCTTCTTAATTGTTGGGATAGTCCCTGCCTCAACTACCTTCTCTGGCACCTTGATCCATACACCCACCAACCTTTGTGTGAAAAAGTTAGCCTTCAGTTTCTTATTAAATATTTTCCCCTTCACTTTAAACCTGTGTCCTCTGGTCCTCTGGTCCTCGGCACACCTACTCTGGGCAAGAGACTCCGTGCATCTACTCGATCTATTCTTCTCGTCCCCCTGAGCTCCAAGGAATACAGACTATTCAACCTCTCCCTATCGCTCAGACCTTGTTGTTGTTGTAGTTGTGCAGAGAATGAATATTCCGCTGATCTTAGATGGGAAGTAAATTCTTGAAGTTGGGCTGATTGAAGTCACCAGCGATGATGAGCAGGGAAAGGGAGTTTTCTGCTTCAATAATGTTAATACCTCAGAATATTCACCCACTGCCATCGTGGGTCGAAATGATATATAGTCCGCGGACAGAACAGTCGAGATGAATTCCCTCGGCAGGTTAAAGGGATGGCACATTATGAACAAATATTCCACGTGGTCTGATAAACTGCCAAAAACACCGGAATATTTTGTGCACTTCTGACCTGATCTATTGGACGGCTGTCGCTAAGGTGGAAGTGATGCAGAGAAGATTCATGTCAGAAGGACCTGAGTTATAAATAGAGGCTTGCCACTCTTCGGTGGGGCACATGAGGCATTTTGAGGTATATAAAAGCATGAAAGGTTTGGCAAAGATGGACGGTCACTGCCCTTTCCCCAGAGCTGGGCTGTAAAAGTGGAGGACGTAGATTTAAGGTGAGCGCAGAGCGATTTAAAGATAAGCCGAGGGACAACTTTTGATGCAGATGGTAGTCGGCAGATGTTTCGTTTCGTTAGAGATACATCGCGGAAGTTTAGTTTAGAGATTCCGCGCCGACCAGTGTAAAACTATCCTACACAGACTAGGGACAAATTTCACATTTACCAAGCCAATTTACCTACTGTAAATTTACCTTCTTTGGAGTGTGGGAAGAAACCGAAGGTCTCGGAGAAACACCACGCAAGTAACGGGGAGAACGTACAAACGCCGGAGAGACTGCACTGGTGGTCTGGTCTCCGCGGCGCTGAAAGGCAGAAACTCTACCTGTGCACCAAAAGTCACCTCCCCGTCGGGGAATTGAACCCCGGTCTCCCGCGTGACAGGCGGGGATACTAACCACTATACTAACGAGGAACTGATTTTTTATCTTTCTTTGTATACATCTTTATCTGTATGTGTATTATCTTTATTTTTAAGTGTGGTATATCTTGAGCATCGGGACTGGAGAGTTGGGAAAGGGACCAAAAGCACAGGCGCCAGGATCCCGGGCACTTTGATGGACCTGGTGTCATTGGTTCTGAAGGGGAGATCTCTGGGCGCAAGGACCCCGGGCTAATCAGTTCTGAAGTGGACTCGGCGAGAAAGGGTCAAGAATCGATCTATATCTGCCTAAAAAATATCCATTGTCTTTGTATCCCCAACCTTCTGTGGCAAATAATTCCACAGAGTTACTACCCCATTATTAAAGGAATCCCTCCTCTTCTCCTTCCTAAAGGAACATTCTTTAATTCTGAAGCTATGACCTCTAGTCATAGACTTGGTGATAGAAGAATGGGGTTAGGAGGGAGAAATAGATCAGCCATGATTGAATGGCGGAGTAGACTTGAGAGGCGGAATGGCCTAATGCTATTCCTAGCACATATGACCTTATGACTCTCACTTGTGGAAACATCCTCTCTACATCCACTCTTTCCAAGCTTTTTCTATTCGGTACGTTTCAATGAGGTCCTCCCTCATTCCAAATTCTAGCGAGTGCAGACGCAGTGCCGCCTGAAGCTTATTATGCGATAACCTACTCATTCTTGGGGTCATTCTTGTAAACCCTCTCTGGACCCCCTCCAGAGCCAGCACATCCGTCTTCAGATATGGTGCCCGAAATTGCTCACAATACTCGAAATGTGGCCTGATCAGCACCTGAACAGTACATCCCTGTTTTTGTATTCTAGCCCCCTTGAAATAAATGCTTGGGTTTAAGCTCCACCGAATGGAGTGGCAATGAGAGTAATCTATTCAGAGAGGATAGACGTGCGATGTAATCTCGGAGGGGTCGGTGTAATGACCGTAGTGTAAATGGGCCGCTCGGTGTTACCGACTGATAGTTGGTTGTAATCTTTTCCGAGTGTAGCGTCATCGGTCGCTGAGTAGAATAGCGGTCGGTGTGATCTCGGAGTTGAGGCTTCTGGGTCTCAGCTCGTCTAGTGACGTGCTGCTCCTTGCAACCCCTGCAGGGGTATGGGACTGGGTGTAATCTCCCCTGAATGATGTGGGGCCGAGGCGAATCTACTCAGAGTGCTTCGGCAGACGGTGTGATGTGATCATAGGTGAGAAGCACTGGTTGTAATCTTTTCCGAATGAAGCTGCGCTCACTGCCATCTCCTTGGATAGAGAGGCGGAGGGTGTCAACTACTCAGATCGTTGGGTCAGGGCGCAATCTCCTCAGGGTGGAGGGACAATTGGTGTATGCTGCTCAATGTGGTTAATGGTGGTGGTGGAGGTGGAGGTGGGGTATACGCTGTAATCCACGCAGAGAGTGCGGCGCCAGTTAAATCTCTTCAGAGTGCAGGTTTGGTCTGTATAATCTCAGAATCGAGGAGTGCCAGGTGAAAACTCCTCACGGTCGAGTCGTTCTTGGTGAAATCTGCTCAGACCGGAGGCGAGCCCAGTGTAATCTCCTTAAAGTAGAGCTGTGCTGATTGCATCCTTCGTAACCTGGGACTCTAGATGTAACATAACGGCGACTGAATGCAGTGACCTGTCGTATTATGACTTAGTTCTGCCGAGGAATGTTCCGAACAACATGATCTCCAATGAGATTAAATGTATGGATATATGTTGAATATATGTAACAAGCTGTCGGTGAACTAGTTGAGGCAGACACAACAGCAATATCCACAACAACAGCATTTCAATGTCATTTGGAGAGCAACATAGATAGGAAATGTTGATGATCCATAGGCGGGCAAATGGGGTTCATTTACCTTTGTCGGAATCTACGCTTTGGGCCGCATGCCCAGTTTTTGAGCTGTGTGATTCTATGTGATTCTAACTTCGACCTCCGAGATGTATCAGACATGATCAGCGGGAGAAGGGGATGCTCCTTGGTGAAACTGTCTTTGCCCGTTCAAACCGGCGAAGAACCATTGAACCCATCCAGTGGAGACACGCCTATGTGTCGTGGACGGAGACCGTCTCCAATTTCGACATGTAATTCTGGTTATTCAATCCTTGCCACATTCGTCTGGCATCCGCTCGATTCAATTGAGCCTCTTGGTTATTTTGGATCTCTCGCTTGGCATCTCTGGTAGACTTGCGGACAACGCACATGTACAATGCGAAGTAATCTTTCCTGGAAGCCTCGGAACTGGAGATGAGCAAAGAGTGAATCCCCCCGTTTCTTGTTAGTATAGACTTTATTTGCCTTTTTTCACGACACAGTGGTCAACGCGTTCCTTATGGGCATGTCCCACTTTAGGCGATTTTAAGGCGACTGCCGTCGACTGTCAAAGTCGTAGCAGATCGCCGAAACTTTATTTTACCCGACGCCAATGACCACGACAATGCCGAGTCGGAACAGGATTACAGCGGAAACATCGCGAAATTCGCACTCTGTCAATGCTTCTCCGCCGTCCTAATTTTCGCTGAAATCACTGACAAGTCGGTAAGTACTTGAGAGTTTTGAACTATAACATCTTGTATGGGTTACTTAAAAACCAAGCATCACTGTAACAAGGCATAATCTGGATTTACTTCCAGTTTACTAACAGATGTATTTAAAAAAATAATTTAAAATGTGGTTAAGTGGATTTTTGTGAAAAGTGTGTGGGCATTCTTTGAAAATATACGGGAGATGCATAACAGGTTTCTGGGTTGCATATCTGGGTTGGGAGCCCACTTTAAATGTAATGCCTGATGGCCATATACATCGCGATATTCCCACGCTTACCTGGCCGTCAAACTGTGGCCTCCAATCGACCTGTCAAATGTCCTGACGGTAAATAAGTTGGTTAAACACAAGCATTTTATGGTATTTTGAAATGACTTTACTTATTTTAATATAATGTGCTTCTAAATTCATTTAAGAGAACCTATCAAACCTGGGGACAGCATGCGACAGCGACCGCAATAAGCAACGATACCTGGCGACAAGCCAGCTGTCGCCGAGAAATTTCACTCCAGATGAATTTTCAGCGATGCGATAAGATCCACTACTATTATGGAAGACTCCTCACGATCATGCCCGCGACATCCGGCGAACAGTCGGCGACAGCCTAGTCGTCGGCAGTCGCCTTAAAGTCGCCTAAAGTGGTACAGGCGCTGTAAGGAAACCGGTGACGACTGAGGTATGTAGAATTAGACTGGATGAAGTGGGTATTGAACATATTGAAGTCTATTTACCGAACGCGCATCTTCATTTGTCAAAACATTTGTTAATGTTGCTCCAGGCGATTTACAGAGATTTCACAGCGATACACCTCAAATAAACCCCCAGTTTACCCAGTCCATTGCTGTATTAGTCTTTTCGTTGGTGCCTCGCCGTTAAATCTATAACTCGGCAGGAGCAGCACCGCCGAATGATCTGACTGACGGAAATGAAAATAATGGATGGAACAAAGCGTTATAGAGTAATAGGGTCATTGAGTGATACATTGTGGAAACTGGCCCTTCGGCTTTGCTGGCCCACACCGGCCAACATGTCCCCGCTACATTATTCCCACCTGCCCGCGCTTGGTACATATTCCTCCAAACCTGTTTAATCCATGTACCTATCTAACTGCTTCTTAATTGTTGGGTTAGTACCTGCCTCAACTACCTTCTCTGGCACCGTGATCCATACACCCACCAAACTTTGTGTGAAAAAGTTAGCCTTCAGTTTTTTATTAAATATTTTCCCCTTCACTTTAAACCTGTGTCCTCTGGTCCTCTGGTCCTCGGCACACCTACTCTGGGCAAGAGACTCTGTGCATCTACTCGATCTATTATTCTCGTCCCCCTGAGCTCCAAGGAATACAGACTATTCAACCTCTCCCTATCGCTCAGACCTTGTTGTTGTTGTAGTTGTGCAGAGCATGAATATTCCGCTGATCTTAGATGGGAAGTAAATTCTTGAAGTTGGGCTGATTGAAGTCACCAGCGATGATGAGCAGGGAAAGGGAGGTTTCTGCTTCAATAATGTTAATACCTCAGAATATTCACCCACTGCCACCGTGGGTTGAAATGATATATAGTCCGCGGACAGAACAGTCGAGATGAATTCCCTCGGCAGGTTAAAGGGATGGCACATTATGAACAAATATTCCACGTGGTCTGATAAACTGCCAAAAACACCGGAATATTTTGTGCACTTCTGACCTGATCTATTGGACGGCTGTCGCTAAGGTGGAAGTGATGCAGAGAAGATTCATGTCAGAGGGACCTGAGTTATAAATAGAGGCTTGCCACTCTTCGGTGGGGCACATGAGGCATTTTGAGGTATATAAAAGCATGAAAGGTTTGGCAAAGATGGACGGTCACTGCCCTTTCCCCAGAGCTGGGCTGTAAAAGTGGAGGACGTAGATTTAAGGTGAGCGCAGAGCGATTTAAAGATAAGCCGAGGGACAACTTTTGATGCAGATGGTAGTCGGCAGATGTTTCGTTTCGTTAGAGATACAATGCGAAGCAATCTTTCTTGGAAGCCTCGGAACTGGAGATGAGCAAAGAGTGAATCCCCCCGTTTCTTGTTAGTATAGACTTTATTTGCCTTTTTTTCACGACACAGTGGTCAACGCGTTCCTTATGGGCATGTCCCACGTTAGGCGATTTTAAGGCGACTGCCGTCGACTGTCAAAGTCGTAGCAGATCGCCGAAACTTTCTTTTACCCGACGCCAATGACCACGACAATGCCGAGTCGGAACAGGATTACAGCGGAAACATGGCGAAATTCGCACTCTGTCAATGCTTCTCCGGCGTCCTAATTTTCGCTGAAATCACTGACAAGTCTGTAAGTACTTGAGAGTTTTGAACTATAACATCTTGTATGGGTTACTTAAAAACCAAGCATCACTGTAACAAGGCATAATCTGGATTTACTTCCAGTTTACTAACAGATGTATTTAAAAAAATAATTTAAAATGTGGTTAAGTGGATTTTTGTGAAAAGTGTGTGGGCATTCTTTGAAAATATACGGGAGATGCATAACAGGTTTCTGGGTTGCATATCTGGGTTGGGAGCCCACTTTAAATGTAATGCCTGATGGCCATATACATCGCGATATTCCCACGCTTACCTGGCCGTCAAACTGTGGCCTCCAATCGACCTGTCAAATGTCCTGACGGTAAATAAATTGGTTAAACACAAGCATTTTATGGTATTTTGAAATGACTTTACTTATTTTAATATAATGTGCTGCTAAATGCATTTAAGAGAACCTATCAAACCTGGGGACAGCATGCGACAGCGACCGCAATAAGCAACGATACCTGGCGACATGCCAGCTGTCGCCGAGAAATTTCACTCCAGATGAATTCTCAGCGACGCGATAAGATCCACTACGATTTTGGAAGACTCCTCACGATCATGCCCGCGACACCCGGCGAACAGTCGGCGACAGCCTAGTCGTCGGCAGTCGCCTTAAAGTCGCCTAAAGTGGTACAGGCGCTGTAAGGAAACCGGTGACGACTGAGGTATGTAGAATTAGACTGGATGAAGTGGGTATTGAACATATTGAAGTCTATTTACCGAACGCGCATCTTCATTTGTCAAAACATTTGTTAATGTTGCTCCAGGCGATTTACAGAGATTTCACAGCGATACACCTCAAATAAACCCCCAGTTTACCCAGTCCATTGCTGTATTAGTCTTTTCGTTGGTGCCTCACCGTTAAATCTATAACTCGGCAGGAGCAGCACCGCCGAATGATCTGACTGGCGGAAATGAAAACAATGGATGGAACGAAGCGTTATAGAGTAATAGAGTCATTGAGTGATACGGTGTGGAAACTGGCCCTTCGGCTTTGCTGGCCCACACCGGCCAACATGTCCCCGCTACACTATTCCCACCTGCCCGCGCTTGGTCCATATTCCTCCAAACCTGTTTAATCCATGAACCTATCTAACTGCTTCTTAAATGTTGGGATAGTCCCTGCCTCAACTACCTTCTCTGGCACCTTGATCCATACACCCACCAACTTTTGTGTGAAAAAGTTAGCCTTCAGTTTCTTATTAAATCTTTTCCCCTTCACTTTAAACCTGTGTCCTCTGGTCCTCGGCACACCCACTCTGGGCAAGAGACTCTGTGCATCTACTCGATCTATTCTTCTCGTGATTTTATACACCTCAATAAGATCATCCCTCGTCCCCCTGAGCTCCAAGGAATACAGACAATTCAACCTCTCCCTTTCGCTCAGACCTTGTTGTTGTTGCAGTTGTGCAGAGCATTAATATTCCGCTGATCTTAGAAGGGAAGTAAATTCTTGAAGTTGGGTTGATTGAAGTCACCAGCGATGATGAGCAGGGAAAGGGAGTTTTCTGCTTCAATAATGTTAATACCTCAGAATATTCACCCAGTGCCACCGTGGGTCGAAATGATATATAGTCCGCGGACAGAACAGTCGAAATGAATTCCCTCGGCAGGTTAAAGGGACGGCACATTATGAACAAATATTCCACGTCGTCTGATAAACTGCAAAATATCGTTCGTGAAGCACACGGAATATTTTGTGCAATTCTGACCTGATCTATTGGACGGCTGTCGCTATGGTGGAAGTGTTGCAGAGAAGATTCATGTTAGAAGGACGCGAGTTATAAATAGAGGCTTGCACCTCTTCCGTGGGGCACATGAGACATTTTGATGTATATAAAAGCATGAAAGGTTTGGCAAAGATGGACGGTCACTGCCCTTTCCCCAGGGATGGGCTGTAAAACTGGAGGACGTAGATTTAAGGTGAGTGCAGAGCGATTTAAAGATAAGCCGAGGGACAACTTTTGATGCAGATGGTAGTCGGTAGATGTTTCGTTTCGTTAGAGATACATCGCGGAAGTTTAGTTTAGAGATTCCGCGCCGACCAGTGTAAAACTATCCTACACAGAGTAGGGACAAATTTCACATTTACCAAGCCAATTTACCTACTGTCAATTTACCTTCTATGGAGTGTGGGAGGAAACCGAAGATCTCGGAGAAAACCCACGCAAGGAACGAGGAGAATGTACAAACGCCGGAGAGACTGCACTCGTCGTTTGGTCTCCGCGGCGCTGAAAGGCAGAAACTGTACCGGTGCGCCAAAAGTCACCTCCCCGACGGGGAATTGAACCCCGGTCTCCCGCGTGACAGGCGGGGATACTAACCACTATACTAACGAGGAACTGATTTTCATCTTTATTGTTATTCATCTTTATCTTTATTTTTATTATCTTTATTTTTAAGTTTAGTATAATTTGAGCACCGGGACTGGAGAGTTGGGAAAGGGACCAAAAGCACAGGCGCCAGGATCCTGGGCACTCTGATGGACCTGGTGTCATTGGGTCTGAAGGGAAGATCTCTGGGCGCAAGGACCCCGGGCTGATCAGTTCTGAAGTGGACTCGGCGAGAAAGGGTTAAGAATCGATCTACTTATAAAAATGCATTGTCTTGGCATCCACAACCTTCTGTGGCAAATAATTTCACAATTACTACCCCATTATTAAAGGAATTCCTCCTCATCTCCTTCCTAAAGGAACATCCTTTAATTCTGAAGCTATGACCTCTAATCATAGACTTGGGGTTAGGAGAACGGGGTAAGGAGGGAAAAATAGATCAGCCATGATTGAATGGCGGAGTAGACTTGAGAGGCGGAGTGGCCTAATGCTATTCCTACCACTTATGACCTTATGACTCTCAGTAGTGGAAACATCCTCTCTACATCCACTCTTTCCACCCCACCAGCCAGCGGATCCAACATATCATCCACCAACATTTCCGTCACCCACAACAGGACCCCACCACTGGCCATATCTTCCCATCCCCTCCCCTCTCTGCGTTCCGCAGAGACCGTTCCCTCCGCAACTCCCTGGTCCACTCGTCCCTTCCTACCCACACCACCCTAACCCCGGGCACTTTCCCTTGCAACCGCACGAGATGCAACACCTGCCCCTTCACCTCCCCCCTCAACTCCATCAAAGGACCCAAACAGTCTTTCCAGGTGAGACAGAGGTTCACCTGCACCTCCTCCAACCTCATCTATTGCATCCGCTGCTCTAGATGTCAACTTATTTATATTCAAGATTCAAGATTCAAGATTCAAGATAGCTTTATTTGTCATCCAATATTGGACGAAATTCAGTCACCCACAGTCCAACAATAAAAGCATTAAATAAGCATTAAAATTACACAACCCCAAAAACCCCCAAAACACAGCCCAACAATAAAAGCATTAAATATTCATTCAAATTACACAACCCCAAAACCCCCCAAAACACAGTCCAACAATAAAAGCATTAAATAGGCATTCAAATTACCCAACCCCAAAAACACACAAAAAAAGAAACATCAATCAAAGAAACATCCATCACAGTGAGTCTCCTCCTCCAGTCCTCTCCTCACTGTGATGGAAGGCCACAATGTCTTTCCCTTCTCCTGCTGTCCTCGCCCGCGGTCAGGTTGTTGTGGTTGCAGGCCGCACCGGACGGTCCACAGCGGGCCAAGCCTAAGGCGCGTCGCAGCCGCTCCCGCAGCCTCCGAAGACGGCCGGCTCCGCCGATGATAAGTCCGATCCGGGGCGGGCGAACACGCTGTCGCTGCCGCTGTTGTTGCACGTCGGGGCACATTGAAGCCCCCGCCCAGCAGAGAAATATCCCGCGGCATATCTTAGGCCGCGCCGGACGGTGAAATGTCCGCGCCCCAAGCCCCGTGATCCGGGGCGGGCGAACACGCTGCCGCTGCCGGAGCTCCCGATGTCGGCATCCACGCGGCCCGAGCCTAAGGCAAGTCGCAGCCGCTCCCGCAGCCTCCGAAGACGGCCGGCTCCGGTGATGGTAAGTCCGGTCCGCGGGCTCTGCGAATCGGAGCCCTGGAGGCCCACAGCTCCAGGAGTTGGGCCGATGGTAGGCCGCAGCAGGAACGGAGACACGGCCCAGAAAACAAAGGTCAGGTCTCCGTTCGGAAGGGACACATATTTACAATGTTACAGTTCCCCCCCTCCCCCCCACATACACACATAGTACACAAACACAAAAACACCACATCACAACTACAATTAAGACAAAAAAAACAACAAAAACACAAAGACAAATGGACCGCAGGTGAGCCGCAGCTGCTAGGGCAGCGCCGCCATTTTCCTGCCGCCATATCGGCGAAACCAAGCGCAGGCTCGGCGATCGCTTCGCTGAACACCTGCGCTCGGTCCGCATTAACGCAACTGATCTCCCGGTGGCCCAGCACTTTAACTCCCCCTCCCATTCCCAGTCTGACCTCTCTGTCATGGGCCTCCTCCAGTGCCATAGTGAGGCCCGCCGGAAATTGGAGGAGCAACACCTCATATTTCGCCTGGGCAGTTTGCGGCCCGGTGGTATGAACGTCGACTTCTCCAACTTCAGATAGCTCCTCTGTCCCTCCCTTCCCCTCCTCCTTCCCAGATCTCCCTCTATCTTCCTGTCTCCACCTATATCCTTCCTTTGTCCCACCCCCGACATCAGTCTGAAGAAGGGTCTCGACCCGAAACGTCACCCATTCCTTCTCTTCCGAGATGCTGCCTGACCTGCTGAGTTACTCCAGCATTTTGTGAATAAGACATTCAAATGCTGTTGTTGTGGGTATTGCTGTTGTGTCTGCCTCAAATAGTTCACTGACAGCTTGTTACATATATTCAACATAAACCCATACATTCGGCATTTAATCTCATTGGAGGTCATGTTGTTCGGAACATTCCTCGGCAGAACTAAGTCATAATACGACAGGTCACTGCATTCAGTCGCCGTTATGTTACATCTAGAGTCCCAGGTTACGAAGGATGCAATCAGCACAGCTCTACTTTAAGGAGATTACACTGGGCTCGCCTCCAGTCTGAGCAGATTTCACCAAGAACGACCCGACCGTGAGGAGTTTTCACCTGGCACTCCTCTTTTCTGAAATTATACAGACCAAACCTACACTCTGAAGAGATTAAACTGGCGCCGCACTCTCTGGGTGGATTACAGGGAATACCCCACCTCCACCTCCACCACCACCATTAACCACATTGAGCAGCATACACCAATTGTCCCTCCACCCTGAGGAGATTGCGCCCTGACCCAACGATCTGAGTAGTTGACACCCTCCGCCTCTCTCTCCAAGGAGATGGCAGTGAGCGCAACTTCCTTCGGAAGAGATTACAACCAGTGCTTCTCAAGTCTGATCACATCACACCGTCTGCCGAAACACTCTGAGTAGATTCCCCTCAGCCCCACTTCATTCAGGGGAGATTACTCCAAGTCCCATACCCCTTCAGGGGTTGCAAGGATCGCCTCGTCACTAGACGAGATGAGACCCGGAAGCCTCAACTTCGAGATCACACCGACCGCTATTCTACTCAGCGACCGATGACGCGACACTCGGAAAAGATTACAACCAACGACCCATGTCTCAGTCGGTAACACCGAGCGGCCCATTTGCACTATGGTCATTACACCGCCCCTCTGAGATTACATCGCACGTCTATCCACTCTGAGTAGATTACTCTCATTGCTAGATAACTCCATTCGGTGGAGCTTAATAAGCTTCAGGCGGCACTGCGTCTGCACTCGCTACAATTTGGAATAATGAGGGGGGACCTCATTGAAACGTACCGAGTAGAAAAAGCTTGGAAAGAGTGGACGTAGAGAGGATGTTTCCACTAGTCAGAGTCATAAGGTCATAGGCGTTAGGAATAGCATTAGGCCATTCCGCCTCTCAAGTATACTCCGCCATTCAATCATGGCTGATCTATTTTCCCTCCTAACCCCGTTCTCCTAACCCCAAGTCTATGACTAGAGGTCATAGCTTCAGAATTAAAGGATGTTCCTTTAGGAAGGAGATGAGGAGGAATTCCTTTAATAATGGGGTAGTAACTCTGTGGAATTATTTGCCACAGAAGGTTGTGGATGCAAAGACAATGGATTTTGTTAAGCAGATATAGATCGATTCTTGACCCTTCCTCGCCGAGTCCACTTCAGAACTGATCAGCCCGGGGTCCTTGCGCCCAGAGATCTTCCCTTCAGACCCAATGACACCAGGTCCATCAGAGTGCCCAGGATCCTGGCGCCTGTGCTTTTGGTCCCTTTCCCAACTCTCCAGTCCCGGTGCTCAAGTTATACGAAACTTAAAAATAAAGATAATAAAAATAAAGATAAAGATGAATAACAATAAAGATGAAATTCAGTTCCTCGTTAGTATAGTGGTTAGTATCCCCGCCTGTCACGCGGGAGACCGGGGTTCAATTCCCCGACGGGGAGGTGACTTTTGGCGCACCGGTACAGTTTCTGCCTTTCAGCGCCGCGGAGACCAGACGACGAGTGCAGTCTCTCCGGCGTTTGTACATTCTCCCCGTTCCTTACGTGGGTTTTCTCCGAGATCTTCGGTTTCCTCCCATACTCCAAAGAAGGAAAATTCACAGTAGGTAAATTGGCTTGGTAAATGTGAAATTTGTCCCTAGTCTGTGTAGGATAGTTTTACACTGGTCGTGCGGAATCTCTAAACTAAACTTCAGCGATGTATCTCTAATGAAACGAAATATCTGCCGACTACCAACACCATTGTCAAGTTTGCAGACGACACAACGGTGATCGGGCTTATCACCAACGGGGATGAAACAAACTATAGAGCGGAGGTGCAGAACCTGACGGACTGGTGCTCGGATAACAACCTGTCCCTAAATACCATCAAGACCAAGGAGCTGATCATCAACTTCCGTAGGTCACAGAACGGGGAATATGCCCCGATCTCTATCAACGGGGATAGTGTGGAGAGAGTGTCCAGCTTCAAGTTCCTGGGCACTCACATTTCGGAGGACCTAACATGGTCCAATAACAGTGCTGCGCTGGTCAAGAAGGCACAACAAAGACTGTTCTACTTAAGAACACTGAAAAAGTCTGGTCTACCCCAACAGCTGCTGACGACCTTCTACCGCTGCACCATAGAGAGCATCCTAACGCATGGCATCCCTGTGTGGTACCTCAGCTGCACGGAGGCAGAAAGGAAAGCTCTACAGCGGGTAGTCCATAGAGCTCAGAGGGCCATCGGAACACAGCTACCAGACTTGGAGGGCAACTACAACACACGATGCCTCAGAAAAGCCACCAGCATCCACAAAGACTCTTCACACCCCTGCAACAGTCTGTTCGAACTCCTTCCATCGGGCAGACGATACAAGGCCTTCTACGCCCGCACCTCCAGACTCAGGAACAGCTTCATCCCCAGGGCCATAGCTGCTATGAACCGGTCCTGCTGAGCCGGATGGCCACAACGCATAGATCAACTTGCACTTTACCCTGTCTATAACTGTTACAATTGTTTCGTTTCGTTGGGTTGCTGTTGTCTAAATTACTTAAATTATTGCATCGTATGGGAGGCGCATTCCCAATCTCGTTGTACCCCTGTGTACAATGACAATAAAGATATATTGTATTGTATTGTATTGTATCAAAAGTTGTCCCTCGGATTATCTTTAAATCGCTCTGCGCTCACCTTAAATCTACGTCCTCCAGTTTTACAGCCCAGCCCTGGGGAAAGGGCAGTGACCGTCCATCTTTGCCAAACCTTTCATGCTTTGATATACCTCAAAATGCCTCATGTGCCCCACGGAAGAGGTGCAAGCCTCCATTTGTAACTCGCGTCCCTCTAACATGAATCTTCTCTGCAACACTTCCACCTTAGCGACAGCCGTCCAATAGATCAGGTCAGAATTGCACAAAATATTCCGGTGTTTTGCAGTTTATCAGACCACGTGGAATATTTGTTCATAATGTGCCGTCCCTTTAACCTGCCGAGGGAATTCATCTCGATTGTTCTGTCCGCGGACTATATATCATTTCGACCCAAGGTGGCAGTGGATGAATATTCTGAGGTATTAACATTATTGAAGCAGAAAACTCCCTTTCGCTGCTCATCATCGCTTGTGACTTCAATCAACCCAACTTCAAGAATTTACTTCCCATCTAAGATCAGCGGAATATTAATGCTCTGCACAACTGCAACAACAACAAGGTCTGAGCAATAGGGAGAGGTTGAATAGTCTGTATTCCTTGGAGCTCAGGGGGACGAGGGATGATCTTATTGAGGTGTATGCAATCACTAGAAGAATAGATCGAGTAGATGCACAGAGTCTCTTGCCGGGAGTAGGTGTGCCGAGGACCAGAGGACACAGGTTTAAAGTGAAGGGGAAAAGATTTAATAAGAAACTGAAGGCTAACTTTTTCACACAAAGGTTGGTGGGTGTATGGATCAAGGTGCCAGAGAAGGTAGTTGAGGCAGGGACTATCCCAACATTTAAGAAGCAGTTAGATAGGTACATGGATTAAACAGGTTTGGAGGAATATGGACCAAGCGCGGGCAGGTGGGAATAGTGTAGTGGGGACATGTTGGCCGGTGTGGGCCAGCAAAGCCGAAGGGCCAGTTTTTGAGCAGTCTGACTTTATGTGATTCTAACTTCGACCTCCGAGATGTATTAGACATGGTCAGCGGGAGAAGGGTGAAATTGTGGTGAAACTGTCTTTGTCCGTTCAAACCGGCGAAGAACCATTGAACCCATCCAGTGGAGACACGCCGTTGCGTCGTGGACGGAGACCGTCTCCAATTTCGACATGTAACTCTGGTTATTCAATCCTTGCCACCTTCGTCTACCATCCGCTGGATTCAATTGAGCCTCTTGGTTATTTTGGAACTCTCGCTTGGCATCTCTGGTAGACTTGCGGACAACGTACATGTACAATGCGAAATCATCTTTGTTGGAAGCCACGGAACTGGAGATGAGCAAAGAGTGAACTCCCTCGTTTCTTGTTAGTATAGACTCTATTTGCGATTTTTTCTGGACAATGGTCAACGCGTTCCTTAAGAGCCTGTCCAACTTTAGACGACTACCGGCGACTGTCAAAGTCGTAGCCGATCGCCGAAATTTTCTTTTACCCGAGGACAATGACCACGACAATGCCGAGTCAGGTCGAGATTACAGCGTCTTCGGAAACATCGCGAAATTCCCACTCTGTCAATGCTCCTCCGGCGTCCTAATTTTCGCTGAAATCACTAATAAGTCGGTAAGTACTTGAGAGTTTTGAACTGTAACATCTTGTATGGGTTACTTAAAAACCAAGCATCACTGTAACAAGGCATCAACTGAATTTACTTCCAGTTTACTAATAGCTGTATTTTTTAAAAAAAATTAAAAAGTGGTTAAGTGGATTCTTATGAAAAGTGTGTTGGCATTCTTTGAAAATGTACGGGAGATGCATATCTGGTTTCTGGGCTGCATATCTGGGTTGGGAGCCCACTTTAAATGTAATGGCTGATGGGCATAAACATCGTGAAATTCCCACGCTTACCTGACCGTCAAACTGTTGCCTCCAATGTACCTGTCAAATATCCTGACGGTAAATAAATTGCTTAAACACAAGCATTTTATGGTATTTTGAAATGACTTTACTTATTTTAATATAATGTGCTTCTAAATGCATTTAAGAGAACCTTTCAAACCTGTGGCAGCAGGCGACAGCGCCCGCAATAAGCAACGATACCTGCCGACAAGCCAGCTGTCGCCGAAAAATTTCACTCCGGATGATTTCTCAGCGACGCGCTGAGATCCACTACGATGTTGGAAGACTCCTCACGATCATGCCCGCGACACCCAGCGAACTGTCGGCGACAGCCTAGTCGTCGGCAGTCGCCTTAAAATCGCCAAAAGTGGGACAGGCCCTTTAAGGAAACTGGTGACGACTGAGGTATGTAGAATTAGACTGGATGAAGTGGGTATTGAACATATTGAAGTCCATTTACTGAATGCGCATCTTCATTTGTCAAAACATTTGTTCATGTTGCTCCAGGCGACTTACAGAGATTTAACAGCGAGACACCTGAAATAAACCCCCAGTTTACCCAGTCCATTGCTGTATTTGTCTTTTCGCTGGTGCCTCACCGTTAAATCTATAACTCGACACACCTATTCTGGGCAAGAGACTGCATCTATTCGATCTATTCTTCTCGTGATTTTATACACCTCAATAAGATCATCCCTCGTCCCCCTGAGCTCCAAGGAATACGTTCCCAGACTATTCAAACTCTCCCTATCGCTCAGACCTTGTTGTTGTTGCAGTTGTGCAGAGCATTAATATTCCGCTGATCTTAGATGGAAAGTAAATTCTTGAAGTTGGGTTGATTGAAGTCACCAGCGTCGATGAGCGGGGAAAGGGAGTTTTCTGCTTCAATAAAGTTAATACCTCAGGGCGGCACGGTTACGCAGCGGTAGAGTTGCTGCTTTACAGCGAATGCAGCGCCGGAGACTCAGGTTCGATCCTGACTACGGGTGCTGCACTGTAAGGAGTTTGTACGTTCTCCCCGTGACCTGCGTGGGTTTTCTCCGAGATCTTCGGTTTCCTCCCACACTCCAAAGACGTACAGGTATGTAGGTTAATTGGCTGGGTAAATGTAAAAATTGTCCCCAGTGGGTGTAGGATAGTGTTAATGTACGGGGATCGCTGGCCGGCACGGACTTGGAGGGCCGAAAAGGCCTGTTTCCGGCTGTATATATATGATGATAATATTCACCCACTGCCACTGTGGCTCGAAATGATATATAGTCCGCAGACAGAACAGTCGAGATGAATTCCCTCGTCAGGTTAAAGGGACGGCACATTATGAACAAATATTCCACGTGGTCTGATAAACTGCAAAACATCGTTCGTGAAGCACACGGAATATTTTGTGCAATTCTGACCTGAAATCTATTGGACGGCTGTCGCTAAGGTGGAAGTGTTGCAGAGAAGATTCATGTTAGAGGGACGCGAGTTATACATAGAGGCTAGCACCACTTCGGTGGGGCACATGAGGCATTTTGAGGTATATAAAGCATGAAAGGTTTGGCAAAGATGGACGGGCACTGCCCTTTCCCCACGGTTGGGCTGTGTAAAACTGGAGGACATAGATTTAAGGTGAGCGCAGAGCGATTTAGAGATAAGCCGAGGGACAACTTTTGATGCAGCTGATTGTCGGCAGATGTTTCGTTTCGTTAGAGATACATCGCGGAAGTTTAGTTTAGATATTCCGCGCCGACCAGTGTAAAACTATCCTACACAGACGAGGAACAAATTTCACATTTACCAAGCCAATTTACCTACTGTAAATTTACCTTCTTTGGAGTGTCGGAAGAAACCGAAGATCTCGGAGAAAACCCACGCAAGGAACGGGGAGAACGTACAAACGCCGGAGAGACTGCACTCGTCGTCTGGTCTCCGCGGCGCTGAAAGGCAGAAACTGTACCGGTGCGCCAAAAGTCACCTCCCCGTCGGGGAATTGAACCTCGGTCTCCCGCGTGACAGGCGGGGATACTAACCACTATACTAACGAGGAACTGATTTTCATCTTTATTTTTATTCATCTTTATCTTTATTTTTATCATCTTTATTTTTAAGTTTGGTATAACTTGAGCACCGGGACTGGAGAGTTGGGAAAGGGACCAAAAGCACAGGCGCCAGGATCCTGGGCACTCTGATGGACCTGGTGTCATTGGCTCTGAAGGGAAGATCTCTGGGCGCAAGGACCCCGGGCTGATCAATTATGAAGTGGACTCGGCGAGGAAGGGTCAAGAATCGATCTAATTATATCTGCTTTAAAAAATCCATTGTCTTTGCATCCACAACCTTCTGTGGCAAATAATTCCACAGAGTTACTACCCCATTATTAAAAGAATTCCTCCTCGTCTTCTTCCTAAAGGAACATCCTTTATTTCTGAAGCTATGACCTCTAGTCATAGACTTGGGGTTAGGAGAACGGGATTAGGAGGGAAAAATAGATTAGCCACGATTGAATGGCGGAATAGACTTGAGAGGCGGAATGGCCTAATGCTATTCCTACCACTTATGACCTTATGACTCTCACTAGTGGAAACATCCTCTCTACATCCACTCTTTCCAAGGTTTTTCTACTCGATACGTTTCAATGAGGTCCCCCCTCATGATTCTAAATTCTAGCGAGTGCAGACGCAGTGCCGCCTGAAGCTTATTGAGCTCCACCGAATGGAGTTATCTGGCAATGAGAGTAATCTACTCAGAGTGGATAGACGTGCGATGTAATCTCGGAGGGGCGGTGTAATGACCGTAGTGCAAATGGGCCGCTCGGTGTTAGCGACTGAGACATGGGTCGTTGGTTGTAATCTTTTCCGACTGTCGCGTCATCGGTCGCTGAGTAGAATAGCGGTCGGTGTGATCTCGGAGTTGAGGCTTCTGGGTCTCATCTCGTCTAGTGACGTGGTGCTCCATGCAACCCATGCCGGGGTATGGGACTTGGAGTAATCTCCCCTGAATGAAGTGGGGCTGAGGGGAATCTACTCAGAGTGCTTCGGCAGACGGTGTGATGTGATCAGACTTGAGAAGCACTGGTTGTAATCTCTTCCGAAGGAAGTTGCGCTCACTGCCATCTCCTTGGAGAGAGAGGCGGAGGGTGTCAACTACTCAGATCGTTGGGTCAGGGCGCAATCTCCTCAGGGTGGAGGGACAATTGGTGTATTCTGCTCAATGTGGTTAATGGTGGTGGTGGAGGTGGGGATGGGGTATTCGCTGTAATCCACCCAGAGAGTGCGGCGCCAGTTAAATCTCTTAAGAGTGCAGGTTTGGTCTGTATAATCTCAGAATAGAGGAGTGCCAGGTGAAAACTCCTCACGGCCGAGTCGTTCTTGTTGAAATCTGCTCAGACCGTAGGCGAGCCCAGTGTAATCTCCTTAAAGTAGAGCTGCGCTGATTGCATCCTTCGTGACCTGGGACTCTAGATGTAACATAACGGCGACTGAATGCAGTGACCTGTCGTATTATGACTTAGTTCTGCCGAGGAATGTTCCGAACAACATGATCTCCAATGAGATTAAATGTATGGATATATGTTGATTATATGTAACAAGCTGTCAATGAACTAGTTGAGGCAGACACAACAGCAATATCCACAACAATAGCATTTGAATGTCATTTGGAGAGCAACATAGATAGGAAATGTTGATGATCCATAGGCGGGCAATTGGGGTTCATTTACTTTGGGGACCTTTGTCGGCATGTACGGTTTGGGCCGCAGGCCCAGTTTTTGAGCTGTGTGACTTTATGTGATTCTAACTTCGACCTCTGAGATGTATTAGACATGATCATCGGGAGAAGGGGATGCTCCTTGGTGAAACTGTCTTTGTCCGTTCAAAACGGGGAAGAACCATTGAACCCATCCAGTGGAGACACGCCGTTGCGTCGTGGACGGGGACCGTCTCCAATTTCGACATGTAACTCTGGTTATTCAATCATTGCCACCTTCGTCTGGCATCCGCTGGATTCAATTGAGCGTCTTGGTTATTTTGGAACCCTCGCTTGGCATCTCTGGTAGACTTGCGGACAACGCACATGTACAATGCGAAGTCATCTTTCTCGAAAGCCTCGGAACTGGAGATGAGCAAAGAGTGAACCCCCCGTTTCTTGTTAGTGTAGACTCTATTTGCCTTTTTTTCACGACACAGTGGTCAACGCGTTCCTTAAGGGCCTGTCCAACTTTAGGCGATTTTAAGGCGACTACCGGCGAATGGGAATGGGAAGACTCCTGGTCCTGATGGCTTCAATAATGAATTTTATAAAAAAATTAGTGACTTGATCTCCCCACGCTTACAAACTCTATATAGTTACGCCTTTAAACAACAGCTGTTACCACAAACTTTGACTGAATCAACATTAATACTTATCCCTAAAAAAGATAAGGATTCTGTAGACCCTGGTTCGTATAGAGCCATCGCTCTTTTAAATACTGATCAGAAGATATTAGCTAAAGTTTTAGCCCATAGATTATGTTTAGTTATTGATAAATTAATACACCCTGACCAATCAGGCTTTATATATAAACGATATTCTTTCTATAACCTAAGACGTTTGTTCAATATAATATACTCAAATAGAATATTAAACGAAGACTTAGCAATCATTTCGCTAGACGCTGAAAAAGCATTTGATCAAGTGGAATGGCCCTATCTTTTCTCCGTGATGGAAAAATTCCAACTCGGTGAAACCTTTTGCTCATGGGTGAAACATTTATATAAAACTCCAACAGCTGGAATATTGTCAAACCAAATGTTGTCACCAAAATTTCACTTATCCAGAGGTTGTAGATAAGGATGTCCACTATCTCCGCTTTTATTTGCCCTCGTTATAGAACCACTCGCCGAGAGTATCAGATCACACCCAGACATTCACGACTATAACACTAAACATACAATTAACAAAATTTCCTTATATGCGGATGATGTACTATTATACATCACAAACACTGAAATTAGCATTCCGAATTTACTAAATCTCATAACTCAATTTGGCCCATTCTCCGGATATAGAATTAATTGGTACAAAAGCGAAATCATGCCAATTACGGAACAAAATCCGGCTATCAACAATTCCCTTTTAAAATTGCCTATGAAAAGTTCAAATACCTTGGAATCTACGTGACTACGAAATATACTTCTTTATTTAAATCAAATTTCCCTTCTTTAGTTACTAATTTACATAGAAATATCCAATTTTGGAAAACACTCCCCATTTCACTAGCTGGTCGAATTAATGCTATAAAGATGATCTTCCTCCCACAGCTACTATACTTATTTCAAGCACCTTGTAAATAACCCTTCTTTCAAACCGTCTGTCTCAGATAGAGGATTCATTCAATGGAAAAGTTATGGAATTAAAATGGTGGGAGACCTCTATCATAAGGGAACTTTTCTCTCCTTTCAGGAATTACAACAGAAGTATGGATTACATGCTAATATTTTTTTTAGATATTTACAACTCAGAGATTATGTAAAATCACATACGCAAGAATATAGATTTAGAGGCCCAGGAATTCTTGATGAATGCTTGAACCGTCATTACAATACAAATAAATTAATATCTTATATTTATAATACTCTTTTAGATACCGACATTCCGTCATCAGAATCATATAGACGAGCATGAGAGGACGAATTGGCTCAACCCATAACGCAAGACATATGGGACGAAAGTTTACAACACATACATCAATGCTCGTTAAACACTAGACACTCATTAATACAATTTAAAATATTACACAGATTACATTATTCGAAGATAAAATTAAACAGGATCTTCCCAAGTATCTCTCCTATTTGTGATAAATGTCAATTTCAAGAAGCCAATTTAACTCACACTTTTGTGACTTGTTTAAACATGCAAAATGTTTGGATCGATATTTTAAATGTAATGGCTGATGGCCATAAACATCGCGAAATTCCCACGCTTACCTGACCGTCAAACTGTTGCCTCCAATCTACCTGTCAAATATCCTGACGGTAAATAAATTGCTTAAACACAAGCATTTTATGGTATTTTGAAATGACTTTACTTATTTTAATATAATGTGCTTCTAAATGCATTTAAGAGAACCTTTCAAACCTGTGGCAGCAGGCGACAGCGCCCGCAATAAGCAACGATACCTGCCGACAAGCCAGCTGTCGCAGAGAAATTTCACTCCGGATGATTTCTCAGCGACGCGCTGAGATCCACTAGGATGTTGGAAGACTCCTCACGATCATGCCGTGACACCCGGCGAACTGTCGGCGACAGCCTAGTCGTCGGCAGTCGCCTTAATATCGCCAAAAGTGGGACAGGCCTTTTAAGACAATCGGTGACGACTGAGGTATGTAGAATTCGACTGGATGAAGTGGGTATTGAACATATTGAAGTCCATTTACTGAACGCGCATCTTCATTTGTCAAAACATTTGTTCATGTTGCTCCAGGCGACTTACAGAGATTTAACAGCGAGGTACTTGAAATAAACCCCCAGTTTACCCAGTCCATTGCTGTATTAGTCTTTTCGTTGGTGCCTCACCGTTAAATCTATAACTCGGCAGGAGCAGCACCGACGAATGATCTGACTGGCCGAAATGAAAATAATGGATGGAACGAAGCGTCATAGAGTAATAGAGTCATTGAGTGATACGGTGTAGAAACGGGCCCTTCGGCTTTGCTTGCCCACACCCGCCAACATGTCCCAGCTCCACTATTCCCACCTGCCCGCGTTTGGTCCATATCCCTCCAAACCTGTTTAATCCATCTACTTATCTAACTGCTTCGTAAATATTGGGATAGTCCCTGCCTCAACTACCTTCTCTGGCACCTTGTTCCATACACCCACCAACCTTTGTGTGAAAAAGTTAGCCCTCAGTTTCTTATTAAATCTTTTCCCCTTCGACACACCTACTCTGGGCAAGAGACTCTGTGCATCTACTCGATCTATTCTTCTCGCCCCCCTGAGCTCCAAGGAATACAGACTATTCAACCTCTCCCTATCGCTCAGACCTTGTTGTTGTTGTTGTTGTTGTAGTTGTGCAGAACATTAATATTCCGCTGATCTTAGATGGGAAGTAAATTCTTGAAATTGGGTTGATTGAAGTCACCAGCGTCGATGAGCGGGGAAAGGGAGTTTTCTGCTTCAATAAAGTTAATACCTCAGAATATTCACCCACTGCCACCGTGGGTCGAAATGATATATAGTCCGCAGACAGAACAGTCGAACTGAATTCCCTCGTCAGGTTAAAGGGACGGCACATTATGAACAAATATTCCACGTGGTCTGATAAACTGCAAAACATCGTTCGTGAAGCACACGGAATATTTTGTGCAATTCTGACCTGAAATCTACTGGACGGCTGTCGCTAAGGTGGAAGTGTTGCAGAGAAGATTCATGTTAGAGGGACGCTAGTGAAAAATAGAGGCTAGCACCTCTTGCGTGGGGCACATGGGGCATTTTGAGGAATATAAAATCATGAAAGGTATGGCAAAGATGGACGGGCACTGCCTTTTCGCCACGGCTGGGCTGTGTAAAACTGGAGGACGTAGATTTAAGGTGAGCGCAGAGCGATTCAAAGATAAACCGAGGGACAACTTTTGACTCCATCCTATCCCCCCTAGTTAAATCTCTCCCCACCTACCTCCAAGACACCTCACACGCTCTCCATCTCCTCAATAACTTCCGGTTCCCAGGACCCCACTCCCTCATCTTTACCATGGATGTCCAGTCACTCTACACTTCCATCCCCCACACGGATGTTCTCGAAGCCCTCCGTTTCTTCCTCGACCATAGAACCAGCCAATCCCCATCGACCAACACTCTCCTCCGCCTAGCAGAGCTGGTTCTTACCCTCAACAACTTCTCCCTTTGACTCCTCCCACTTCCTCCAAACCAGAGGCGTAGCTATGGCCACTCGCATGGGCCCTAGCTATACCTGCCTCTTTGTCGGGTAAGTCGAACAATCCCTGTTCCGGATGTACAGCGGCCCCATCCCCGAACTCTACCTCCGCTACATCGACGACTGCATTGGTGCTACCTCTTGTACACATGCAGAACTCACTAACTTCATACACTTCACTTCCAATTTCCATCCTGCCCTTAAATATACCTGTATTTTCTCCCTCATCTCCCTCCCGTTTCTGGACCTCACCAACTCCATTACAGGAGACAGACTAGTGACGGACATTTACTATAAACCCACTGACTCGCACAGCCATCTGGACTACACTTCTTCCCACCCGGTCCCCTGCAAAATATCTATCCCCTACTCCCAATTCCTCCGTCTACGCGGCATCTGCGCCCGGGATGAGGTGTTTCACACTAGGGCTTCAGAGACGTCCTCGTTCTTCAGGAAACGGGGCTTCCCCTCCTCCATTATAGATGAGGCTCTCACTAGGGTCTCTTCTACATCCCGCAGCTCCGCTCTTGCTCCCCCTCCCCCCACTCGCAACAAGGACAGAATCCCCCTCATTCGCACCTTCCACCCCACCAGCCAGCGGATCCAACAAATCATCCACCAACATTTCCGTCACCTACAACTGGACCCCACCACTGGCCATATCTTCGCATCCCCTCCCCTCTCTGCGTTCCGCAGAGACCGTTCCCTCCGTAATTCCCTGGTCCACTCGTCCCTTCCTACCCAAACCACCCCAACCCCGGGCACTTTCCCCTGCAACTGCACGAGATGCAACACCTGTCCCTTTACCTACCACCTCAACTCCATCCAAGGACCCAAACAGTCTTTCCAGGTGAGACAAAGGTTCACCTGCACCTCCTCCAACCTCATCTATTGCATCCGCTGCTCTAGATGTCAACTTATTTACATCAGCAAAACCAAGCGCAGGCACGGCGATCGCTTCGCTGAACACCTGCGCTCGGTCCGCATTAACCAAACTGATCTCTCGGTGGCCGATCACTTCAACTCCCCCTCCCATTCCCAGTCTGACATTTCTGTCATGGGCATCATCCAGTGCCATAGTGAGGCCCACCGGAAATTGGAGGAACAGCACCTCACATTTCGCCTGGGCAGTTTGCAGCCCAGTGGTATGAACATCGACTTCTCCAATTTTAGATAGTTCCTCTGTCGCTCCCGTCCCCTCCTCCTTCCCAGATCTCCCTCTATCTTCCTGCCTCCACCTATATCCATCCTTTGTCCCGCGCCCCTTACATCAGTCTGAAGAAGGGTCTCGACCCGAAACGTCACCCATTACTTCTCTCCCGAGATGCTGCCTGACCTGCTGAGTTACTCCAGCATTTTGTGGATAAATACCTTCGCTTTGTACCAGAATCTGCAGTTATCTTCTTATATTATATGGACAACTTTTGATGTAGATGGTAGTCGGCAGATGTTTTGTTTAGTTTAGTTTAGAGATTTATCGCGGAAGTTTAGTTTAGAGATTCCGCGCCGACCAACGTAAAACTATCCTACACAGACTAGGGACAAATTTTACATTTACCAAGCCAATTTACCTACTGTACTACTTTGGAGTGTGGGAGGAAACCGCAGATCTCGGAGAAAACCCACGCAAGTAACGGGGAGAATGTACAAACGCCGGAGAGACTGCACTCGTCGTCTGGTCTCCCGGCACTGAAAGGCAGAAACTCTACCGGTGCGCCAAAAGTCATCTCCCCGTCGGGGAATTGAACCCCGGTCTCCCGCGTGACAGGCGGGGATACTAACCACTATACTAACGAGGAACTGATTTTCATCTTTATTTTTATGCATGTTTATCTTTATTTTTATTATCTTTATTTTTAAGTTTGGTATAAGTTGAGCAGTTGTGCGTACCCATTGAAAAAAGAGACCTAAAAAAAACCAGCATGATGTTTCTTCTGGATTCGGGAACCAGAGAAGTGAGCATCTGATACTTCGGTCACAAAAAGGAAACGTCGAGGGCCCTGATAAAATTGTCCCAAATATGGAACCAGCTGGCAGTGAAAGCTGTCGTAGCCGGTACAATACAATGTTTAAAACACCTCTAGACATGTACATGGAGAGAAAGTATTTAAAGGGGGATGGGCCAAACGCAGGCATAGTCAGTTAGAGCTTAGTTAGACATATTTCTCGGTTGCAGGAGCTGAATCCGAAGGGCCTGTTTTTGTGCTGTATGTTTCAGTGCATCTATAAAAAGCCCACCCATTGTGCGACTGGAATCTCTCATGGCTTGTGTAGGGAGTCGGCCTCTTATTGTGTTTCCAGGATTGGCCAGTGCTGGACATTCTTTTGGAACCCAAGAGCATTTTGTTTAAACGAAAAACAAAGGCTTATTTTGTTTTATCGGTTGCTGCGAGGATTTGGAATGTTTAATTTTTGCAGACGAAACAATGGTGGCATCCGCTCGATCCCCACTGAATAATTACCGGGCACTGCGCAATTTCTGTTGTAGGATGGGGACATCAAGTGGCCGGATGAAGATGTGCAACCGAGCGAGAAACAACTGATTAGTAAATGAATAGATTAGTTTCGGGACAATTGTATCACCCCCCCCCCCGCGTTTCCTTTTTGTAAACGAAGCATAAGATGCTCACTTCTCTGGTTCCCGAATCCAGAGTAAATATAATGCTGTTTTTTGTCTCTATTTTCAGTGGGCGATGCTCAGCAGGTAAGCACTACTGCTCAAGTTATACCAAACGTTAGAAAAAGATGAACACTGTAGACACAACGAACTGCACATGCTTGAGTCTTGAGTAACACTCAAAGTGCTGGTGCAATTCTGGTGTTAGACAGAATTTCCGGAGGCCATGGATAGCAGACGTTTCGACTGGTCCCTTCTTCAGACTAATTGGAGGACATGGAGAAAGCTGAAAAAGGGGTGGAGGCGGGTCAAAGGCTGCAAAGTTATCGGTGGAAAATAGACAAAAATACTGGAGTAACTCAGCGGGACAGCCAGCATCTCTGGATAGAAGGGATGGGTGACATTTCGGGTTGAAACCCTTCTTCAGACTGAAAGTCAGGGGAGAGGGAAACATCGAGATAAGGAAGGGTGCGGTGAGAGAGACCAAAAGTGACGATTAATCAAGGAAAATGTAGAATAGATCATTGTTAGCTAGGAGAAGGTGACAACGAGGCATACAAAGTATAATTTAATCAGGAGGACTGTCAAACTAGTCGGTGAACTAGGATGGAGAGGGAAAGGAAGGGTTACTTGAAGTTAGGTAATTCAATATTCATACCGCCGCCCAAGCGAAATATGAGGGTCTGTTCCTCCAATTTGCGTTAGGCCTCATGGAGGAAGCCCAGGACGGAAAGGTCAGGATGTGATTGGGAGGGGGAGTGAAAGTGTTCGATCCTGACTACAAATGCTGTATGAACGATGTTTCAACGTTCTCCCTGTCACTCGGATTTTCCCCGGGCGTTCCCCCCACCCCCACCCAGAATCCAAAGACGTACAAGCTTGTAGGTTCACTGGCTTCGGTAAAAAAAAATGCAAATTCTCTCCAGTATGTGCTAGTGTACGGCGATCGCTGGTCGGAGCGGACATGGTGGGCCTGATTTAAACTAAACTGCAATTTAAAAAAAATGTGGACATCATCCTCCGGTTTTGGTCCGGATCAGTGTTCATCTTGGCGTGGTCGTTCTCCTTCTCAATGCGTATCTTTATAATGCCCAAGATTCCGTCCTCCGAAATTCCACAGGAACAGCAAGATTGTGAGATGTTTGAATACGCTGAGTACTAATGCTCTGGTGTTTAGCTGAGTTGCATGTAGCGCAGTTCATCACATTCATGGTAACATACAGTAAATTAGGACGCTTCCACTTGGAGTTCTTCATGCTATGATGTTCCTTGAAGTGATGGCTTTTCCGTCGGATGCAGATCATTGGGGTGCCTCTATGTATCTTCCTTCATGCCGGAGTGTAACAGGGCGCTGAGTGTTTCCGGCAATATTTGCTTTATTCTGCCTCGCAGTTTGTGTTAATATTCCTGGTCAAACGATCCACCTCTCTCCTTCATTTCTTTAATGTACGAGTGCTGAAGTTCTACAGTATCTCTCACTTGTTCATTGTTCGTTCCTGTTTAAGTTTCATTCAACGTGAAAGCCAATGACACGGAGGTGAATTTGGATTTTATTCTACACTCTAGATCACTCGCTTTGACGTTATTATAATGTTCAGATGAACATTATAACGGGGCAGGACACTTCGCACAGCACTGTGACCAGAATGTGACCTCAATGTCCCGGAGTGGAACACAGCGTAACGAGATTATTGTCTTTAGAATGTATTTCTAGAATTTAGAGAAACAGGCTCTTCGCCTGACCAAGTCCGAGCCGACCAGCGATCCCCGCACACTAACGCTGCCCTCCACACTCGGGAAAATGTACCATTTTACCGAAGCCAATTAACTTACAAACCTGCACTTCTTTCGACTGTGGAAGGAAACCGGAGTAACCGGACAACCCACGCGGTCGCAGGGAGAACGGACAAAGTCCGTACAGACAGCACCCGTATTCAGGATCGAACCTAGGTCTGCAAGTGCCGCCACTTGTTTAGAATCTCTGCGAATTATTCCCCGCACAATGTTTTCGGCAGCTGAATCCAGTCTGGATCTTGTTTGTCGAATTACACATTTTGCTTTCCCACTTGGCACATTCTAGATCTCAAGATCTCATTTGATTTCCACAATGCTTAGCAACCCGACTTTCGAATCTGTGTCGGAACTGTCGACAGACTAGTCGTCCACCGGATAGTTGCTTTCGTTTCTCTGCCCACAGCTTTTCTCTGGCCTGAAGAATGGCCCCAACATTCTGTTTCAGTGCAAATCTACTTGGTGGAAAGATTAACGGTGAGATGGGTAATCAAAGTCACCCAGGGAGAGATATGGCCAGTCTGACCACCGTGACTGAAAAACTGATGAGGCTTAACCTGAGGAGCCGTGGTCCGCATGGCAACGGGTCAAGTGTGGAAGGTTGGATTGATCGTGCCTCCGCGCGTTTCCTGGCAAAAGCGTCGTATCAGCGATAGCCCTCCGACGGTTCGTGCATAGATGTAGCACAAAGAAAATGTCACTGAATGCCGCTGAAACGAATGTGGAGTAACTTTCAAAAGCAGGGACGGAATAGTCTGAGGTGCAAGATTAACTGGGAAGTAGAGAACATTGTGTGGCAGAAAGGGACAAAAACGATTCACGCTTCTGGCTATTGACCGTGAACATTGTTGGGCAACAATCCGCATTATCACCTGGTGAACAAGTAGATTATTTCAGCTGTGTTTCATGGAGTCAGGGTATACGATCTTGCTCAAAACAAGAACAATACGGAAGTAACAGGTTATCATTTTACGAGGTTTTATGTGGTCGGATATCACTGCGCTTAAATTAATAGTTAGGAGGCCAGTTAAAGTAAAGACAACTTAGTAATGACAACTAAGTATAGAAGTTGTGAGGTCATGTTGCAGTTATATAAGACGTTGGCGAGGCCGCATTTAGAGTATTGTGTTCAGTTCTGGGCATCATCTGATAGAAAAGATGGAAAGGGTACAGAAGATTTACGAAGATGCTGCCAGGATCACAGGGTATGAGGTCTGAGGGAGAGGTTGAGTAGGCTGGGTCTCTATTCCTTGGAGCGGAGGAGGATGATGGGTGATCTCATAGAGGTATATAAAATCATGAGATGAATAGATCGGGGAGATGCACAGTCTCTTGCCCGGAGTAGGTGAATCGAGGACCAGAGGGCATGGGTTAAGTGTGAAGGAGTTAAATATTTCATACGAATCTGAGGGGTAGCTTTTACACACAAAGGGTGGTGGGTGTATGCAGCAAGCTGCCAGACGAGGTAGTTGAGGCAGGGACTGTCCCAACATTTAAGATGCAGTTAGATAGGACAGGTTTGGAGGGATATTGACTAAACGCAGGCAGGTAGGACTAATGTAGCTGGGACATGTTGGCCGGTGTGGGCAAGGTTGGGCGGAGGACCTGTTTCCACGCGGTATCACTCTATGACTCCATCTTAAAGTAAACAATGAAAAATGTTGCCAGTTTTTTTGGGCGAAGAATAACACAAATAGAGATTTGAATGGAATGCTTAACAAGACATTTTGCATCTTCATCCAAATTGTAACTGATCTGGCAAATATGGAGGATTACCCTACGAAATATTGCATAAGTAATGGTTTACTTCAGTTTAGATTATCATTGTCACGTGTACCGAGGTACAGCTATAACCTTTATTGTTGCGTGCTATCTAATAAAAAAATACTATACATGGTTACAAACCAAGCTGCTAACAATGTATAGCTGAAGGACAAAGGGTACAACAATTAGTATAAGGTAACATTCGATAAAGTCCAAAAGGAGATTAATTACGGAGAAAGTCAAGGGCACAAAGTGCTGGAATAATTCAGCAGATCAGGCAACATCTCCGGAGAACATGGAAGGTGACGTTTCGGGTCGAGATCCTGCTCCAGAAACACAAGGCACACCGCCAAACGTCCGACGGGGTGATCAGGATTTCCAGTGGGAGAGGTCCGGTTGTTTAAGGACGAACGGACCGAGAAGAGTTGATCTTCATTTGGACTAATACTCCAGCGGGTTTCGTGAACAGGACCCCCTGTGTTTTTCACAGGTGAATCTAGCGTCGTACAACATGGCATCTACGAGTCGTACAACATGGCAGTATGCCCTTGCCCCAAATTATCCATGCTGATAACGTTGGATACAAAATGCTGGAGTACCTCTGCTGGTCAGGCAGCATCCCTGGAGAAGAAGGACATGTGAAGTTTCGGGTCGGGGCTCGTATCCAGAAAAAGTTGCCTCCCGGAGCAACTCCCATTTGCTTGCATTTGGCCCATATCCCCCTCAGTCATCCATATCCACGAACCTGTTTAAATTTCTTTTAAACTTCGTAGTTCTGCTCGCCTCGACACCCGACTCCCAGTTTGTTTCCATCTAGTGATTCCTCTCTGTGACAACGTTGTACATCAGGTCTTCATTAGTTTTTACCACTATCACCTTAGGTCGATGCCCACTGGTTTTTAACTCCACTACCCCCGTCAAAATGACTGCGACCGTTCAGTTAATGTTCCCCGCTTATCGTTTTATATAGGCCATCCATGGCTCCGACGCTCCATGGAAACAAAATTCCTCGCCTTCTAATCCCTCCACGTAACTCCAGTCAACCAGTCCAGGTATCACCGAGTAAGTCGTTTCTGAATGCTGTTCAGGCACATGGTATTCTTCCTACAGCTGAGTACTAGAACTCAGCTTTCTACTAGCTGAGTACAAACACTCTTATGCTGGTTTGGATGCACTGCTATCATTGGAGGTGGATGGAAAAGTGAGCTTTAATTTTGAGAGCACTTGGTTCTGTGACACTTGGTTCCAAAGGGAAAAGAGTGGCGCAAACTCTCCTCTATCCAGGAAGACATATGTTACTTCCCTTGCCAACTTAAATTTCCTTACGGAATTTGACGAAAAAACGTGCTAAGCGTAATGTTATAAATTATGCTTATTTGCAGTTAATGCTCCCTGTTATATAAAACATTGATCCAAAGGATCGTTCCATTTAAGCAGTTCAAACCTTTGTTTGGTTCCAACCACAATAATTTGCAATATTCGTCTTTAAAAAGATGAAAAACAACATTAAAAGTAATCGCATGTGCAATATCCCATAATGTGCAATGAGTGAAATTCATTGCAGTGGGTAAAAATAGGCCACGGTAAGTGTTTGTTCAGTAGGGTGTGCTTGATGTGACTGATGAGTTGGTCACACTAATTGTCTCAGTAGAATTCCTTTTCTTGTATAAGAGTTTGTTAAACCGATGCCCATACACAAAGGGAGTAGTGTCGTTCAGTACAACTGATCGGTGCCTCGCACGGGGAATGGGATTTCCAGCAATTTACCACATTGCGAGAATATTCTATCCTGTGCTTGCAGCAGTTGGTATCCCTGGTAAGATAACGGAGTCGATTACAATGCGTTAGGTTTGTTATTCTTGCTGTACCAGGTGCACGGAAGAGTAGTCGCATTGATATGTCGCGTTTCATTGTCACACTTAGAGTCTCTAGGTCTTTAGAGTTTTCAGATTCAGTTATCTATTTTTTTTCATTTTAATTGATTCTTTTGACGATCAGTTATTTCGTTAATTGCATCAATCAAATCGGTGCTAATATTGTCAATTTGCCAACATTCTCTCTTCCGTAACTTTCCTTTGGATTATTGGCGCATTTTCGTGTAGGTCTGGGTATGACTCGAAAGAGAAATATGAAACAAAATAAAAACGAGGAGATGTTAGCGGGTCCACGTTCCTTCGACAAACTTTCCAGTTTCTATCCGATATGCAGGACATTTTCACATGAGAAATCCCCTTTCTCCGCCTAAGTGACTTAAATTTAATCTGTATCAGGAAAGGTCTCTCAGTTTACCCCTTTGACGTTCTTTTTGACTGTTTTATTTTTTTAACCTTTGGTTCTTCTTGCCAAAGGTGTTGTATCAGAAGAAACAGATTTTCTGTGATCTTGTTATCACCACCATCAATTGTTATCACCACCACCGTTCAGTATTTTCAGCACTGACGCCGGGCCAGGTCTCGATGACTGAGGCGGTCAGTTGCTTACCGGTAAGTATGCCGTGAACATCAGAAACTCTGCTCTAAACTGCCGAGAAAATGCCGGCGGAACGGCGACTGCGGACCGCCGTAAGAGTGTTCGAGCATCGGCGGAGCGCGGAGCGACAGGATTCTCACTCTGTTCCTGTCCAGCCTGATCCGACACCGAGTTGGAAGAATGGAAACCATTCAGCCCGCCATACGGCATTATTAACATTTACATAATGTAAAACGGACCAGCTTTGGTGATCCTGGAGCTAACTCTTTATTGTTTTTATCTTTGCAGTTAATTTAACGGCAATTGTGATCCTCTCACGGGGAAAATGCGGACTCTCCAAATGCATCACCCGTTACCTAGTGGGAATGGCAACGGCAGACCTAATGGTGGTTCTCATTGTTGCTATTGTGGAGCAGATCAATTATATCTATATTTTTGCCAATTTCTTGCTCATTACACCGCTCTGCGCCCTGACACTTGTACTGAGGGTTGTGACTATGGACTGTTCCGTGTGGTTAACGGTGGGGTTCACGTTCGATCGCTTTATCGCAATTTGTTGTCGTAAGTTTCGTGAACGGTACTGCAGCGAAAAAACAGCAACTGTGGTTATAGCGACCGTGGTCGCAATCAGCTGTGCGAGGAGCGCGCCTTTTTACTTTGCGGTGGAGCCTTATGTCATAATTGACAACGTACCGTGGCGAGGCGCCTTGAAGGCAGAATACTTCACTTCAGCCGGCTGGAAAGCCTACGAGTTACTTGACAGTATCTTAACACCGCTGCTACCGATTTGTTTAATTCTGTTGTTCAATGGGTTAACAATCAGACATATTATAGCTGCAAATAGAGTCCGGAAAGGATTTCGGAACAGCAGTGAGGATCACAAGGATGTAGAAGTGGAGAACCGGAGAAAGTCAATGGTTTTGTTATTCGCTATATCAGCCAATTTCATAATATTTTGGATGCCCTATGTGGTATCCTCTGTGAACTGGCAAACGCAAAATTATTTTTACATGGACAGGTATTTGAACACCCCGACATATATTCTACAACAGTTAGGATACATTTTCCAAATGCTCAGTATGTGCACCAACACGTGCATCTATACACTAACACAAAGGAAATTCAGGGAACAACTGAAGAATGGAGTGAAATATCTGTTTACAGTAAATGGGAAACTGTGTAGGTAATCTGATAGTAAAATGGCAACTTGACTGAGTTTTGAAATAAATATTATAAAAGATTCGCAGGTTTGTGAAAGATGCAGTTACTTCGCACTTGCCTCACTGTCGGACACCAGTTATATCCACGGTTGTTACCTCGGCAAACTGTGCCAACGAAATAAATGGTGGTGCATTGGCGGTTACATTGACACAATTGTATTCCAAAACAGTGGGTTATTGATTCCACCGACATCAGTGCACATTATTCTTTGGGAACTGGAGAAATATTACTGACAAGTGACAATAGTGTGTCAAATTAAATGACATTAAATCTGTCGGATTTTCATGCAAATAGTACAAAAACGATTAACTATTGCTTATTCGGCGCGGACAATCATCCTATTTACGCAAAACCAAGAGCTGGAACATGAAAACCCTGTCTTCCACAGGAATGTTTGCGTTATGGAGAATTCCCTGCACATACGTAATGAGAGGGGGCTAATCACTGACATGGCATGAGTGGAGGCTGATGTCAGATGTGCGCGTGTGGCGTGTAAAAAAAGCAATGATCCCGCATATAAAACGGCAGTACTGACGAACGTTTTGAGGGGCACAATGATTTAATCGTTCTGGGTTCTTCTCGGAATTACTTCGTTCCGCAGGGATATATCCGGGCCTAACCGATGTTGAAAAGGCGCCGCCAATCTTCATACACCACTCTTCCATCATTCATCAAAGCTTTCACTTATTGATTATGAACATTTCGATTCCCCTTAATGACGAATACATCATTCGAATTAATTGCTAATCGTTGATTTGTGTATAGGCTACAGAACCCTCCGAATAACTACCGCTTTATTGTATTTAAAACTCAGCCAGCAAAAGTAATTTGGATAAATAATGGAATGTAAAAGGACAAACTAACGCCTTTGATCTGCCAATTAGTGTTCGACCTGAAAGGTTGATCCCATTTGTCTTCACAGGTGCTCCATCAGGTGCTAGTATTTCCAGCATTTTTACTTTATTTTTAAAAATCCTCTTTCAGATTTTCTGCAATTTTTTTGCCAATTTGTTCAAGTTTATTAAAGCTGTCCTGTGCCTTTTAGAAGAATACCTTCTCTTTGAGTTTCCGACTGGAAAATTCCTAAATTGCCAGAGTGACGATTGTGGTATTTTCATACATAACGGGAAAACCTGTCGAAATAAACAGAATAAAAAATGTTTAGAGGACTAAAGGCCAAACGTGTGCAAATGGAATTAGCTTTCCTGGGGCATATTGATCTTCGAGTTGGGCCAAGTGGGCTTTTTTCCGTGCTGTATAACTCCATGAATATGACTCTAGTTTAGTACTCAATCGACTTCTTGCGATCAGTCTCCTCATTATTTGATATCCGACCCATTACGGTGGTATTGTACGCGAATTCGTAAATTGTGTTGGATGTGTACTTGATTGCGCAGTCGTGGATGCATAAGGAGTATGGACCAGAGCTGAGAACACATCTTTGCAGAGCACAAGTGTGGGAGATTACACAGGCTCATTTGCTATTTACCTTCACTGGTTGTGGTTTGTTGGTCAGGAAATCGAGGATCCAGTTACAGAGGGGAGTGTGTAGGAAAGAACTGCAGATGCTGGTTTAAATCGAAGGTAGACACAAAATGTTGGGGTAACTCAGCGGGACAGGCAGCATCCCTGGAGAGAAGGAGTGGATGACGTTTCGGGTCGAGACCCTTCTTCAGACTGATGTCAGGGGAGTGCGCGGAAGAAAGATAGAATGTAGTCGGAAACAGTAAGACTGTTGGGAGAACTGGGAAGGGTTGGAGATCGAGGGAAAGCAAGGGCTATTTGAAGTTAGAGAAATCAATGTTCATACGGCTGGGGTGTACGCTACCCAAGCGAAATATGAGGTGCTGTTCCTCCAATTTGCGCTGGGCCTCACTCTAACAATGGAGGAGGCCCGGGACAGAAAGGTCAGATTGGGAATGGGAGGGGGAGTTAAAGTGCTGAGCAATCGGGAGATCAGGTTGGTTAAGGCGGACTGAGAGGAGTTGTTCAGCAAAACGACCGCCGAGCCTGTGCTTGGTCTCGCCGATGTCTCATCTGCAAAAGCAGATATGGTAGATGAGGTTGGATGAGATGCAAGTGAACCTCTGCCTCACCGAAAAAGACTGTCGGGGTCGTTGGATGGAGTCTGATTTTATAATGATTAAGCCGAATACTGGTATCACAAAAGGCTGGAGTAACTCAGCGGGTCAAGTAGCATCTCTGGAGAGAAGGAATGAGTGGGAAGCCGAATACTGAATTAGTACAACAGATTTTATTTCATAGTGGGGTTTTTCCCTCTAAAATTCCTGCAGACCCAACGAGTGTCTAAAGGGCTCATAGGAAAACGGAAAACAGCTTTTCCAATATTAATTGCTTTTTATACAGAAAGGAGAAAGGGGTGTTGCATAGATAATCAATAACCAATTGCAATCTTAATACAATTCACGTGGTTACAGAGAAAACAAAACTTAATTCATGATTTCAGGGAAACGCATCACCGAGGGAAGATCGAAAATTAACTTTTCTACTTCAGCACATGTCCATATAAGGAGTTGTTATTCGAAAGGAAGTTATCAGCAACGCAGGCTCTATATCAGTAATGTTCGCTCTTGAGCTGGTGAACACATTCCATTCTTATGAGACCATCACCCTTCTACAAACCAGTACCCATTGTACCGCTTTACTACTTAAAAACAGGCATTCATTTTCTATTAACTAAAACACCAACAAGAGCTATTTCGTAACTGTCTACAACAAAATATCAATATCATTAATCACTACACAACCTAATAGCACCCTTATACGTTATATTTCTCAAAGGGACAGGTGTTGCATCTCCTGCGGTTGCAGGGAAAAGTACCTGGGGAGGGGGTGTTTTGGGTAGGAAGGGACAAGGGATTTCAATTTCCACGAGTTTGGAGAAGCTTGGATGGGACAATGGTACTGACAACAGATATGTAGTCTATGTATAGAAGTCTGCTATAGATGTCTCTCTTATCCAGCTATTCCAGAGATGTGTTGGGCCAGGGAAATGGTACCAGCTGTGGATCTGTTGTGGCGGTAGACGAGCAGCAATGGACAATTTTTGCCTCAGCCGTCTGGCCGCATCTGTGGGAAAGGAAATAAAGCATTCAAGTCAAGGATGTTCGTCAAATTTGGCGCAGAAAGTACATTATGCCTATCTCAACCAGAGAAGATTTTCACAGCCCGTGAAAATAGACTTTGCATCTCCACTCCTGCAACCACTTTCCGTCGACGACATTGTGATTGAACAAATGGTAAACGTATTGCAAAGGTCGGGCAAGCTAGGCTTGATCAATTGGAGTTTGATATTTGAGATTTTGAGAAGCAGACCTGGACGAAATTAAGTGGACTGAATAGTTTGTTCTTCTGGGAAAGTGTAAAACCAAGGAATTATGCGTAGACGTTCACAATCAAGTATAGAAACATAGAAACATAGAAAATAGGTGCAGGAGGAGGCCATTTGGCCCTTCGCGCCAGCACCGTCATTCATTGTGATCATGGCTGATCGTCCCCAATCAATACCCCGTGCATGCCTTCTGCCCATATCCCTTGATTCCACTAGCCCCTAGAGCTCTATCTAACTCTCTCTTAAATCCACCAAGTGATTTGGCTTCCACTGCCCATTGTGGCGGAGAATTCCACAAATTCACAATTCTCTGGGTGAAAAAGTTTTTCTCACATCAGTTTTAAATGGCCCCCCCTTTATTTTAAGACTGTAGCCCCTGGTTCTGGCCTCGCCCAATATTGAGAACATTTTTTCTGCATCTAGCTTGTCCAGTCCTTTTAAAATTTTGTATGTTTCTATAAGATCCCCTCTCATCCTTCTAAACTCCAGTGAATAAAAGCCTAGTCTTTTCAATCTTTCCTCATATGTCAGTCCCGCCATCACAGGGATCAATCTCGTGAGCCTATGCTGCATTGCCTCAATTACAAGGATGTCCTTCCTCAAATTAGGATACCAAAACTGTACACAAGACAACAGACGTGGTCTTACCAGGGCCCTATACAACTGCAGAAGAACCTCTTTACTCCTATAGTGAAATCCTCTTGTTATGAAGGCCAACATTCCATTAGCTTTCTTCACTGCCTGCTCTACCTGCACGCCAACTTTCAGTGACTGGTGTACAAGGACACCCAGGTCTCGCTGCACCTTCCCCTTACCTAACCTAACTCCATTGAGATAATAATCTGCCTCCTTGTTTCTGCCGCCAAAGTGGATATCCTCACATTTATCTATATTATACTGCACCTGCCACGCATCCGCCCACTCACTCAACCTGCCCAGGTCACCCTGCAACCTCCTAACATTCTCTTCACAGTTTACGCTGTCACCCAGCTTTGTGTCACCCGCAAACTTGCCAGTGTTGCTTCTAATTCCCTCTTCCAAATCATTAATATATATGGGAAACAGATGCGGCCCCAACACCGAGCCTTGCGGCACCCTACTCGCCACTGCCTGCCATTCTGAAAAGGGCCCGTTTACTCCTACTCTTTGCTTCCTGTCTGCCGACCAAGTTTCTATCCATGTCAACACTCTACCCCCAATACCATGTGCTCCAATTTTAGTCACCAATCGCCCGTGCAGGACCTTATCAACGGCTTTCTTAAAGTCTAGTTACACTACATCCACTGGCTCCCCTTCATCCATTTTACTTGTCACGTCCTCAAAAAATTCCAGAAGATTAGTCAAGCGTGGTTTCCCTTTCAGAAACCCATGCTGACTTGGACTTATCCTTTTACTGCTATCCAACTGAACCGTTATTATCTATTTATTAATTGACTCCAGCATCTCTCTCACCACTGAAGTCAGGCTAACTGGTCCATAATTCCCCGTTTTCTCTCTCGCTCCTTTCTTGAAAAGTGGGATAACATTAGCTATCCGCCAATTCACAGGAACTGATCCCGAATCTATTGAACGTTGGAAAATGATCACCAATGCGTCCACCATTTCTAGAGCCACTTCCCTGAGGATCCTGCGACGCAGACTATCAGGGCCAGGGGATTCATCATCATTCAGTCCCATTAGTCTACCCAATACTATTTCTCGCCTAATGAAAATTTATTTCAGTTCCTCTACCCTCTTAGATCCTCTGTCCTCACTTACATCTGGGAGATTGTTTGTGTCTTCATTAGTGAAGACTGATTCGAAGTACCTGTTCAACGCTTCTGCCATTCCCTTGTTACCCATAATAATTTCACCCGTGTCTGCCTTCAAGGGACCCACATTTGACTTCGCTACTCTTTTTCTCTTAACATATCTAAAGAAGGTTTTACTGTCCTTCTTTATATTCTTGGCCAGCTTCCCCTCGTACTTCATCTTTTCAGCCCGTATTTCCCGTTTTGTTACCTTCTGTTGTCCTATGAAAGTTTCCCCAATCCTCTGGTTTCTGGCTACTCTTTGCTGTGTTATACATATTTTTTTTTGTTTTGTTCCAACCCTAACTTCCCTTGTCAGCCACGGTTGCCTCCCACTCCCCTTAGAATCTTTCTTCCTTTTTGGAATGAAATGATTCTGTGTCTTCCGGATTATTCCCAGAAATTCCTGCCATTGCTGTTCCACGGTCGATCCTGCTGGAAACCCTTTCCAGTCTACCTTGGCCAGCTCCTCTCTCATGCCTTCATCGTCCCCTTTGTTCAACTGCAACACTGACACTTCCAATTTAACCTTCTCCTTCTCAAATTGCAGATTAAACTAATTATATTATGATCACTATCTCCAATCGGTTCTTTTACCTCGAGTTCTCTTATCAAATCTGGTTCATTGGACATCCAGAATTGCCTTTTCTCTGGTAGGCTCCATTACCAGCTGCTTTAAGCATCCATCTCGGAGGCACTCTACAAACTCTCTTTCTTGGGGTCCAGAACCAACCTGATTTTCCCAGTCTACCTGCATATTGAAATCTCCCATCACCACAGTGGCCTTACGTTTCTTACATGCCAGTTTTAACTCCTGCTGCATCTTTCACCCTACATCCGGGCTACTTTTCGGGGGTCTGTAGATAACACCAATTAGCGTCTTCTTGCCTTTACAATTCCTCAACTCAATTCACAGTGACTCTACCTCGTCAGTCCCTATGTCCTCCCTCGCAAGGGACTGAATTTCATTCCTCACCAGCAGAGCTACCCCACCACCTCTGCCCACCTGCCTGTCCTTTCTACAGAATATCTAACCCTGTATGTTAAGTTCCCAGGCCCGATTCTCCTGCAGCCACGTCTCTGTAATCCCCACAATGTCATATCTGCCAACCTCTAACTGACCCTCAAACTTATCTACTTTACTTCTTATACTTCGCGCAATCATATACAATACTTTGAATTCCTTACTAATCTCACCCTTCACATCGATCCCTATTACAGTTGGCCATACTTTCCTATCCCTTTGTGAGCTTTCTTTCCCGTTAATTCTGGGGTCATTAACTATCCCTTTACTCTCTTTCCCTTTAACTCCATCCTTGACTATCCCATTTGACACCCCACCCCCTTAATTAGTTTTAAACCACCCGTGTTGCAGTGGCAAACCTGTCCACCAGAATGCTGGTCCCCCACCTGTTAAGGTGCAATCCGTCCCTTTTGTACAATTCCGCCTTACCCCAAAACAGATCCCAGTGATCTAAGAATCTAAATCCCTGCCCCCTGCACCAGTTCCTCAGCCACACATTCAGGTCCTGTATATCCCTGTTCCTGCTGTCGCCAGCAAGAGGAACTGGAAGCAAACCGGAGATAACCACCCTGGAGGTCCTGCTTTTCAGCATTTTTCCGAGCTCTCTAAAGTCACGCTGCAGAATATTCATCCCCTTCTTTCCAACATCGTTTGTGCCAACATACACTACCACTTCCGACTGTTCACCTTCGCCCTTGTGGATTTTCTGCACTCTGTCCGTGACATCCTGGACCCTGGCACCAGGGAGGCAGCACACCATCCTCGAATCCCGTCTGTCGCCGCAGAAACCCCTGTCCGTACTTCTCACAATGGAATCTCCTACTACCACGGCGTTGCCTGACGTCAGCCTCTATATGTTGAATTATTATATATGTTTTCATCTTTTGCTCAACACAACGCATTGTATTTAATGCTGTATCTGGATACTCAACTGCAGCTACAGTAAACAAAAACCCTGGATAGTGGCATTAGATTTCGAAACAAAGGCAATGGAATGAAAATCTGCTGACATGAACGAGTTGAGATCAGGTAAGACTGAATAGTTTCGGCTCCTTGGGAATTTCGAAGCAGTTGCAGGAATAGCCCATTCGGACCCTTAAACCTGCCCTGCCACTCAAAAGACCACAGGTGACCTGATGTAAGTCTTATCTTCGCATTTTACCCACATTTACCGTCGCAATATCCACGCCCTTATGAATGTTGACCATTTCTTAGACTTAGTTGTTCTTGGAAATATTGTAAGTCAGCTACTTTTCAGAAAAAAATAACGCAGAGCTTAAAATATGTTGTTATTCGAAGCATTATTTCTGAACACTGCTTGGAGTGGAAGCCGTTTGTTAATCAGAATACAAACAAAAAAAAATCTGAATGGAATTGGTTTTCAAATGTTGTTTTTGGCAATCACATTTTATGTTGGCCTTGACATTACAAATATCCTGGTAATTATTTTAACATGACTATATTGATAATATGACACTTGGATCAGTCTGTCTGGAACCTTCCGTGTTCCGGGGAAACAAACATAGAGTAAGCCAGGAGAGCTTTACGGATGTTACGGATGAATATGCATTCATCCGTAACAGCATTACAACGAACGTTCAGCAGTCAGCTTTTACATTTTGCTTTATCTCACCAAAGAAACATTATGTCCAACGACCCATCTCTTTCACCAGCTTTTCATTCAAAATATGGCGAAAGACCTTCTAAAATCCTGGTAGATTACAGCAGCCGCAGAATGCTCCCTGGCCTCATATTTTCACCTCAAGGCATTTAATAAATGACGAGACCCAGAGAATACGGACGATGGAATCTTGAGCCAAAACCAAAAGTTTTTTCAATCTCGTACCTCGACGGAGATGCGATTATTTTCCGTATGGTATCTCCGTCCCCACTGCGGCTTAACATCGTGGAGTGGTGCGGCGTTTCCTGGTGACCGACCCGGCGCTTCAACTGCGGGCGCGGCGCGGATTTACAATCGTAGAGTTTGCGGTCCCTTTGCCGTGAATCGACTGTGGAGAGCTCCAACCGCGGGCCTGTGGACTTTAACATCGTGGAGCCTGCGGTCCCTGTTTAGAAACTGATTCTGGAGCTCCAAGCCGCGGAGAGTTTCAACCGTCCCGACGAGAGAGTTTCGATCATCCCCATCGCGAGGACTTCGGATCGCCGGCTGTGGGAGCTTTGATGGCCCCGACTGCGGATGGTTCGACAGCCCCGACCGCGGGAAAATAAAGAGGGAGAAGATTGGACTTGATTACCTTCCATCACAGTGAGGAAAGCAGGGAGCCGCTGTGGGGATGTTTATGTTAAATTTATCTTATGTGGCTGTGTGCCGTCTTGCTTTTCACTTAGTATGGCTGTCTGGTAACTCAAATGTCACTGTACCTCAATTGGCACATGTGATAATAAACTGACCTCAGCCATGATCACATTGAATGGCGGTGCTGGCTCGAAGGGCCGAATGGCCTTCTCCTGCACATATTTTCTATTGTCTATTGTCTATTGAAACCTTGAAACGCTGATTTTGAAAATAGTCTGGCTCTTTATTCCTACTACCAAATGCATAATTCCACAAATTGTTACATTATATCCCATCTGCCACTTCCCTGCCCACTCTCCAAACCTGTCCAAGTCCTGCAGAATCGCTGCTTTCTCTACACCAACCTCCAGCTATGTTCGTATCATCTGCAAACTTGGCCACATATCCTTCAATCTCCCCATCCAAGTTAATTAATATGCAACAGAACACTGTCGCTCAGTGTAAACGAGCGTCACAAAAGCTCACTGTTTCAGGGAATTCGGGCAAACGGAGCCATGCACTATATAATCTAAAGTATTGAAAATGAGAGCAACTCATGTCATGGGGCCAACGCCTTCGGTTGGCGACCATTCGTTAGAATAGGACAGAACCGATCTACACAAGAAAGGCTGATTATTTTTATTGCTGAATCCAACTATGGAATGCTCATTTGCTGAGGGCTGGTCTCAATTGTTGGGCTGTGAGGAAAATGATAAAACCACATATCTGCATATAGTGAAAATGCGTAACAAGACACAACATTTTCGAAGCACACGGTAGGTCAAACAATATTAGTGGAAAGATGAACAGTGTTAACTATTCGAAATGAAACGTTGACAGAACACAACTGCCGCCGGACCTGCTGAAGCGTTTCAAGCATTTTCTGTTTTTGTGGAGGTGTTGTTGTCTGTTGCGCCCGGAGCACTTCAGCAAAGCTGTAATTGCTGTGGTGGGGCTGCATTAGAGATTTTCCAGAATAATTCCAGGGATGAAAGATTTCAGTGATTTAATAGACTGGGCAGGTCATGGTTGTTCCCCTTTGAACAGTGAAGGTTGTGAGGAGTTCTGCTGGCGGTACTTGCAAACATAACAGGAAAAACGGAATAGAGAAGGAGAGACCTTTTCTCTTTGGCCGTGGAGTTGAGAATTGGGAGACAGAATGCAGAGGAATAATCGGGTAAGGCAATGCAGCCCAGAGCCGGGTTGAATACAGAAGGTATCAAAATATTCAAAGATCGTGAGGTGAGTGAGGAGAAAATCCAAATCCTTTCCCCCAAATCAGCGCCCCTGCAAGGGCTAAAGCAACGTTTTCAGTTGTATCACATCTCCCAATTCTTAATTGCTTTGCCCAATTAAGGTAGTTTACAATCGTGGAGATGTCGCATGTAGTTCACCCAACCGAATCATTGACGTACATTGTGCCCAATAGGTCCCGAAGCACTATATACTACGACAAATAAACATTCCTAAACTTTGTTTCTGGTTAGTCAAACAGTCACAATGCATGGCGGTATATTTTGCCCCAATCCGCCGTTCTTTAATTGTGTGATCAAGGGTTTCTGATTAAATATCTTCCGAATGTCTAAATACCTATCCAGTGACTCTCCATTGACTCTTCCGCAAGTACCACAACACGTCTCGATCAAAATATTAGCTGTCTCTTTCATTTCATGAACCCACCCTGACTTTGAATGACATCGAATACGTTCCACGTAGTCTATCTTTCACATTTGTTCCCAAGTATTTCCACACTTCTGACATGGTCTGCAATTCCCACTTATGCCCTCCTTTCGTTCGCGAAAATTGGGTTCATATTTGTAACCCTCCAGGCCGAAGTAATGACATCGGTTTGTAAAGAATTTTGGATGATTTCCAGGATTTCATCCATTTTTACCAGGGCCACTATTTCAGACACTTTGGAGGATGACTGCACTTCGAAGCGAATGTAGCCGACAACGGAATATGCATCAATACGCGTCGACGTGCCAGAATTCAATGGCGATGTAAGAGAAAACAACGGTCTCACTGCAGGGGTTATTTGGAGCTGTTACATGGCGCAACCATCCTCTGCTACTTCAGCCCTGACGATAATGTCAGTTCACGGCTGAAGTTCAGAGAGAAGTTTAAGGCGTTAGGAAGTGTAACAGAGCACAAAGATCTGGGGAACGATTACGTACACGTTGTTCACTGAAAGAGTGTCAAAGGCAGTTACGGTGGTAAGGAAGGCGTTTGGACACGAAACTTATCACTCAGGGGACTGAGCATAGAATTTGAGACGATATAATACAATCGTTCAAGATATTGGTGAGATCGCATTTGGGGTATTGTATTCACTTTTGCTCATTCTGCCACAGAAGCTATGCCATTAAGCTGGAAAGAGTGCAGAGAAACCTGAATAGGATGTTGCGAGGTCTCGAGGTTCTGTACTGTAGAGAAAGGTTGGGCAGGCCAGCACTTTATTCATTGGGGCCTAGGAGGGGTGGCCTTATCGAAGTATGTAAAATCACGAGGGAAATGTAAAGAATCTTTTTTTTTCAGGGTAGGGAAATAATAAACCAAAGGACATAAATTTAAGATGAGAGGGGAACATGTTCATAGGCACCTAAAATACAGTTTTCCCTCAGCAAGTGGTGGGTATACGGGTATATGGAACGAACTGTAGTTGAGGTAGGTAAACAGCATTTAATAGTGACTTGGAGAATGGGGTCAGATTAGATGGGCCATTTTATTTGACATGGACAAGTTCGGCCGAAAGTTCTGTTTTCATGCTATATGACTCTAAGATTCTGAGTTGGAATGATCTCCCAGGGAAAAGTCAATTCTGGAATTAGTGTTGTGCAATGGACCAGATTTGATTAGAGAGTTTATGGTAAATGAGCTACTAGGAAGCAGTGGGCACAATGGGATAAAATTCATCCTACAATTTGATAGGGAGTAGATGAAATCGGATGTTGTTGATGTGAAAGCTGAATAAATGTGACTACAGTGGCACGAGGTTGATACTGGCAAAAGTTGATTAGAAAGGGACCCAAGCAGGAATTACGGTGGAACAGCAATGGCAGGAATGTCCGGGAATAATTCGGAAGACGCAGGATTTTTTCATTCCAAACAAATTTTCGCCAACCAAAGTATATCCTAATATTGTCATAATTATTATTTTGGATTTTAAAAAATCGATCCTTTATTTCTTATACCCACCCAAGTTCTCTAATTTTGTTAAATTTCTCTAACCATTTGAGTCCGATTTAAACTCAGAAGAGTAAATAATCAAATTACCTGCACTACAGATATTCAAGATTTATAATTGCACAACTGGTCCCTCTTTCGCTGCATTCCGTGTTTCATCCATTGTCCATTTTATCCATTCAGCCGCATATGGGAATTGAGAGTGCTTGATTGCCAAACATGGAAAATCGTGAGACATTTACGCAAAGCAGAAAGTTGCAAATATTTATTCGAAAATCCGAACAACGTAGATTTATCTACTATTTACATAGCCGCCCGTTTAATGTAAATACATACTTCATTTCATTCTTCAGCTCCTCCCTGAATTTCCTCTGTATCAGTCCATAGATATACGTGTTGGTGCTGGAACTAAGAAACACTAACATAAACCCGAACTGTTGGGCGATGTACATCGTGGTATTCAAATATCTGTCTGTGTAGAAGTAATTTTCCACATGCCATATCATGGAGTGTACGGCGACGGGCATCCACAATAAGATGAAATTGGCCGATTGAGCGAACAATAAAATCATTGATTTTCTCCGGTTCTCCATCTCTGGATCCTTCTTATTCTCGGTGATGTTCCTGAGACCGCGGCGAACCTTATTCGCTACTATTATATGTTTGATTGTTAAACCGTTGAGCACCAGGGTTAAACAGATCGGCAATAATGGTGTCATAATACTGTCAAATATAATGAAGGATGTGTAGATGAACAAAGTAAAGAACTCAGTTTTTTGGACGCAACGCCACGGAACTCGGCCAATTATTTCGTAAGGTTCCACCACAAAGTAAAACGGAATGCACCTTACACAGCACAATATCCCAACTGTTACCGCGACAACATTCGCTGTTCTCTCGGTGTAATATCGTTTCCGCAGCCTCTGACAGGAAATGGCGATGTAGCGACCGAAAGTAAATGCGACCGTCAACCAAACGGAACAGTTCGTGGAAGCAACTCTCAGAACTAGTGTTACAGCGCACACCGGAGTTATAAGCAGGAAGTTAACAAGCACATAGATATTATTAATCTGCTCCACTATAACCGTAACGAAAACTACCACCAGGTCTGCTGCCGCCATTAGCACCAGGTAGCGAGTGATGCATTGGGAGAGACCACATTTTCCGCGGCATAGGATAACAATAGCCGTTAAATTAACTGCAAGTGACACAAAAATAGAAAATTCCTTCTAGAAATGCTCAATCTAATCACATTGGATTAATTGCAAAACAACATAATGTGGACATTGCCGAACCAAACCAGCGCCAAATCTGTGTCTAATTAAGCAGGACGTTCGGCTTTTGCCGGACAGGAGACCGATGGGCAGCAGTCGTAACAGCTATTGCCGAGGTAGGGTAACGAAGGATGGAAAAGGATCAGTGGCGAATAGACCGTCGACAGTATCTATTTCACAGCTCGCCCACGTCTGACATAAGGCGAGCATTGAGTTGGAACTTTGTCACCTGTGGCCCTGTTTCAACAGGTTTAAATAAACCCTGATATCCGATAAAAAGTAAATATGTTAAAAGTGACGTCGGTATTCTTTATGAAGGGTATTTAAAATGAATAAAAAGGCAGAATTGTACGAAACCAATTATGTCACTATCACTACTGTAGATCAGACCAAAATATAATCTGAGGTGAATGGAAAGCGATTCTGCGCCAGGAATAACTCGCATAGAATTGGAGAGGAGAACATGCAAGGTAAACCTTGGGAATCATAGTCAGACTCGTCTCACGCGTAAGCTAGCAGTAGAATGGCGGGAGATATCATAATGTCTCCTGTTCGTAAAAAAAAAAAAATGGATTGCCCTCGACGCAAAATCTGTGCAGATATAGTCGGGAACGGCTGATGGTTCACGATTTACTAAATGGGGTCGACTGTCCCCATCCTTCTCTCGTTGATCAGGACACGTGGCATTGAAACTTTGTGAAGTGCGTGGTCACAATTTACAGGAGCTCCGTGGGCGGGTGGCGCGAGGTGAATGGAAAGCGTTGCCTTCTCGAGTTATTGTCCCGTCCAATGGAACAAACCTCAATTAAAACCATTTGAAGTAAAAATAAACAAAACGAATTGAACAGCAACAAAATCAGTTTTAACTTTATGAGACTAGAAAGAAGATAACGAGTGCAGTGCAGTATTAACCAAAGATCTGTCTGATTAATGGAATGAAATACGAATGATGTCACCTATTCTGGCAATAACTGTGAACTGAAAAACAACACTCAACGACACAATAATTTCCAGAGATACCTATTGAGAAAAAAGGAAGAAAAGTCAAAGCATGGCAGAAAGCAGTGGTTCAAAGTGCTGACAGCATTGAAGGAGAGCAAGATCCAGATCGTTCCCTTACCTTTTGAGATATAAAAACAGCCAGACATAAAAACAGTCTTTTTTCCACGAGTGATAGTTCTACTCAATAACCAAAGTCTGTCGTCTCTTTTTTGCTCTGGTTTATTTTCACCCACATGTTTAGACCCTAATGTTGTATCCTTATTGTTTTGATGTGGTTATGCTTTATTCTTAATTGTTAACTGTATGCTTGTGTTGTTATTTGTGAGCGGAGCACCAAGGCACATTCCTTGTATATGCATACTTGGCCACTAAACGTATTCATTCATTCATTCATTCATTCATTCATTCATTCATTCATTCATTCATTCATTCATTCATTCATTCATTCATTCATTCATTCATTCATTCATTCATTCATTTCGTAAGCATGTTAAGGATGCTTAAACTTTTATGATAAAAGACGCATTCGCAAACTTCTAGACTAAATGATGTGCGAACCTGTTCTGCAAAACCGCCATTTACAAATTTGCAGTTAATGTTATCCTTGTGGACCGAATATCTTTCACTGAGCAGTACATCAAGGAGATAGAGGGCTTCATAACAGGTGTCAAGGCAACGAGCTCCCCCTCAATGTCAGTAAGACGAAGGAGCTAATCATCGACTTCGGAAAACCGGGTGCTGTTCACGTTCCATTCAGCAACAGTAGTGCTGAAGTGGAGATGGGCGCGTTTCGAATATAACCTACTATTTATAGTGGCCCAAAAATCTCTTCTGAAGATCAAGGAAATTCCGCATATTTCCAATTACTTTTACTAACTTCCAGAGATACACCGTGGAGAGCATCTGATCGGGCTGCATCTGCTTGGCTTGGCAGAAACTCTGCCCAGGTGCGCAAGAAATTATCGAGGAGACCCAGGAAATTCGACATAGCTCCAGTGTCGAATGAACGCATGCGCTCTGTCTATTGGATTTGAAATGGACCTGATTGTGTTTATTTATGTTAGATCTGATCTCTTTAGATAGCGTGCCAGAGCTTTACACCGTACCTTGATATACATGAAAATAAAAAAAACACAAACAATAAAATAACGTAATTCGCGCCGAGAAATATGATCTCTTTCTCTCCAGGCCTCACTGCCACACTCTTAAAGGCAGCATTTCACATACCGCATTATTCCTGCTACGAAACAAATAACAGAGGGTGAAATCTAATGATTCCAGAATCCGCCAGGGCCGCTCATGCAACATAACAGCGCACCCGTGTGGGAAATTCTCCGTCAGATTAGAACGCTGCTGAGTAAATCCACGAACCAATTAACGCCGAATGGCTGAATGGCTGAACGGATTGGTCACCGCGAACTGGTCCATGACTGCAGCCTCGTGATACCAGAAGGGATTGAGGGAGAACAACAAGAATCTCCGACAGGACGCACAGATTTAAAATAAATGGCAAAAACATAATGGAGGAAAGGTGATGACCATTCACGTTGACACTGGAATTTGGGAGATATTATTCAAAGGGGCATTCAATGTTTAATGTGGCAAAATGACTGTGCTGGAAATGAACGAGAAGCTGTTTGAAAAGGATGCAAAGCAAATCAACTTTCATTCTGCAGACAACTGCCGCGCGTCACCATTTCCAGCACTTGTCAGGACCTATCGAAGACATGAAGACGATTCTCAATATGTACCGTCACTTTGTTTGCAGTTCAATTTCCTCATTCTACGTTGATCAGACATAAAATAATACATGATTATAAATCCGCGTTAATTAGAGTAAAGCAAACATTTGTGGCAAAACAACACAGGGATGAAACGAAATATATTTTATCCGGATTCATTTTCTTACCAATAATTCCACCCGCTGCAAGTACAGGATAGTAAATGCTCGCAATGTGATAAATGGCCGCGTATCCCATTACGATCTGAACTGGTGGCATGCAGAATAGTGCACTGCCGGCGAATAGTGGGGACTCGTTTAAAAAGCTGGGGAAAGTCCACTGAGCTCATTAGAGATAACTCATTAGAGGTTGGTCTCGTTACCACAGCTCACCGATTAAACGCGCATTGTAAACTATTTTTAATCATCGTATCACCGTGAAAATCATTTCTCTCTTCGAACAAACGATTTTTTATATTATTCTTTGTATCCTTTTCCTTTGCAAGGAACGTTGCAATTTCCAATTTAATATAGCTAAATTCTGTAGTATTTCACTGAAAAGTGATGAAAAAAATATTATTAATACCACGACTTCCTTCAAATGAAATTTACTCGCAACATTAGGCGCAGCCAAGGGTCGCCGATCTTGTGTGAGTCCAGTCGCTCAGATCAGGCAAAGGACAGGAAAAGGACGACAGAACTTCCTCCTTGGTCAAACAGGTATTCTTATATAATGGAGAAAAAAATCTAAAATAGCGATATGGTTAAATGACCAATATGATTTCGTCGGGGGTGGTGGTGGGGGAGGCAAGGGATGGGGTGGGGGTGGGGGAGGGGAGGGATAATATTATTGATACATTTTCACACCAATGCCATTACCAGTGGCATAGTAGACAGCGAGGAGGGATCTCAACATTTATAACAAGATCTAGATCAGTTGAGAAGATGGTCCACAGAATAGCAAATGCAACTCAACCCTAATAATTGTGCGGTGTTGAACTTTGGTATGCGAGACTAGAAAGCCTTACATCGTTGGTAGTTACATTACTGGAGAGAATTCTGAGGGAAAGATGCATATGTATTTGGATATCCAGGGTTTATCACTCGATATCTCCAGAAACGAATGGTATCCCTCAGATTTATGCCCTATATCAATTATTTAGAAGAGAATGTACAAGATATGATTAGTAAATTTGGACACGACATTACAATGACCGTATTGTGAGCGAATATGGTTATCAAAAATTGCGGCAGGATCTTGGTCAGTTGGGCAGGTGGGTTCAAGGGGTTTCATAAGATCATAAGATTATAAATGATGGTAGTAGAATTACTCTGCCGATCAAGTCTACTCTGCCAATAAATCATGGTTGATCTATCTCTTCATCCTAACCCCATTCTCTTGCCTTCTGCCCATAACTTCTGACACCCTTACTAATCAAGAATCTATCTCTGCTTTAAATATATCAAATGACGTTCCCTCCACAGCTTTCCGAGGCAAAGAATCACCGCCCTCTGACTAAAGAAATTATTTCTCATCTCCTTCCGAAAATAACGTCCTTTTACTCTGAGGCAATGACCTCTGGCCTGACTTTCACACTAGTGGAAAAATCCTCTCTACATCTACTCTGTCCAAGCCGTTCACTATTCTGGACGTTGAAATGAGACCACCCTCCCCACCCCCACTCCACCCCACATTCTTCTAAACACCAGCGAATATTGGCCTTGTGCTGTCAAACTCTCATCGTATGTTAACCTACTCATTCCTGGGATCATTCTTGTAAACCTCCTCTGGACCTTCTGCAGAGTCAGCACATCCTTCCTCAGGTATCGTGCCCAAAATTGTTCATAATATTCCAACTGCGGCCTGACCAGCGCCTTATGAAGCCCCAGCATTACATCCCAATTTTTGCATATTTGCCGTCTCGAAATAAATTGTGTTTGCTTTCTTTACTACCGATTTGACTTGAGATGAACTGTTTGGGAATCCTGCACCAGCACTCCCAAGTCCCTTTGCACCTCTGATTTCTGGATTTTCTCCCCATTTAGAAAATAATCTATGCCTTTATTCCTACTACCATAATACACGATTCCACACTTTACTGCAGTATATTCCATCTGCCACTTCTCTGCCCACTCCCCCACCCTATCCAAGTCCTTCTGAGGAGTCCCTTCTTTCTCTACAGAACCTGCTCCTCCACCTATTTTCGTAACCTCCGCGAACTTGGCCACAAAGCCATCAATCCCCTCATCCAAATCATTAACATACAACGTGAAGAGCAGCACCGAGGCCTGCGGAACTCCGCTAGTCACTGGCAGTCAACAAGAACCCCCCCCCACCACCAGCCTTTATTGCCACTCTTTGCGTTCTGCTTTCCAGCCAACCTGATATCCCTGATAGTACCTGCCCTTTCATACCACGGGCTCTCATTCTCCATAGCAGCTACCCACGAGGCACCTTATCAAAAGCGTTCTGAAAATATGGGTATACAACATCAACTGACTCTCCTTTGTCTGTCCTGCTTTTTACTTCTTGAAAGAATTCCCGCAAATTTGTCAGGCAAGACCTCCGCAAAGCCATGCTGTCTTCCGCCTATTTTATCGTGAGCTTCTAAGTACTCAGTAACTTAATGTTTTACAATTGAGTCGAAAATCCTACCAACTATCGAAGCCAGACTAATCGGCCGAATGCTTCCATTATTCTGCTTTGCTTGCTTCTTCTGCAGCGCAGTAATATTGGCAAATTTCCAAATAAACCGGAACCTCCTGGCTCCAGTGATTCTTGAAATATTACTATCGACGCCTCCACAATCTCTAAAGCCACCTCTTTCATCAGCTTACAATGCCAAACCTTATCAAGTGTCTTGTCGAAGTCCATGTAGACATCGACTACGGCTTTATCCTCATCAAATCGTTCAGTTACCTCCTCAAAAAACTCAATCGGATTCGTGAGGCACTGTCTCCCACCTGAAACACCGTGCTGATCAGCCGCTAATCAGCCCCTGTCAGACAAATACTTCTGCATCTTATCCCTCAGAATATTCTCCAGTAACTTGTGCGCCACAGATGGCGCAGTAGTCTACAGTTTCCAGGCTTTTCCTGCACCACTTCCTAGCGTCATAGATTCATCGAGTGAGACAGTGTGGAAACACTGCCTACAGCTCACACCTTCTGGTCCTGGCAATATCCTCGTAAAAGCTGTCTGCACAATTTCAAGCTTGACAACATCTTTTCCAAAACTCTAAACGCGGCCGCACCGACATCTTATACCACTGCAATATGACCGCCTAACGTCTATACACAATACTGGCCGATGCAGACCAATGCGCTAAAACCCTTTTTAACCACCCAATCTACCAGCGACTCTACCTTCAAGGAACTAAGAACGTGCACCCCAAGATCCCTTCGCTCCGCAACACTATCCAGAGTCCTAACATTCACTGGAAAGGTCCTGCCATGTTAGCCATACCAAAATACAACACCTCACAGTTTTCTGCATTAAATTCCGCCAAATATTCCACAACCCAATCGACCAAGATACTGCTGCAAAAGACAGCATTCTTAAATGGAGGCAGAACATTTCGGCAATCTTCCTGCCTTCCGGCACCCCACCCGTATCTAAAGATGATTCGATCGTGATGTGCCACACAGTTACATAGCACGATATCAGGCACATTGGTCCAACTGGTCCATGCCGGCCCGGATGTTGGTCCCTGTTAGTCACATTTGCTAAAATTTCGTCAACAACCTTCTCACCCTTTCTACGCATGTACCTGCCCAAACCTCTCCAGATATTTTAATTCTATCCGCCACGCCAGCTTTCTCTGACAACCTATTGCGTATATGTACAACATTATTTCATTCGAAATCCACGTAGAAGGAGTTTATGGTTGACAGATTACGCTTTTTGTATTCTCCACTATTGACAGACTACCTACTCAAGAGCCATCCATTCCTCCCTCCCTCCCTCCCTCCCTCCCTCCCTCCCTCCCTCCCTCCCTCCCTCCCTCCCTCCCTCCCTCCCTCCCTCCCTCCCTCCCTCCCTCCCTCCCTCCCTCCCTCCCTCCCTCCCTCCCTCCCTCCCTCCCTCCCTCCCTCCCTCCCTCCCTCCCTCCCTCCCTCCCTCCCTCCCTCCCTCCCTCCCTCCCTCCCTCCCTCCCTCCCTCCCTCCCTCCCTCCCTCCCTCCCTCCCTCCCTCCCTCCCTCCCTCCCTCCCTCCCTCCCTCCCTCCCTCCCTCCCTCCCTCCCTCCCTCCCTCCCTCCCTCCCTCCCTCCCTCCCTCCCTCCCTCCCCCCCCCCTCCCTCCCTCCCTCCCTCCCTCCCTCCCTCCCTCCCTCCCTCCCTCCCTCCCTCCCTCCCTCCCTCCCTCCCTCCCTCCCTCCCTCCCTCCCTCCCTCCCTCCCTCCCTCCCTCCCTCCCTCCCTCCCTCCCTCCATCCCTCCCTCCCTCCCTCCCTCCCTCCCTCCCTTCCTCCCGTGCAGGTTACGACTTTATTCCTTGGGATGTAAAATTGAGCGGCAACAATGTTGAAATGTACAAAATGAAGAGAATCAGAGGCAACAGATTTTCACATTTGTTTTGGTGGGTTAGTGTTGTTGGGTTAACGACTGTGCATTATAAGTGGTTCTAAAGTCTGAGTCATACAATACGAAGTAGACCAATCGGCCAAATTGACCTATCCCGCTGTGCGACCTTTCTTTGAAATAGGACAGCGCCGATCCACACGAGAAAAGGTGCTTATTCTTATTGTTGAATCCCACTGTGGCACCCTCAATTGTTGAGGGCCGGTCCACATAGTTGGACTCTGTGGAAAATGATAAAATAATATAACTGCTGATAGTGAAAATGTCTAATGAAATGTCTAATGAAACACAAAACGTTAGAAGCACAAAGCAGGTCCAACAATATCAGCGGAAAGATAAACAATGTTAACTATTCGCAATGAATCGTTGACTGCACATCGTTGTTGAGTTGTTGCTGTGCGTTTCAAGCGTTTCCTGTTTTTGTTGTTCTCTGTTGAGCCCGGCGCAATTCAGCATAGCTATAACTGCTGTGAAGGGGTTGCATAAGACATGTACCAGATTAAATCCACGTGGGAAATGTTTCAGCGATTTGATAGATTGGAGGTTGTGGTTGTTCTCCTTTGAACAGTGAAGGTTGTGAGGAGATCTGCTGAAGGTATTTGCATTGATAACAGAAAAATGAGGGTGGACAGGGGGATTCCGTTTCTCATTGGACGTGGAGATGAGAAATTAGAGAGAGAATGCGGAAGAATAACCGGGAAAGGCCATGCAGTCAAGAGCCGGATTGAATACAGAAAGAGCCGTGAGGTGATGGAAAGGAAAATCCAAATTCTTTTCCCCAAAGCAACGCCACTGCATGCGTTAAAGCATCGTCTGTTGTACCGCAATTTCCCAATTCTTAATTACCAAGCTCAATAGCAAGGGAGGAGTTGGCTGCGCCTAACGGCTGCGGCTCTCTGGCAGTCTGTTTGTCTTTTTTTCTTTTTTTTTGTTTGTGTTGGTGTTGGGATGGTTTTTGTTTCTGTTTTTGGCTGTGTATGTGTGGTGGGGGGGTGGGGTGTGGGGGGGGGGGGGGGGTGGGTGTGGGGGGGTGGGGCGGGGGAAACCTTTCTTTTTTTAGGTCTCTTCCCCGTGGCGCAGCTCGCCCGCGGGGCCTTCCATCGCCTGGCGCGGCTCGGCTGGGGACTTAACATCGCCGGCGCGGCTCGGCCGCGGGACGTTTCAGTGCCCGGTGCGGCTCGGCCGCTGGACTTAACATCGCCCGGTGCAGCCGCGGGGCCTTCCATCGCCCGGCGCGGCTTGGCCGCTGGACTTAACATCGCCAGCGCGGCTCGGCCGCGGGACGTTTCAGTGCCCGGTGCGGCTCGGCCGCTGGACTTAACATCGCCCGGTGCGGCCGCGGGACGTTTCGGTGCTCGGCGCGGCTCGGCCGCGGGGCCTTCCATCCCCTTGCGTGTCGGTTGCCTCGGTAGGGGTCGAGCTGCCTGTCCGTGGGTGCGGGGGGGAAGAGAGGGGAAGTTTTGTTGCCTCCATCACAGTGAGGGGGTGTTTGGAGTCACTGTGATGGATGTTTGTGTTGGGGTCATGTATCCTGTGTTCTTTTCTTTTTTGCTGTGTCTTGTGACTGCTGAAATTTCGTTCGGTATTTATACCGAATGACAATAAAGTTTTGTTATACTGTTATACTGTTATACTGTTATACTGTTATGTTATGTATCATTGAGGTACACTTTGTCCAACGGGTGCGGAAGTATTGACTACTGCGCCATTCCCCGAACCCATATACTACGCGGAATAAAAAAATCCTAATCTTTGTTACTGGTTGGTCAAAGAGTCACAATGCATGGCGGTATATTTTGCCCCAAGCCGACGTTCTTTGATTGTGCGATCAACGGGCCAATATGACATATCTTCCGAATGTCTAAATACCTATCTAGGGACTCTCCATTCACTATTACACAAGATTTATAGCACGTCTAGATCAATATATTAGCTATCTCTTTCATTTCATGAACCCACGCTGACTTTGACCAATCAATTGAATGCTTTCCACGTTTTCTTTTAGTGTATTTTTCACATTTGTTTCTAGGTATTTTCACATTTCTGACACGGTATGCAATTCTCTCTTATCCCCTCCTTTCTTTCGGGAACATTTTGGTTCATATTTGTCACACTCCAGAACAAAGGAATTACATCGGGTTGTACAAATTTTGGATACTAACCAGGTTTCCATCTATCTTTACCACGGACACTATTTTAGATACTTTGGAGTCTGACTGCACTTCTGAGCGAATGTTGCCGTTCACGGAGTATGCATCAACACGCGTTGACGAAACAGTATTCAATGGTGATGAAAGAGAAAACAACGACCTCACGGCAGGGTTTCCTTGGAGCTGTTACTTGTTGCAACCATCCTCTGCTACTGTAGCGTACCATAATGTCAATCCACGACAGAATCTTCACAGAGAAGGTTGGGGCCTTATGGAGCACAACGGAGCAGAGAGGTCTGGAGAAACAGTTACTTGTACATAGTTCCCTGAAAGAGTGCCGCAGATAGTTCGGGTGGTAAAGAATGCTTTGGCGCACGGACTTCAGCAGTCAGGGTACTGAGTATAGGATTTGGGACGTTATCTTGCAATCGTACAACATAATGGTGAGGTCGCATTTGGAGTATTGTATTCAGTTTCTTGGTCACCCTGCTACATAAGCTATGCAATTTACGTGGAAAGAGCGCAGAAAAAACGTAATTGTATGTTGCGAGGTCTTGAGGGCCCGAGCTATATGGTAGGTTGGGCAGGATAGAACTTTGTTTATTGGAGTGCTTATTGAGGTATGTAAAATCACGACGGTTTTTATCCTGGGTATGGGAATCAAGAACCAAAAGACATACAGCAAAGATGAGAGGGAAAAGTTTTAATAGGATCCGAATGGACATTGGCTTCTCTCTCAGCGGGTGGTTGATATATGGGTATATGGAACGAGCTGTCAGAGGAGGTCGTTGAGGTTGGTACTGTAACAGCATTTATTCGTCACTTGCAGTCACGATAATAATAATATATTCCTTTATTTGTCCCACACCGGGGGAATTTGCAGTGTTGCAGCAGCAAAGTGGATAGCAAGAGACATTCATTGTAAATAGAAATAAAGACAAGGATAATTTGTCATCATTTACTGTGTATTCCTTTATTGTTACTGTCTGCCTGGTCTGCTAGGAATAGCGCTGGTTGTGCAGTCTCACAGCAGCGGAAAGGAAGGACCTCCGATATCTCTCCTTCACGCACTTGGGGTGAAGGAGTCTGTCACTGAAGGAGCTATTCAGTGCAGGGACAGTGTCCTGTATGGGGTAGGAGTTGTTGTTCAGCAGCAATTTTATCTTTGCCATCATTCTCCTCTCTCCCAGCGCCTGTACTGAGTCGTGGGGGCAACCCAGGACAGAGCTGGGCTTCCTGATAAGCTTGCCGAGTCTCTTCCCCTCCGCTGCTGAAATGCTGCTGCTCCACCAGACCACTCCATAGAAAATGGCGGTTGCCACCACAGTGTTGTAGAAGGTCCTTCGGAGTGCCCCCTGCACTCCTCTTCTTCTTCTTTCTTCTTAAGCCCTTGGATCCTCTAGGAAGAATAGGCCATTAGCAAATATCCTCCACCTCACTCGGTTGTTGGCGGCTCTTTCGAGATCTCCCCAGTTGAGCCCATTCCCAGACATTTCTGCCTGGACAACTCTTCTTCAGCTGTTCCTGGGGCAATCTGTTTTCCTTTTTCCTTGGGTGTTCTATTTCAGGGCTTGCCGGGTGATGTTTGTGGCAGGTTTTCTGAGGGTGTGTCCAATACAACTCCATTTCTCTTTCGAATTTGTAAGTCAATAGGATCCTGGCTTGTCCTTTTCCACAGGTCCACATTGCTTACTTTATCTCTCCCCACAAAATGCTGGAGTAACTCAGCAGGCCAGGCAGCATCTCAGGTGAGAAGGAATGGGTGACGTTTCGGGTCGAGACCCTTCTTCAGACTGGTGTCAGGGGGCCGGGACAAAGAAGTATATGGGTGGGGACAGAAAGATAGAGGGAGAACTGGGAAGGGGAGGGGAAGAGAGGGACAGAGGAACAATCTAAAGTTGGAGAAGTCAATGTTCATACCGCTGGGCTGCAAGCTGCCCAAGCGAAATATGAGTTGCTGTTCCTCCAATTTCCGGTGGGCCTCACTATGGCACTGGAGGAGGCTCATGACAGAAAGGTCGGACTGGGAGTGGGAGGGGGTGTTGAAGTGCTTAGCCACCGGGAGGCAGGTTGGTTAAGGCGGACTGAGCGAAGGTATTGAGCGAAACGATCGCCGAGCCTGTGTTTGGTTTCGCCGATGTAAAGAAGTTGACATTTAGAGCAGCGAATACAATAGATGAGATTGGAGGAGGTTTAGGTGAACCTCTGTCTCACCTGGAAAGACTGTTTGGGTCCTTGGATGGAGTCGAGGCGGGAGGTAAAGGGACAGATGTTGCATCTCCTGCGGTTGCAGGGGAAAGTGCCCGGGGATGGGGTAGTTTGGGTAGGAAGGGACGAGTGGACCAGGGAGTTACGGAGGGAACAGTCTCTGCGGAACGTAAAAAGGGGAGGGGATGGGAAGATGTGGCCAGTAGTGGGGTCCCGTTGGAGGTAACGGAAATGTTGGAGGATAATTTGTTGGATACGCTGGCTGATGGGGTGGAAGGTGAGAACGAGGGGGATTCTGTCCTTGTTACGAATGGGGGAGGGGGAGCAAGAGCGGAGCCGCGGGATATGGAAGAGGCCCTAGTGAGAGCCTCATCCATAATGGAAGAGGCGAAGACCAGTTTCCTGAAGAATGAGGACATCTCTCATGCCCTAGTGTGAAACACCTCATCCTGGGTGCACATGCGGCATAGACGGAGGAATTGGGAGTAGGGGATAGACTTTTTGCACGAGACAGGGTGGGAAGAAGTGTAGTCCAGATAACTATGCGAGTCAGTGGGTTTTTAGTAGATGTCAGTCACTAGTCTCTCTCCTGTGATAGATGTTTATCATAACATATCATCATATCATATATATACAGCGCGGAAACAGGTCTTTTCGGCCCACCAAGTCCGCGCCGCCCAGCGATCCCCGTACATTAACACTATCCTACACCCACTATCCTACACAATTTTTACATTTACCCAGCCAATTAACCTACATACCTGTACGTCTTTGGAGTGTGGGAGGAAACCGAAGATCTCGGAGAAAACCCACGCAGGTCACGGGGAGAACGTACAAAACTCCTTACAGTGCAGCACCCGTAGTCAGGATCGAACCTGAGTCTCCGGCGCTGCATTCGTTGTAAAGCAGCAACTCTACCGCTGCGCTACCGTGCCGCCTGTATTCTCCTGAGGCAGGTGTTAACGAATGTTTGCAGCCTGCATTTCGAAGGATAGTACATGGGTCCAGATTAGAATCGGAATCATATTCGACATTGGCAAGTTCGGCCGAAAGACCTCTTTCAATGCTGCATCACTTTAGGACTGAGTGGGAATAATTTCCGAGCAGGTCATGATCTTCAATACCATTTCCAGCTCTCAAGGAAATGAAGGCGGCCATGCCTGCATGCAAATAAAAACTTAGGCACGGGATGACTAGTAACAATTTAACTACTCCGCACGACTGTCCGACGTGACCAATTCCAACAAGAAAGGACTTACCGATATAACTTTGATATCCAATTGACGTCACTGAGTCCACGAACATCAATTAACTTAGTTACCTGTGACTAGATACTAAATTGGACTACGTTGAACTCGTATGAATAAGTCGTATAAGCAGGCAGACATATAAGTGATTACATTGTTACCAATGTGCCACAAGAATGCTCTGATGTCTCTGTGGTGATTCAGCCTCTTTTAGTTTCTAGGACTGGCCGAAGGTGTGGTTTTATTTTGGACAGGACTGTGTTTCACCGTGAATACCTTTTAAAATCCCACAAACAAAGTATAGTGCTCGAAGAACTCAACAGGTCAGGCAACATCTGTGGAGGGCGAAACAAGGAACAGCAGGTGCTAGAATATTGAGCTAAAATAAAAGCGCTGGAAGAACACAGGTGGTAATTATGAAGGGATTGGATAGACGACTTTTTGTGTAGGGACTATTTTTCAGACTGATAGGAGTCGGGTGGGAGAGCGCTGGAGAAGAAAGTTGGGACCGGGACAAGGTATAACATGTGATGTGGATACATAAGATGAGGTGGGGGGGGGGGGGGGGGGCGAGACGTTGATTGCATATTGCCAAGTGACAATGGCTCGAGGTGAAAAGGAGTCAAAAGGGCGCCACAAAAGATGACATGAAATGTAAAGCCGGATGGAAGGATACGAGTAGGGGAACGGGAAAGTCTGGATATAAAATGGAAATGTGCGACTTGGTTATGGGACATGAGTGTACGGGTTTGGGGAATAAACCGGTGACTGGGAAGGGGGAGTTCGTGCAAACAATAAATCTTTAAGTGTTTCGACTATACAGAGCATAAATTGTATGACATGGAGAATGGCATTGACCCAGAGAACCATTTCAACAACAACATCAACAACAACTGTGAGTCCTACACTGAAGATCAGTTCAACTGTAATGTGAAACTGCAAGGAGTATTATCATTAATACACCTCAACAGTAGAAGCCTCTACAACAATTCTGAAAAAATCAAAGAATATTTGAGACAATTTGATAAGAGGTTCAATGTAATTGCGATATCTGAGACTTGGCTTAGTGGAGACCAAGATGTTGATGTTGAACTGGAGCGATATGATATTTTTTGTGTGTGAATAGGACCAACAAAAGAGGAGGAGGAGCTGCCCTGGATGTTGATACAGACCTCAAATGCAAAGTTGAAGGCAGCATGACAACAACCATAGAAAATATAATGGAATGTATAACTATTGAAATTAATGTGGAAAAAGCCAAAAATATAATCTTAAATTGTGTATATAGAACACCAGGATCAGACGTTGATCAATTTAAGGATAAGATAGCTGAAATGAACGATAAGATAAATGATAATAAGGTGGTATTTATACGTGGTGATTGCAATATTGATTTGTTAAACCCAAAAGGTCACACAAAGACACTAGATTTTATTAACATAATGTTCAGCATTTGCCTATATCCCATGATTATAAAACCAAGTAGAATAACAAAAGACAGTACAACATTGATAGATAACATATTCACAAACGTAATTGATAGGGAACTGGTGGGTGGATTGCTTATGAATGATATAAGTGACCACCAGTTTTTGCCATTCTGCAGAACGACCTTAGATTCAAAGCTCATACTAATGCACGCAAACTGGTACAATACAGAACACAGGAAACTATCAATGCATTTAAGGAAGACTTAACGAAACAAGACTAGAAAGACATTTATGTTGATGAACCAAAGAAAGCCTACAATGCATTCCTGGGTATATTAACAAAACTCTATGAAACAAATTGCCCATAAAAAAATCCAGAGGGAAGCATAAATATGTAGATAAACCATGGATCACAAAATGCATGCAAGAAGAAAAATGTACTCCACAGGAAATTCCTCTAATGTAGAACAAAAGAAAATGAAAATAAATAAAAGAGATATAAAAATAACTTGATAAGCATTATGAGATGTAACAAGAAGGAGTACTATAGCAAATTGTTGGAAAAAACTAGAAGTAATATTCAGGGAACATGGAAAGTGATTACCAGCATAATTAAAACCGGTATTGGGAAAGCAGATTACCCTAGCTACTTTGGTAAAAATCATAATATAACTATAAATAACATAAAAGAGGTTGCTGATGAATTTAATGACAACTTTGTAAAAGTTGGGCCTGCCTTAGCAAATGAGATTACTAAACCGAGTAGCAAGGAAGGTCTAGAATATGAGAGCTCTGACAGAAATGTTCACTCCATGTTCCTCTGTGGATCAACTCGTAGTGGAGCCTACGTAGTGAGGGTGAACGCAATTCTGGATGCTATCCACCCCAGTTTTCCAATTTTGTTTAATTTCTCTAACTAAGAAGGGAAGATCGGAAGTGTCAGTATTACAGTATAGCAAAGGGGATTATAGAGGCATGAGGTTGGAGCTGGCCAGATTTGACTTGAAGGAGACCCTGGCAAGGAAGACGGTGGAACAGCAATGGCAGGTATTTCTGGGAATAATGCAGCAGTTGGAGGATGAATACATCCCAAAGAGGAGGAAAGATTCTAAGGGGAGTAAGAGGCAACCGTGGCTGACAAGGGAAGTCAAGGAAAGCATAAAAATAAAAGAGAAGTAGGAGAACATAGCAAAGAAGAGCGGGAAGCCAGAGGATTGGGACTCTTTTAAAGAACAACAGAAGATAACTGAAATGGCAATACGGGAAGAAAAGATGAGGTACGAAGGCAAGCTAGCCAATAATATAAAGGAGGATAGTAAAAGCTTCTGCCGGTACATGAAGAGAAAAAAAATGGTTAAGGCAAATATGGGTCCCTTGAAGACAGAAGCAGGTGAATTTATTATGGGGAACAAGGAAATGGCAGACGAGTTGAACCGGTACTTTGGATCTGTCTTCACTAAGGAAGATACAAACAATCTCCCACATGTTCTAGTGGCCAGAGAGGAACCTAGGGTGACGGAGGAACTGAAGGAAATTCACATTGGGCAGGAAATGGTGTTGGGTAGACTGATGGGACTGAAGGCTGATAAATCCCCAGGGCCTGATGGTCTGCATCCCAGGGTACTTAAGGATGTGGCTGTAGAAATCGTGGACGCATTGGTGATCATTTTCCAATGGTCTATAGATCCAGGATCAGTTCATGTGGGTTGGAGGGTAGCTAATGTTATCCCACTTTGTAAGAAAGGAGGGAGAGAGAAAACAGGAAATTATAGACCAGTTAGTCTGACATCAGTGATGCTGGAGTCAATTATAAAAGACGAAATTGCGGAGCATTTGGATAACAGTAACAGGATGGTTCCGAGTCAGCATGGATTTACAAAGGGGAAATCATGCTTGACTAATCTTCTGGAATTTTTTGAGGATGAAACTAGGAAAATGGACCGAGGAGAGCATGTGGATGTAGTGTACCTTGATTTTCAGAAAGCCTTCGACAAGGTCCCACATAGGAGATTAATGGGCAAAATTAGAGCACGTAGTATTGGGGGTGGGGTACTGACATGCACTCCAGAATTTTGTGAATAAATACCTTCGATTTGTACTAGCATCTGCAGTTATTTCCTTATACTACCTGGATTAAAAAAATGGTTGGCAGACAGAAAGCAAAGAGTGGGGATAAATGGGTCCCTTTCAGAATGGCAGGCAGTGACTAGTGGGGTATCGCAAGGCTCGGTGCTGGGACCGCAGCTATTTACAATATACATTAATGACTTAGATGAAGGGATTAAAAATAACATTAGCAAATTTGCAGATGACACAAAGCTGGGTGGCAGTGTGAACTGTGAGGAAGATGCTACGAGGTTGCAGGGGGACTTGGACAGATTGTGTGAGTGGGTAGATGCATGGCAGATGCAGTTTAATGTGGATAAATGTGAGGTTATCTACTTTGGTGGTAAGAATAATAAGGCAGATTATTATCTGAATGGTCTCAAGTTAGGAAAAGGGGACGTACAACGAGATCTGGGTGTCCTAGTGCATCAGTCACTGAAAGGAAGCATGCAGGTACAGCAGGCAGTGAAGAAAGCCAATGGAATGTTGGCCTTCATACCAAAATGAGTTGAGTATAGGAGCAAAGAGGTCCTTCTGCAGTTGTAGAGGGCCCTAGTGAGACCGCACCTGGAGTACTGTGTGCAGATTTAGTCTCCAAATTTGAGGAAGGATATTCTTGCTATTGAGGGCGTGCAGCGTCGGTTCACTAAGTTAATTCCCGGAAATGCGGGACTGTCGTATGTTGAAAGATTGGAGCGACTAGGCTTGTATACACTGTAATTTAGAAGGTTGAGAGGGGAGCATATTGAAACATGTCAGGTTATTAAGGGATTGGACACGTTAGAGGCAGGAAACATGTTCCCAATGTTGGGGGAGTCCAGAACCAGGGGCCACAGTTTAAGAATAAGGGGTAGGCCATTTAGAACGGAGATGAGGAAAAACGTTTTCAGTCAGACAGTTGTAAATCTGTGGAATTCTCTGCCTCAGAAGGCAGTGGAGGCCAATTCTCTGGATGCTTTAGGGCTAGATAGAGCTCTTAAAGATAGAGGAGTGATGGGGTATGGGGAGAAGGCAGGAACAGGGTACTGATTGAGAATGATCAGCCATAATCACATTGAATGGTGATGCTAGCTCGAAGGGCCGAATGGCATTCTCCTGCACCTATTGTCAATTGTCTATTGTCGATTGTCTACTTGAGTCCGATGTAAATGCAAAAGAATATGTAATCAAATTACCTGCATTATAGATATTCAAAATGTATAATTGCACAACTGGTCCCTCTTTCGCTGGATCCCACGTTTTATCCATTGTCTATTCAGCCGGATATGGGAATTGACAGTACCCGACTGCCAAACATGGAAAAAGGTGAGACATTTTACGCAAAGCAGAAAGTTCCAAATATTTATTCGAAAAACCGAACAAAATAGATTTATTTGTTATTTACATAGCCGCCCGTTTAATGTAAATACATACTTCATTCCATTTTTCAGTTCCTCCCTGAATTTCCTCTGTGTCAGTCCATAGATACAAGTGTTGGTGCAGGAACTGAGAAACTGAAACATAAACCCGAACTGTTGTGCGATGTACATCGGGGTATTCAAATATCTGTCTGTGTAGAAGTAATTTTCCACATGCCATATCATGGAGTGTACGACGAAGGGCATCCACAATAAGATGAAATTGGCAGATAGAGCGAACAATAAAATCATTGACGTTCTCCGGTTCTCCATCTCTGGATCCTTCTTATTCTCTGTGATGTTCCGGAGGCCGCGGCGAACCTTATTCGCCACTATTATATATTTTACTGTTAAACCGTTGAGGAATAGGATTAAACAGATCGGCAATAATGGCGTTATAATACTGTCAAATAAAATGAAGGCTTTGTAAATGGACGAAGTAAAGAACTCAGTTTTTTGGACGCAACGCCATGGAACTCGGTCAATTATTTCGTAAGGTTCCACCATAAAGTAAAACGGAATGCACCTTACATAGCACAATATCCCAACTGTTACCGCGACAACATTCGCTGTTCTCTCGGTGCAATATCGTTTCCGCAGCCTCTGACAGGAAATGGCGATGTAGCGATCGAAAGTAAATGCGACCGTAAACCAAACGGAACAGTCCGTGGTTGCAACTCTCAGAACGAGTGTTACAGCGCACACCGGAGTTATAAGCAGGAAGTTAACAAGCACATAGATATTATTAATCTGCTCCACTATAACCGTAACCAAAACTACAATCAGGTCTGCTGCCGCCATTAGCACCAGGTAGCGAGTGATGCATTGGGAGAGACCACATTTTCCGCGGCGTAAGATCACAATCGCCGTTAAATTAACTGCAAGAGACACAAAAATAGAAAATTCCTCCCAAAATGCTCAATCCAACCAGTTTGAATTAATTACAAAAAAAACATACATAACAATGTGGACATTGCCGAAACCAAACCAGCGCCAAATCTGTGTCCAATTAACTTGGCCGTTTGGCCTTACCGAGGCAGGAGGCCGATGGGCAGCAGCCGTAACAGCTATTGGCGAGGTCGGCTAGCGAAGGATGGAAAAGGATCAGTGGCGAATAGTTCGTAGACAGTGTGTATTTCACAGCCCGACAATCACAGGCCGCGCCCACGTCTGACCTAAGGCGAGCATAGAGATGGAACTTTGTTACCTGTGGCGTTGTTTCAACAGGTTTAGATAAACCTCTGATCTCCGATCAGAAGTAAATCTGTTGACAGTGATGTCGGTATTCTTTATGAAGGGTATATAAAATTAATAAAAAGGCAGCATTGGACGAAACCAATTATGTCGACATCACTACTGTGATATATAATCTGAGACGAATGGAAAGCGACTCAGCGCCTGGGATAACTCGCATAGAATTGTAGAGGAGAACATGCAAGGTGAACCTTGGGGATCATAGGCAGACTCGCATGCGTAAGCTAGCAGTGGAATAGCGTGAGATATCATAATCTCTCCTATTCGAAAAAACACTGGATTGCCCTTGACGCAAAATCTGTGTAAATATAGTCGGCAACGGCTGATGGTCCACGATTTACTAAATGGTGTCGACTGTTCCCATCCTTCTGTCGTCGATCAAGGCACATAACATTGAAACTTTGTGAAGTGTGCAGTAGTGCGGGAGCTACCGTGGACCACCCAGCGAGGTGAAGGCAAAGCATTGCCTTCTCGAGTTATTGCCCCGCCCAATGGAACAAGTTTCAATTAAAACCATTTGAAGTGAAAAGAATTGTCATATGAGAAAAGATTGAAAAGACTAGGCTTGTATTTACTGGAGTTTAGAAGGATGAGAGGGGATCTTATAGAACATATAAAATTATAAAACGACTGGACAAGCTAGATGCATGAAAAACGTTCCCAATGTTGGGCGAGTCCAGAACCCACAGTCTTAGAATAAAGGGGAGGCCATTTAAAACTGAGGTGAGAAGAAACGTTTTCACCCAGAGAGTTGTGAATTTATGGAATTCTTCGCCACAGAGGGCAGTGCAGGCAAAATCACTGGATGCATTTAAGAGAGGGTTAGTTCGAGCTCTAGTGGCTAATGGAATCAAGGGATATGGGGAGAAGGCAAGCACGGGTTATTGATTGTGGACGATCAGCCGATCACAATGAATGGCGGTGCTGGCTAGAACGGCCGAATGACCTCCTCCTGCACCTATGTTTCTATGTTTCTAATTTAAACGAATTAAACACAAACAAAATCAGTAATAACTTTATGAGACTAGAAAGAAGAAAACGAGTGCAGTATCAACCAAAGATCTGTCTGATTAATGGAATGAAATACGAATGATGTCACCTATTCTGGCAATAACTGTGAACTGAAAAACAACCCTCAACGACACAATAAATTCCAGAGATACCTATGGAAAACAAAATGAAGATAGGTCAAAGCATGTCTGAAAGCAGTGGTTCAAAGTGCTGACAGCATTGAACGACAGCAAGGTCCTGGGCGTTTCCGTACCTTCTGAAATATTACGTGAGCATGTTAAGAATACTTAAACATGTATGTATGATAAAAGACGCATTCGCAAACTTCTAGACTAAATGATGTGCGATCCAGTTATGCACTACCGCCATTTACAAGTTTTCAGTTAACGTTATCCTTGTGGACCGAATATCCGGTAATGAGGAGTAGATCAAGGAGATAGAGAGCTTCATAACAGGTGTCAAGGCAACGAACTCCGCCTCAATGTCAGCAAGACGAAGGAGCTAACCCTCGACTTCAGCAAACCGGGTGGTGTTCACGCTCCATTCGGCATCAGTAGTGCTGAAGTGGAGATGGGCACGAGTTTCAAATATAACCTACAATTTATAATGGCCCAAATATTTCTTCAGAAGATCAAGGAAATTCCAGATGTTTCCAATTACTCTTACTGACGTCTAGAGATACACAGTGGAGAGCATCTGATCGGGATGCATCTACTTGGCTTGGCAGAAACTCTGTCCAAGAAATTGCGGCGGAGACGCAGGAAATCCGACATGGCTCCAGTATCGAGTGCACGCATTTGTTCTGTCTATTGGATTTGAAATTGACCTGATCGTGTATATTTATGGTAGATCAGATCTCTTTAGATAGCATGCATGTCAAAGCTTTTCACTCTACCTTGATATACATGTCAATCAAAAACCTAAATAAAATAGCGTAATTCATGCCGAGAAATATGATCCATATCTCTCCATCCCTCACTGCCACACTCCTAAGGGCAGCATTTCAAATCCCGCAGAATTCTTGCTACGGTACAAAGAACAGAGGCTGAAAACCAATGATTCCAGGATTCGCCAGGGCCGCTCATGCAGGTTGACAGCGCACCCGTGTGGGAAATTCTCCGTCAGATTAGAACACTGCTGTGTAAATCCACGAACAAATTACCGACGAATGGCTGAACGGCTGAACGGTTCGGTCACCGCGAACTAGTCCATGACTGCAGCCTCGTGATACCTGAAGGGATTGAGGGAGACCGTTCCGTACAGTAGCAACAATCGCCGGCAGGACGCACAGATGTTAAATAAATGGCTAAAACATTATGGAGGAAAGGTGATGACCATTCACGTTGACACTGGAATTTGAAGAGATATTTGAACAATTATTCCAAGGGGCATTCGGTCTAATGTGGCAAAACAATTCGGTCGAATTATTGAAAGGTATAATGTGGCAAAATAACTTTGTGCTGGAAATGAGCGGAAAGCTGTTTCATATAGATGCAACAACAAATCATCGTTTTTTCCGCAGTCCACTGCCGCGCACCACCATTTGCCAGCGCTTGCAAGGACCCATATACGACATAAAAACTAATCTCAATAGGTTCCGTCACTTTGTTTGTAGCACAATTTCCTCATTCTACGTTGGTCAGAGATAAGACCAATCCGCGTTTATCAATCCGCGTTAGTTACAGTAAAACAAACATTTGTGGCAAAATAACACACGGATGAAACGACATATATTGTCTCCGGATTAATTTTCTTACCAATAATTCCAACCGCTGCAAGTATAGGATAGTAAATGCTCGCAATGTAATAAATGGTCGCGTATCCCATTTCGGTCTGAACTGATTGCATGCAAAATAATTGCACTGCCGACGTATTCTGGGGATTCGTTTATAAAGCTGAGGAAAGTCTACTGTGCTCATTAGAGGTAACACAGCTCAGTGAATCATCACTCATAGTGAACTATTTTTAGTCATTGTATCACCGCGAAAAACATTTTCTCTGTTCGAGTAATAGTACAAACGATTTTGGATATTATTCTTTGAATCGTTTTCCTGCAAGGAACGTTGTAATTTCTGATTTTATATAGCCATATTTTGGAGTATTTGATTGAACCATGGTGGAAACATTTTATTCATATCACGACTTCCTTCAAAGCAAATTCACTCGCAACATTCGGCGCAGCCGATCGTTCTCGATCTTGTGTGAATCCGACGCACAGGAGAAGCAATGGACAGACAAAGGACGACAGAGCATTCTCCTTGCAGCGCATTGGTCAACCATGTGTTTTTATAAAAGGCATTAACGCCGCTAGGCATCCTTTCAGGTGGTATTGGAGTTGGAATCGATACGAGCGTTGAGATTCAACACTATATTCGCTTACATTTAAGGACATTAACGAATGCCATTACGAAGTCCAGTGATGGCTCATTGCAATAACACCAAGGCAAAATGTATGACGGTCTGATAGGTAGCACGGAACATTGAAATGAATGAGGCTGTGGACGGTGTGTATATATGGAAGCCAATGGCATGTTGGCCTTCATAGCGAGATGATTTGAGTATAGGTCCTTCTGCAGTTGCGAAGGTCCCTGGTGAGACCACATCTGGAGTATTGTGTGCAGGTTTGGCCTCCTAATTTGAGGAAGGCATCATTGCTCTTGAGGCAGTGCAGTGTATGTTCACGAGGTTAATCCCCGGGATAGCGGGACTGTCATATGTGGAAAGATTGGAAAGACCGGGCTTGTATTCACTGGAGTTTAGAAGAATGAGAGGGGATCGTACAGAAACGTATACAATTATAAAATTATAAAAGGACTGGAAAAGCTAGATGCAGGTAAATGTTCCCGATGTTGGGAGAGTCCAGAATCAGGGGCCACAGAATAAAAATAAAAGGGAGGCCAATTAAAACTGAGATGAGAAAAGACGTTTTCACCCAGAGAGTTGTGAATTCGCCAGTGGTATTCAAAATTGGCTTGGAGGTAGGAGTAAAGGGCATTTGTGGAGTGCTCTTTTTGTCCGATTGGAGGCCCTTGTTCACGGATGTGGTCCAGGGAGCGGGGCTGGGTCCCACGTGGTTTGTTAAATTTATTGACGATTTAGATGACAATCTAGTAAATATTATTGGTAAATTTGCGCACGTTACCATTACCAGTGACATAGTAGACAGCGAGGAGGGATCTCTACCTTTATTCCAAGATATATATTCGTAGAATAGCAAATGCATTTCAAACCTGATAATTGCGTGGAATTGTACTTTGGTATGCCAGACTACGAAACGACTTATGTTATTGGAGAGAATTCTGAGGGATGCGATACACATGCATTTGGATATCCGGCGCATAACACTGAATACCTCTAGAAACTAATGGTAAGCTTCAGATTTTGGTGCGAGACCAATTCCAGTTCGTGCCTTATATTAATTATTTAGATGTGAATGCACAAGTTATGATTAGTAAATTTGCACACGACATTAAATTGGGTGGTATTGTGAGCGAATATGATTGTGGAAAATTGCAGCAGGATCTTGATCGGTTGGGCAGGTGGGTTAATGGTTTAAAAGGTCAACGCTTCAAAAGGTGATAGGAGTAAAATGATGCCATTCGGCCCACTGTCTACTCTGCCATTCAATCATGACTGATCTATCTCTCCACTCTAATCCCATTCTGCTGCCTTCACTCCATAACCTCTGACACCCGTACTATCAAAATATATCTGTCTCTGCCTTAAATGTATCCACTGACTTTTTGCCTCCACAGCCTTCCGTAGCAAAGAATCACCACCATCTGAACAAAGATACACTGCCTCATCTCCTTCCAAAAAGACCGTCCTTTAATTCTGAGGCTATGACCTCTCGTCATGGACTCTCCAACTAGTGGAAATATCATCTTCACATCCACCCTATACAAGCCTTTCATTATTCTGTACGTTTCAGAGACCCCCTCATTCTTCTAAACTCCAGCGAATTGAAACCCAGTGCCGTCGTACGCTCATCGTATGTTAACCTACTCATTCCTATGATTATTTTGTAAACCTTCTCTGGACCCTCTCCAGAGTCAGCACATCCTTGCTCAGATATGATGCACAAAATTGCTCACAATATTCAAAATGCGGCCTGACCAGCGCCTGGCAAGCATTGACAGGATCGGTCAAAGTCAGCATGGATTTATGAAGGGGAAATCAAACGATTAATCTTCTGGAATTTTTTGAGGACGTAACTAGTATAATGCATGAGGGAGAGCCAGTTGATGTGGTGTATCTGGACTTTTAAAAAAAACGTTGACAAGGTCCCACACAAGAGATTAGTGTGCAAAATTAGAGAGCATGCTATTGGGGGTAGGGCATTGACATTGACTTGTTGGCAGACAAGAAGTAAAAAGTAGGAATTAACGGGTCCTATTCAGAATTGCAGTCAGGGACTAGTGGTGTGCGGCAAGGCTCGGCGCTGGGACCCCAGTTATTTATAATATATATTAACGATTTAGACGAGGAAATTAAATGTGACATCTGCAAGTTTGCGGATGACACAAAGCTGGACGGCAGTGTGGGCTGCGGTGAGGGTGCTATGAGACTGCAGGGTGACTTGGAAAGGTTGGGTGAGTGGGCAGATGCATGGCAGATGCAGTATGATGTGGATAAATGTGAGGTTATTCACTTTGGTGGCAAGACGACGAAAGCAGATTATTATCTGACTGGTATTTATTCACAAAATGCTGGAGTAACTCAGCAGGTCAGGCAGCATCTCAGGAGAGAAGGAATGGGTGACATTTCGCGTCGAGACCGTTCTTCACACTGATGTCAGGGGGGGCGGGACAACGGGAGGATATAGGTGGAGACAGGAAGATAGAGGGAGATCTGGGAAGGGGAGGGGAAGAGAGGGACAGAGGAACTATCTAAAGTTGGAGAAGTCAATGTTCATACCACTGGGCTGCAAGCTGCCAAAGCGAATTAGGAGGTGCTGTTCCTCCAATTTCCGGTGGGCCTCACTATGGCACTGGAGGAGGCCCATGACAGAAAGGTCAGACTGGGAGTGGGAGGGGGAGTTGACGTGCTCAGCAACCGGGATATCAGGTTGGTAAGGCAGACTGGGCGAAGGTGTTGAGCGAAGCGATCGCCGAGCCTGTGTTTGGTTTCGACAATGTAAAGAAGTTGACATCTAGAGCAGCGGATGCAATAGATGAGGTTGGAGGAGGTGCAGGTGAACGTCGCTCAACACCTTCTGTAAACCAAACGCAGGCTCGGCGATCGCTTCGCTCAACACCTTCGCTAAACCAAACGCAGGCTCGGCGATCGCTTCGCTCAACACCTTTGCTCAGACCGCCTAAACCAACCTGATCTCCCGGTGGCTGAGCACTTCAACTCTCCCTCCCATTCCCAGTCAGACCTTTCTGTCATGGGCCTCCTCCAGTGCCATAGTGAGGCCCACCTGAAATTGGAGGAACAACACCTCATATTTAGCATGGGCAGCTTGCAACCCAGCGGTATGAACATTGACTTCTCCAACTTTAGATAGTTCCTCTGTCCCTCTCTCCCCCTCCCAGATCACGCACTGTCTTCCTGTCTGCACCTATATCCTTCCTTTGTCCCGCCCCCTGACGTCAGTCTAAAGAAGGATCTCGACCCGAAACGTCACCCATTCCTTTTCTCCTGAGATGCTGCCTGACCTGCTCAGTTACTCCAGCATTTTGTGAATAAATATCTTCGATTTGTACCAGCAACTGCAGTTATTTTCTTACATTATCTGACTGGTGTCACATTAGGAAAAGAGGAGGTGCATGCAGGTACAGCAGGCAATGAAAAAAGTTAATGGCATGTGGTCTTCACTGCGAGAGGATTTGAGTTTAGAAGAAAGGAGGTCATAGTGCAGTTGTACAGGGCAATGGTGAGACTGCACCTGGTGTGTGCAATTGTGTGCAATTTTGATATCCTAATTTGAGGAAGGACATTATTGGTATTGAGAGAGTGCAGCGTAGTTTCACTATGTCTTCTTTCCATCATTTATGTTCATGTTAAGGATACTTTAACCTTCATGATAAACCAGGAAGGAGAAAGATAACTTCATAACAATGTGACAAGGCAACAACCTCCCCCTCAATGTCAGCAAGCCGAAGGAGCTATCATCGACTTCAGGAAACCGGGTGGAGTAAAAACCTGAAGGCACTATTCACCAGAATTAGGAAAATCTCCTTCTCTTCTTATCAGACTAAAACATAAGTGCAAATGGTTAAGAGCTTCAAGTCCCTTGACATTCATATTACCAATTATATGTCGTGGAACGACCAAATTGATGCGTTTGCAAGAAGGCACACCGACCTCTCTACTTCAAGAGGTGACCCAAGAAATTGGACATGGCTCCATCGTCGAATTAACGCATTTGCTCCGTCTCTTAGAATTGAGTTTGGCCTGATTGTGTTTATGGTAGTCCCGATCTCTTTAGATAGCATGTAAGCCAAAGCTTCACTGTACATGACAAGAAAAACACCAAAACAATAAAATAGCGTAATTCACTGAAATATGTTCTCTAACTTTCCAGACCTGACTGTCACACTCACACGGGCAGCGTTTCAAATCCCACAGAATTCCTGCTGGGGTGCAAATAACCGAGGCTGAAGTCCAATAACTCCAGGACACGCCTGGGTCGCTCAAGGAGCACAACAGCGCATCCGTGTGGTACATCTTCCGTCAGATGAGAACGCTGCTGCGTAAATCCACGAACCATTGGCTGAACGTCTAAACGGTTCTGTCAGCGTGAACTGGTCCATGACTGCTGCCTCCTGATACCAGAAGGGATTGAGAGAGACTGTTCAGTGCAATAAACAGGAACCACCGACAGGACGCACAGATTTAAAATAAATGGCAAAAACGTAATAGAAACATAGAAACATAGAAAATAGGCGCAGGAGGAAGCCATTCGGCCCTTCGAGCCAGCACCGCCATTCATTGTGATCATGGCTGATCGTCCCCAATCAATAACCCGTGCCTGCCTTCTTCCCATATCCCTTGATTTCACTAGCCCCTAGAGCTCTATCTAACTCTTTCTTAAATCCATCCAGTGATTTGGCTTCCTCTGCCCTCTGTGGCACAACAAATTCACAACTCTCTAGGTGAATTTTTTTTTCTCACCTCAGTTTTAAATGGCCTCTCCTTTATTCTAAGAATGTGGCCCCTGGTTCTGGACTCGCCCAACACTGGGAACATTTTTCCTGCATCTGGCTTGTCCAATCCTTTTATAATTTTATATGTTTCTATAAGATTCCCTCTCATCCTTCTAAACTCCAGTGAATACAAGCCTAGTCTTTCCAATCTTTCCTCATATGTCAGTCCCGCCATCCCAGGGATCAATCTCGTGAACCTACGCTGCACTGCCTCAATTACAAGGATGTCTTTCCTCAAATTAGGAGACCAAAACTGTACACAATACTCCAGATGTGGTCTTACCAGGGCCCTATACAACTGCAGACGAACCTCTTTACTCCTATACTGAAATCCTCTTGTTATGATGGCCAACATTCGATTAGATTTCTTCACTGCCTGCTGTATCTGCACGCCAACTTTCAGTGACTGGTGTACAAGGACACCCAGGTCTCGCTGCACCTCCCCCTTACCTAACCTAACTCCATTGAGATAATAATCTGCCTCCTTGTTTCTGCCCCAAAGTGGATAACCTTATATTTATCTATATTATACTACATCTGCCACTCATCTGCCCTCTCACTCAACCTGTCCAGGTCACCCTGCAATCTCCTAACATCCTCTTCACAGTTTACACTGCCACCCAGCTTTGTATCGTCCGCAAACTTGCTAGTGTTGCTTCTAATTCCCTCTTCCAAATCATTAATATACATAGTAAACAGTTGCGGCCCCAACACGGAGCCTTGCGGCATTCCACTCGCCATTCTGAAAAGGGCCCGTTTACTCCTACTCTTTGCTTCCTGTCTGCCAACCAATTTTCTATCATGTCAACACTCGACCCCCAATACCATATGCTCTAATTTTAGTCACCAATCTCCCGTGCGGGACCTTATCAATGGCTTTCTGAAAGTCTAGATACACTACATCCACTGGCTCCCCTTCGTCCATTTTACTTGCCACGTCTTCAAACAATTCCAGAAGATTAGTCAAGCATGATTTCCCTTTCATAAATCCATGCTGGCTTGGACTTATCGTTTTCCTGCTATCCAAATGCACCATTATTACCTCTTTAATAATTGACTCCATCATCTTTCCTCCCACTGAAGTCAGGCTAACTGGTCTGTAATTCTCCGTTTTCTCTCTCGCTCCTTTCTTGAAAAGTGGGATAACATTATCTATCCTCCAATCCACAGGAACTGATCCTGAATCTATTGAACATTGGAAAATGATCACCAATGCGTCCACTAGTTCTAGAGCCACCTCCCTGAGTAACCTGGGATGCAGACCATCCGGCCCAGGGGATTTATCATCCTTCAGTCCATTAGTCTACCCAATACTATTTCTCGCGTAATGAAAAGTTCTTTCAGTTCCTCTACCCCCCCTAGATCCTCTGTCCTCCAGTACATCTGGGAGATTGTGTGTGTGTTCCTTAGTGAAGACAGATCCGAAGTACCTGTTCATCGCTTCTACCATTTCCTTGTTAACCATTATAATTTCACCGGTGTCTGCCTTCAAGAGACCCACATTTGAATTTGCTATCCTTTTTCTCTTAAATAAAGAAGCTTTTACTGTCCTTCTTTATATTCTTGGCCAGCTTCCACTCGTACTTCATATTTTCAGCCCGTATTGCCCGTTTTGTTACTTTCTGTGGCCTATGGAAGTTTCACAATCCACTGGCTTCCGGCTACCCTTTGCTGTGTTATACATCTTTTCTTTTAGTTTTATTCCATCCCTAACTCCACTTGTCAGCCATGGTTGCCTCCTACTCCTCTTAGAATCTTTCTTCCTTTTTGGAATGAAATGATCCTGCGTCTTCCGGATTATGCCCAGAAAATCCTGCCATTGCTGTTCCATCGTCAATCTTGATATGATCCCTTTCCAGTCTACATTGGCCAGCTCCTCTCTCATGCCTTCATAGTCCCCTTTGTTCAACTGCAATACTGACACTTCCGATTTAATCTTCTCCTTCTCAAATTGCAGTTTAAAACTAAACATATTATGATCACTACCTCCAAGCGGTTCCTTTACCTCGAGGTCTCTTATCAAATCTGGTTCATTGGACAACACTAAATCCAGAATTGCCTTTTCTCTGGTAGGCTGCATTAGCAGCTGCTCTAAGAATCCATCCCGGAGGCACTCTACAAACTCTCCTTCTTGGGGTCCAGAACCAACCTGATTTTCCCCATCCACCTGCATATTGAAATCTCCCATCACCACAGTGGTATTACGTTTCTTACATGCCAGTTTTAACTCCTACTGCATCTTACACCCTACATCCAGACTACTTTTGGGTGGTCTGTAGATAACACCAATTAGTGTCTTCTTGCCTTTACAATTCCTAAACTCAATCCACAGTGACTCTACCTCGTCAGTCCCTATGTCTTCCCGCGCAAGGGACGAATTTCATCCCTCACCAGCAGAGCTACCCCACCTCCTGTGCCCACCTGCCTGTCCTTTCCATCGGATCTATAACCCTGAATATTAAGTCGCCAGGCCCGATCCTCCTGCAACCATGTCTCTGTAATCCCCACAATGTCATATCTACCAACCTCTAACTGAGCCTAAATCTCATCTACTTTACTTCTTGTACTTCGCGCACTCATATACAGTACTCTTAATTCCTTACTCATCTCACCCTTCACATCGATCCCTATTACACTTGGCCATACTCTCCTATCTCTTTGTGATCTTTCTTTCCCGTTAATTCTGGTCGTTAACTATCCCTTTACTCTCTTTCCCTTGAACTCCATCCTTGACTATCCCATTTGACGTTCCCCCCCTTATTTCGTTTAAAACCACCCGTGTAGCAGTGGCAAACCTGCCTGCCAGAATGCTGGTCCCCCACCTGTTAAGGTGCAATCCATCCCTCTTGTACAATCCCCTCTTACCCCAAAACAGATCCCAGTGGTCTAAGAATCTAAATCCCTGCCCCCTGCACCAGTTCCTCAGCCACACATTCAGGTCCTGTATCTCCCTGTTCCTGCTCTCGCCAGCACGAGGAACTGGAAGCAAACCGGAGATAACCACCTTGGAGGTCCTGCTTTTCAGCATTTTTCCGAGCTCTCTAATGTCACGCTGCAGAATATTCATCCCCTTCTTTCCGATATCGTTTGACCCGCCATGGACTACCACTTCCGGCTGTTCACCTTCGCCGTTGAGGATTTCCTGCACTCTGACCGTGACATCCTGGAGACTGGCACCAGGGAGGCAGCACACCATCCTCGAATCCCGTCTGTTACCGCAGAAATCCCTGTCCGTACTTCTCACAATGGAGTCTCCTACTACCACGGCGTTGCCTGACGTCGGCCTCTTTGGTTTTGGCTCAACAACACATTTTGCTTCGCAATATAATGGAGGAACATTTCACGTTGACACTTGAATTTGAAAAGATATTTGGACAATTATTCAAAGGGGAGTTCAATGAGGTCTAATATGGCAAAATAACTGTGCTGGAAATGAACGAGAAGCCGTTTGAAAGAGATGCAAGGACAAATCAACGTTTATTCCACAGACAACTGCCGCGCACCACCATTTGCCAGCGCTTGCTAGGCCCTATCGAAAACACGAAGACGCTTCTCAATAGGTACCGTCACTTTATTTGTTGTACAATGTCCTCATTCTACGTTGGTCAGACATAAGACAAGACATACTTATAAATTCGCGTTAATTAGACCAAAGCAAACATTTGTGGCAAAATAACACAGGTATATTTTATCCGGATTGATTTTCTGACCAATAATTCCAACCGCTGCAAGTATAGGATAGTAAATGCTCGCAATGTAATAAATGGCCGCGTGCGATCTCACCTGGTGGCATGCAAAATATTGCACTGCAGATGTGTACTGGGGATTCGTTTAAAATGCTGAGGGATGTCCATTGAGCTTATTAGAGGCAACTCGTTAGAGGTTGGTCTCGTTACCACAGCTCACTGATTAAACGCGCATTGTAAACAATTTTTAATCATTGTATCACCGTATATAACTGAACAGTGGTGGAAAACTATTATTTATACCACGAATTCCTTCAAATCAAATTCACTCGCAACATTAGGTGCAACCGAGGGTCAACGATCTTGTGTGAGTCCAGTCGCTCAGACCAGGCAATGGACAGGCAAAATAAGACAGAACTCCCTCTTTGCAGCGCATTGGCCAAACAAGTGTTTTGGTACAATCTAGAAAATAAACCTAAAGTATAGAAATGGTTAAATGAGCAATATGATTTCCTGTGGGGCGGAGGTGGGAAGGGGAGGGTGGTATTGGGGATTCACCCCGTTTGATTTCCTTTCGGGTTGCTTTAGCGTTGGAATAGATACGAGCGAGCAGATCTAACACTTTTTTTTCGCTTACATTTTAGGACATTAACGAATGCCATCAGATTCTCATGTATTGCCTCAATGCGATAACACAAAGATGAAATGTATGATGGTCTGAAGAAGGGTCTCGACCCGAAACGTCACCCATTCCTTCTCTCCCGAGATGCTGCCTGACCTGCTGAGTTACTCCAGCATTTTGTGAATAAATGGTCTGATAGGTAACAAGTAACATTCGGGCAACAATGGTCTCGAACAATGAAATGCACAACAAGGAAAACTGAACCTACTGTTCTATCTTTTGAAATACAATAGACAATAGGCAATAGACAATAGACATATGTGCAGGAATAGGCCATTCGGCCGTTCGAGCCAGCACCGCCATTCACTGTGATCATGACTGATCATCCACAATCAGTACCCCTTTCTGCCTTCTGCCCATATCCTTTGACTCCGCTACCTTTAAGAGCTCTATCTAACTCTCTCTTGAAACCATCCAGAGATTCGGCCTCCACTGCAATCTGAGGCAGAGAATTCCACAGATTCAGAACTCTCTGGTTGAAAACGATTTTCCTCTTCTCCGTTCTAAATGGCCTAACCCTTATTCTTAAACGGTGGCCCCTGGTTCTGCACTCTCCCAACATCGGGAACATGTTTCCTGCCTCTGGCGTGTCCAATGCCTTAATAATCTATCATGTTTCAATAAGGTCCCCTCTCATTCTTCTAAATTCCCGCGTATACAAGCCCAGTCGCTCCATTCTTTCAACATATGACGGTCCAACCATCCCGGGAATTAACCTTGCCAACCTCCGCTGCACTCCCTCAATAGCAAGAATGTAATTCCTCGAATTTGGAGACCAAAACTGCACACAAAACTCCGGGTATGGTCTCACCAGGGCCCTGTATAACGTCAGAAAGACCTATTTGCTCATATAATCAATTCCTCTGGTTATGAAGGCCAACACGCCATTAGCTTTCTTCACTGCCTGTTGTACCTGCATGCTTACATTCAGTGACGATGAACAAGGACACCACTGTAGCAGCATGCTTTCTTTCAGTGACTGATGTGCAAGGCCACCCAGATCTCGCTGTACTTTCATTTCGCCTCGCCCTTCCTTGCCACTCTCTTGGGAAAGCCAATGACGAGCAACTCGCGTGGAACCAGGTTAGGTCACGTTGGAAAGCCACCAGCAAATTAGCAGCTATTGCCGTCATTACTATTGAAAACACATTCCCAATTGTTCCAGTCCCTAAGCAGTAGCATTTTGTCCAAATTTATGGCCGACAGAAAGATGAATAAATCCCAACTGCTCGAAGGCAATACATCATATTATGATAGGGTTATTGTCAAGGTTTGGGTTACTGATTGCGCTGTTCTGGGATAACTCGACTTTAGAAATTCCCAATGTCTTGGTCCAAACATGTCGAAAGGAGTTGACTTCTAGAGGCGGCAGTAACTGACCGAGCTGTGAGCTGTTACTAAGCTTTTATTTATCGCGTCTAGAATCCTTGAAAATAAATGAGGATATTCGAAATCAAATGGATTAGCGATAGTCAGCATAGTTTTGTGCGTTGGAAATCGCGTCGAAAAAATCAGAGTTTTTTAAAGAGGTAGCCAAAGAAATGAATGAGGGCACGGCAGTGGACGTGTGTATATATGGGTTTCAAGAGCTCCCACACGCTCTGCTCTTCTGGAAGTTTAGATCACCTGCAATCCTCGTCGAGTTCGCCAGTTGGATTCAAAATTGGCTTGGAGGAAGGAGTAAAGGGAATTTGTGCAATGGTCATTTTGTCTGATTGGATGGCTTTGTGGTCCATGGATTAGTGCTGGCTCTCACGTGGTTTGTTATATTTATTGATGATTTGGATGACATTTTAGTTAACATTATTGATACATTTGCACGTGAAACCATCACCAGTGACATAGTAGACAGC